>NC_080800.1:126043365-126374901 GCF_028018385.1 Neofelis nebulosa
ACCACAGCCTTGTAGTACAGCTTGAAATCCAGGATTGTGATACCTCCAGCTTTGTTCCTCTTTCCTAAGATTGCTGTGGCTATTCAGGGTCTTTTAGATTCCATACAAATTTTAGGATTATTTGTTTTAGCTCTGTGAAAAATACTACTGGTATTTTGACAGGGATTGCATGGAGTCTGTAGATCATTTTGGGTTGTATGGACATTTGAACAATATTAATTCTTCTAATCCATGAGCATCACTTATCTTTCCATTTGTTTGTGTCATCTTCAATTTCTTCCATCAATGACTTATATAGTTTTCATAATATAGGTTTTTCACCTCCATAGCGATTTTATTCCTACATATTTTATTATTTTGGGTGCATCTGTAAATAGGATTGTTTTAATTTCTCTTCCTGCTTCTTCTTTATTACTGTATAGAAATACAACATTGGGGCGCCTGGGTGGCTCGGTTGGTTAATCATCCGACTTCGGCTCAGGTCATGATCTCACAGTCTGTGAGTTCGAGCCCCGCATCGGGCTTTGTGCTGACTGCTCAGAGCCTGGAGCCTGTTTCAGATTCTGTGTCTCCCTCTCTCTCTGCCCCTACCCTGTTCATGCTCTGTCTCTCTCTGTCTCAAAAAATAAATAAACGTTAAAATTAAAAAAAAAAAGAAATACAACAGATTTCCGTATATTGATTTTGTATCCTGCAACTTTACTGAATTCACTTATTCTAATGGAATTTTGGTGAAGTCTTTAGTGTTTTCTATATATAGTACCATGTCATCTGAAAATAGTGTCAGTTTTACAGGGAAACAGTAGAGAGGCTCCTCAAAAAACTAGAAACAGTAACACCAGTACTATGTGAAATAACAGTGGTGAGAGTGGACATCCATCTCTTGTTCCTGACCATAGAGGAAAAGCTCTCAGTTTTTCCCCGTTGAGAATGATATTAGCTGTGGGTTTTTTTTGTATGTGGCCTTTATGATGTTGAAGTGTGTTCCCTCTATCCTTACTTTGTTGAGGTTTTTTATCAAGGATGGATGCTGTACTTTGTCAAATGCTTTTCTGCATCTATTGAGAGGATCATATATATGGTTCTTATCCTTTCTTTTGTTAATGTGGTGCATCATGTTGATTGATTTGTGGATATTGAACCACCCTTGCAACCCAGGAATAAATCCCACTTGATCATGGTGAATGATTCTTTTAACGTACCGTTGGATTTGATTTGTTAGTGTTTTATTGAGAATCTTTTCATCCATGTTCATCAGGGATGTTGGTCTGTAGTTCTCTTATTTAGTGGGGCCTTTGTCTGGTTTTGAAATCAAGGTAATGGGGAGTTCCGGAAGATGGCGGCGTAGGAGGACGCTGGGCTCACCGCGCGTCCTGCTGATCACTTAGATTCCACCTACACCTGCCTAAAGAACGCAGAAAACCGCCAGAGGATTAGCAGAACGGAGTCTCCGGAGCCAAGCGCAGACGAGAGGCCCACGGAAGAGGGTAGGAAGGGCGGCGAGGCGGTGCGCGCTCCACGGACTGGCGGGAGGGAGCCGGGGCGGAGGGGCGGCTCGCCGGCCAAGCAGAGCCCCCGAGTCGGGCTGGCAAAAGCGGAGGGGCCGGACGGACTGTGTTCCGACAGCAAGCTCGACTTAGCGTCTGGGAGGTCAGAAGTTAACAGCTCTGCTCAGAAAGCGGGAAGGCTGGAGGACAAAGGGAGGGAGAGCTGCTGAGCCCCCGGACGGACGGCAGAGCTCAGCTTGGCGGGGAACAAAGGCGCTCGCCAGCACCATCTCCCCCGCCCATCCCCCAGCCAAAATCCCAAAGAGAACCAGTTCCTGCCAGGGAACTTGCTCGCTCCGCGCAAACACCCAACTCTGTGCTTCTGCGGAGCCAAACCTCCGGCAGCGGATCTGACTCCCTCCCGCTGCCACAGGGCCCCTCCTGAAGTGGATCACCTAAGGAGAAGCGAGCTAAGCCTGCCCCTCCCGCCCCCGTGCACCTTGCCTACCCACCCCAGCTAATACGCCAGCTCCCCAGCACCACAAGCCTGGCAGTGTGCAAGTAGACCAGACGGGCCACACCACCCCACAGTGAATCCCGCCCCTAGGAGAGGGGAAGAGAAGGCACACACCAGTCTGACTGTGGCCCCAGCGGTGGGCTGGGGGCAGACATCAGGTCGGACTGCGGCCCCGCCCACCAACTCCAGTTATACACCACAGCACGGGGGAAGTGCCCTGCGGGTCCTCACCACTCCAGGGACTGTCCAAAATGACCAAACGGAAGAATTCCCCTCAGAAGAATCTCCAGGAAATAACAACAGCTAATGAACTGATCAAAAAGGATTTAAATAATATAACAGAAAGTGAATTTAGAATAATAGTCATAAAATTAATCGCTGGGCTTGAAAACAGTATACAGGACAGCAGAGAATCTCTTGCCACAGAGATCAAGGGACTAAGGAACAGTCACGAGAAGCTGAAAAACGCTTTAAATGAAATGCAAAACAAAATGGAAACCACGACGGCTCGAATTGAAGAGGCAGAGGAGAGAATAGGTGAACTAGAAGATAAAGTTATGGAGAAAGAGGAAGCTGAAAGAAAGAGAGATTAAAAAATCCAGGAGTATGAGGGGAAAATTAGAGAACTAAGTGATACACTAAAAAGAAATAATATACGCATAATTGGTATTCCAGAGGAGGAAGAGAGAGGGAAAGGTGCTGAAGGGGTACTTGAAGAAATTATAGCTGAGAACTTCCCTGAACTGGGGAAGGAAAAAGGCATTGAAATCCAAGAGGCACAGAGAACTCCCTTCAGACGTAACTTGAATCGATCTTCTGCACGACATATCATAGTGAAACTGGCAAAATACAAGGATAAAGAGAAAATTCTGAAAGCAGCAAGGGATAAACATGCCCTCACATATAAAGGGAGACCTATAAGACTCGTGACTGATCTCTCCTTTGAAACTTGGCAGGCCAGAAAGGCTTGGCACGATATCTTCAGTGTGCTAAACAGAAAAAATATGCAGCCGAGAATCCTTTATCCAGCAAGTCTGTCATTTAGAATAGAAGGAGAGATAAAGGTCTTCCCAAACAAACAAAAACTGAAGGAATTTGTCACCACGAAACCAGCCCTACAAGAGATCCTAAGGGGGATCCTGTGAGACAAAGTACCAGAGACATCACTACAAGCATAAAACATACAGACATCACAATGACTCTAAACCCGTATCTTTCTATAATAACACTGAATGTAAATGGATTAAATGCGCCAACCAAAAGACATAGGGTATCAGAATGGATAAAAAAACAAGACCCATCTATTTGCTGTCTACAAGAGACTCATTTTAGATCTGAGGACACCTTTAGATTGAGAGTGAGGGGATGGAGAACTATTTATCATGCTACTGGAAGCCAAAAGAAAGCTGGAGTAGCCATACTTATATCAGACAAACTAGACTTTAAATTAAAGGCTGTAACAAGAGATGAAGAAGGGCATTATATAATAATTACAGGGTCTATCCATCAGGAAGAGCTAACAATTATAAATGTCTATGCGCCAAATACCGGAGCCCCCAGATATATAAAACAGTTACTCATAAACATAAGCAACCTTATTGATAAGAATGTGGTCATTGCAGGGGACTTTAACACACCACTTACAGAAATGGATAGATCATCTAGACACACAGTCAATAAAGAAACAAGGGCCCTGAATGATACATTGGATCAGATGGACTTGACAGATATATTTAGAACTCTGCATCCCAAAGCAACAGAATATACTTTCTTCTCGAGTGCACATGGAACATTCTCCAAGATAGATCATATACTGGGTCACAAAACAGCCCTTCATAAGTTTACAAGAATTGAAATTATACCATGCATACTTTCAGACCACAATGCTATGAAGCTTGAAATCAACCACAGGAAAAAGTCTGGAAAACCTCCAAAAGCATGGAGGTTAAAGAACACCTTACTAAAGAATGAGTGGGACAACCAGGCAATTAGAGAAGAAATTAAAAAATATATGGAAACAAACGAAAATGAAAATACAACAATCCAAACGCTTTGGGACGCAGCGAAGGCAGTCCTGAGAGGAAAATACATTGCAATCCAGGCCTATCTCAAGAAACAAGAAAAATCCCAAATACAAAATCTAACAGCACACCTAAAGGAAATAGAGGCAGAACAGCAAAGGCAGCCTAAACCCAGCAGAAGAAGAGAAATCATAAAGATCAGAGCAGAAATAAACAATATAGAATCTAAAAAAACTGTAGAGCAGATCAACGAAACCAAGAGTTGGTTTTTTGAAAAAATAAACAAAATTGACAAACCTCTAGCCAGGCTTCTCAAAAAGAAAAGGGAGATGACCCAAATAGATAAAATCATGAATGAAAATGGAATTATTACAACCAATCCCTCAGAGATACAAACAATTATCAGGGAATACTATGAAAAATTATATGCCAACAAATTGGACAACCTGGAAGAAATGGACAAATTCCTAAACACCCACACTCTTCCAAAACTCAATCAGGAGGAAATAGAAAGCTTGAACAGACCCATAACCAGCGAAGAAATTGAATCGGTTATCAAAAATCTCCCAACAAATAAGAGTCCAGGACCAGATGGCTTCCCAGGGGAGTTCTACCAGACGTTTAAAGCAGAGATAATACCTATCCTTCTCAAGCTATTCCAAGAAATAGAAAGGGAAGGAAAACTTCCAGACTCATTCTATGAAGCCAGTATTACTTTGATTCCTAAACCAGACAGAGACCCAGTAAAAAAAGAGAACTACAGGCCAATATCCCTGATGAATATGGATGCAAAAATTCTCAATAAGATACTAGCAAATCGAATTCAACAGCATATAAAAAGAATTATTCACCATGATCAAGTGGGATTCATTCCTGGGATGCAGGGCTGGTTCAACATTCGCAAATCGATCAACGTGATACATCACATTAACAAAAAAAAAGAGAAGAACCATATGATCCTGTCAATCGATGCAGAAAAGGCCTTTGACAAAATCCAGCACCCTTTCTTAATAAAAACCCTTGAGAAAGTCGGGATAGAAGGAACATACTTAAAGATCATAAAAGCCATTTATGAAAAGCCCACAGCTAACATCATCCTCAATGGGGAAAAACTGAGAGCTTTTTCCCTGAGATCAGGAACACGACAGGGATGCCCACTCTCACCGCTGCTGTTTAATATAGTGCTGGAAGTTCTAGCATCAGCAATCAGACAACAAAAGGAAATCAAAGGCATCCAAATTGGCAAAGATGAAGTCAAGCTTTCGCTTTTTGCAGATGACATGATATTATACATGGAAAATCCGATAGACTCCACCAAAAGTCTGCTAGAACTGATACATGAATTCAGCAAAGTTGCCGGATACAAAATCAATGTACAGAAATCAGTTGCATTCTTATACACTAACAATGAAGCAACAGAAAGACAAATAAAGAAACTGATCCCATTCACAATTGCACCAAGAAGCATAAAATACCTAGGAATAAATCTAACCAAAGATGTAAAAGATCTGTATGCTGAAAACTATAGAAAGCTTATGCAGGTAATTGAAGAAGATATAAAGAAATGGAAAGACATTCCCTGCTCATGGATTGGAAGAATAAATATTGTCAAAATGTCAATACTACCCAAAGCTATCTACACATTCAATGCAATCCCAATCAAAATTGCACCAGCATTCTTCTCGAAACTAGAACAAGCAATCCTAAAATTCATATGGAACCACAAAAGGCCCCGAATAGCCAAAGTAATTTTGAAGAAGAAGACCAAAGCAGGAGGCATCACAATCCCAGACTTTAGCCTCTACTACAAAGCTGTCATCATCAAGACAGCATGGTATTGGCATAAAAACAGACACATAGACCAATGGAATCGAATAGAAACCCCAGAACTAGACCCACAAACGTATGGCCAACTCATTTTTGACAAAGCAGGAAAGAACATCCAATGGAAAAAAGACAGTCTCTTTAACAAATGGTGCTGGGAGAACTGGACAGCAACATGCAGAAGGTTGAAATTAGACCACTTTCTCACACCATTCACAAAAATAAACTCAAAATGGATAAAGGACCTGAATGTGAGACAGGAAACCATCAAAACCTTAGAGGAGAAAGCAGGAAAAGACCTCTCTGACCTCAGCCGTAGCAATCTCTTACTCGGCACATCCCCAAAGGCAAGGGAATTAAAAGCAAAAGTGAATTACTGGGACCTTATGAAGATAAAAAGCTTCTGCACAGCAAAGGAAACAACCAACAAAACTAAAAGGCAACCAACGGAATGGGAAAAGATATTTGCAAATGACACATCGGACAAAGGGCTAGTATCCAAAATCTATAAAGAGCTCATCAAACTCCACACCCGAAAAACAAATAACCCAGTGAAGAAATGGGCAGAAAACATGAATAGACACTTCTCTAAAGAAGACATCCGGATGGCCAACAGGCACATGAAAAGATGTTCAACGTCGCTCCTCATCAGGGAAATACAAATCAACACCACACTCAGATATCACCTCATGCCAGTCAGAGTGGCCAAAATGAAGAAATCAGGAGACTATAGATGCTGGAGAGGATGTGGAGAGACGGGAACCCTCTTGCACTGTTGGTGGGAATGCAAATTGGTGCAGCCGCTCTGGAAAGCAGTGTGGAGGTTCCTCAAAAAATTAAAAATAGACCTACCCTATGACCCAGCAATAGCACTGCTAGGAATTTATCCAAGGGATACAGGAGTACTGATGCATAGGGGCACTTGTACCCCAATGTTTATAGCAGCACTCTCAACAATCGCCAAATTATGGAAAGAGCCTAAATGTCCATCAACGGATGAATGGATAAAGAAATTGTGGTTTATATACACAATGGAATACTACGTGGCAATGAGAAAGAATGAAATATGGCCTTTTGTAGCAACGTGGATGGAACTGGAGAGTGTGATGCTAAGTGAAATAAGCCATACAGAGAAAGACAGATACCATATGGTTTCACTCTTATGTGGATCCTGAGAAACGTAACAGAAACCCATGGGGGAGGGGAAGGGAAAAAAAAAAAAAAACGAGGTTAGAGTGGGAGAGAGCCAAAGCATAAGAGACTGTTAAAAACTGAGAACAAACTGAGGGTTGATGAGGGGTGGGAGGGAGGGCAGGGTGGGTGATGGGTATTGAGGAGGGCACCTTTTGGGATGAGCACTGGGTGTTGTATGGAAACCAATTTGACAGTAAATTTCATATATTAAAAAATAAATAAATAAATAAATAAATAAATAAAAGAAATCAAGGTAATGCTGGCCTTATATAATGAGTTTGGAAATTCTCCTTCCATTTCTATTTTTTTGCAACAGTTTGAGAAGAATAGGTATCAACTCTTCTTTAAATGTTTGGTAGAACTGCCCTGGGAAGCCATCTGGCCCTGGGATTTTGTTTGTCAGGAGATTTTTGATTACTGATTCTATTTCTTTGCAGGTTATGGGTCTGTTCAAGTTTTCTATTTCTTCCTGTTTCAGTTTTGGTAGTTTATATGCTTCTAGGAATTTATCCATTTCTTCCAGATTGCCCAATTTGTTGGCACGTACTTTTCCATAATATTCTCTTATAATTGTTTGTATTTCTGTGGTGTTGGTTGTGATCTCTCCTCTCTCATTCATGATTTTCTTTATTTGGGTCCTTTGTCTTTTCTTTCTGATAAGTCTGACTAAGGGGTTATCAATTTTATTATTTCTTTAAAGGAACTAGCTCCTGGTTTCGTTGATATGTTCTAATGGGTTGTTGTTGTTGTTGTTGTTTCTATATAATTTATTTCTGCTCTCATCTTTAGTATTTCCCTTCTTCTGGCTTTGGCCCTCTTCTGATGTTTATAGCAGCATTATCAACAATAGCCAAATTATGGAAATCTCCCAAATGTCCATCGATTGATGAATGGATAAAGAAGTTGTGATGTGATATATATATATATATATATATATATATATATATATATTCCATATATATATATGGAATAGTTTTCATCCACAAAAAAGAATGAAATCTTGCCATTTGCAGCAGCTGGAAGGAGTTAGTATTGTGCTTAGCCAAATAAGCCAGGCAGAGAAAGACAAATAGCATATGATTTCACTCATATGTGGAATTTAAGAAACAGATAAACATAAGAGAAAAAGACAGAGAGGCAAACCATAAAACAGGCTCTTAACTATAAAGAACACACTGAGCTTTCTGGAGGGGAGGTGGGATGGGGCATGGGTTAAATTATTGATGGGTATTAAGGAGACCACATGTCATCATGAGCACTGGGTGTTGTATGTAAGTGATGAATCAGTAAATATCACTCCTGAAACTAATATTACACTGTATATATATTACAGTGTGTGTGTGTGTGTGTGTGTGTGTATATAATATTACGCACCCATTAAAAATCATGAGATCTTGCCATTTGTGACAACATGGATGAACCTTCAGGATATGGTGAAATGTCAGACAGAGAAAGACAAATAGAATATTATTTCAGTTATATGTGGAGTCCAAAAAAAGAAAACAAATGAATACACAAAACAGAAACAGATTGATCAATACAGATAACAAACTGGGGATTGCCCCAGGGGAGTTGGGTGGGGAAGGGGCATGATAGGTGAAAAGGACTAAGAGGTACAAACTTCCAGTGTGAAATAAATAAGCCAGGGAAATGAAAAGTACAGCATAAGGAATATAGTTAATAATATTATAATAATCTTGTATGGTGATGGATGATAATTACACTTACTGTGGTGAGTATTGTGTAATGTATAGAATTGTCAAATCACTGTGTTGTGTGTGTGAAAGTAATATAATGTATGTCAGCTATACCTCAGTAATAAACAATTTTTAAAGAAATTCTTCTTTAAGTGTGGTAATGCTATTGGGTTTGGTTTTTAAGCACTCTCACCTTTTAAGGAAAATACTAAAATATTTACAGATGAACATATAGAGATACATAGATATTTTAGATGAATATATGTCTATATACATACATATGGAAAGAGAAGAAGAACAACCACTGGTAAACTAGAAACAATTGTCAAATACCATGTTTCATAAAATTAGTGATAACAAGTTTGTGGCATATTAAATGACAATGACGATTAAAAGGATGTATACTATGATTCCAACTTAGAAGCAAATAAATGTATCTTTTCATCCCTATATGCATAAAAAATAGTCAAATCCACAAGTGAGATTTTACTACATCTCCTTCAGTAACAAAGAACAAACATACAAAGACTTCAGTAAAGATATAGACGATGTGAACAACACAACCAATATGCTTACTCTAATTGTATTTGCACCCAAAAGTACAGAATACAGATTTATTTAAAATTAACATGAACATTTATAAATGTCAATTATATTCTAGAACATAAAGTACATTTAAACAAATTGCAAAGGAATTGAATCACACAGAATATGTTCTCTGACCACAGTGTAATTAAGCTAAAGATGAAGGGGGTAGTTTGGAAATTTTTAATGTTTACAATTTTTAAATATACTTCTATATAACCCATGAATCAAAGAAGAAATCACAGTAGAAAGTGGGAAACTGCATTAAATGATCACCAAATGTTACACATGAAAACTGTAGTACCTAGTAGCAGCTACAGCTGCACATACAGCATAATTTATGGGTTTAAATACAAATATTAAAGAATATTAAGAGGGAGGAGGTTAAGATGGAGGAAGAGTAGAGGGACCCTAGGCTTGCCTTGACCCTCAAACACAGCTAGATGAATGTCAAATTATTCTGAACACCCATGAAATAGATCCAAGGTCTGAGAGAACAACCTGCACAACTAGAGATAAAGAAAAAAAAAACTGCAACATCATGGAAGGTAAGAGTTTCAGAGAGTCGATTTGGGGGAGAAAATAGATGCAAGCACTGCAAAGGGGAGGGAACTCTGGAGAGAGAACCATGGAGAGAGAAAGAAAGAGAGAGAGAAAATATGTGCAGGGGATTTCAGGAAAAATACTCTTCCCCAAAACCATTGACTGGGAAAGGGGCTAAATACCACAAGTTTTTATAAGCAATGGAACACAGAGTCTGAAGTTTCAGAGGTCCTTGCCATCACCAGGGTCACACCTGATGGGCTTAGGGCCCTGGTGGGGAAGGAGGGTGGAGACCCAGGAGTGGACAGCGTGGTCTGAGGATTCCCTGGGTCAGTTCTCCTTCCTGGACTGCATTTGGGAGAGGTGGCATGGCCTCTTTGGTGACAAAGACGGCAGGCAACATTAAGCTCTTCTGTTCACTAACATAAGAATGGAGATGACAGCTGAGGGTGGCAAGCCTTTGTGATGGCTTTTTGCTGTGCTTTACCATAAACTCCAAGCTGCTGCACAGTCTCACAACCATTTTCTGGGTACAAGCTTTCAGCCAGCTACAGCATGGTGACACCCTTTCTCAGGGGCCCAGCACAGGTCCACACCACCTGGATCCCTAGGATTTGGAGTTTTGAAACCCAGCCACACACCTGAGATAAAGCACAGGAGTGCTGTACTACCTGGCAGACTGCTCACATGCAGGCAGGATGAAGGCAGGGACCTGACTGAAGCTTGGGACACAAGAGAGGTGATTGCTCTTATGTGAGGGCTTCCTGGGGAGTGGTGAGCATGAGCTCCCCACTCTGGGAGGAGAGAAAGCAGGAGGGAGCCATTTTCCCCTCCTGACTGACTTCAGTGAGCACAACAGCACCACCAAAGTGGAGACTGGAGCCACTTACACCAAGTCCCACCCCTCTATGCCCTGCAGGTGCATTTCCTCTAGGTTAAGTCCACCTGAGAATCAGCATAGCAGGCCTCACCCCCAGAAGACCAGCGCAAACCCCTCACAGGCACCAAGTCTACTGATCATAGAATGCTGCAAAGCTTCAGCTCAAAGGGAAATAGGATCTACCTTTCCTTGGTTTTTTTTCCCTTTTTTATGGGATAGAGAAAAAGCCATTTTTATTTATTTTTCAAAAATTAAAAAAAATTTTATTTGTTTTTAATCTAGCTTCTCTTAATAAGCAGACCAAAGCACACCTAGGATCTAGCTTCCTTTTTCTTTCACCTCTTCTTAATAAAGCCATTACTCTCAGGATCAAGAATGCAACAGACTTTCCTAACAATCCCACACACAAAAAAACAGTGACCCAAACAAAATGACAAGACAGAAAAATTCATCCCAAAAGAGAGAACAGGAGAATGTCATGGCCAGGGATTTAATAAAAACAGACACAAGTAAGATGTCTGAGCTAGAATTTAAAACAGTAATCATAAGGATACTCGCTGGGCTTGAGAAAAAACATAGAAGACACTAGAGAATCCCTTACCGCAGAGATAAAAGAACTAAAGACTACCCTTACTGCAGAAATAAAAGAACTAAATACTAGTCAGACCAAAATAAAAAATGCTATAACCGAGAAGCAAAAATGAATGGCTGCAATGACAATGAAGATGGATGAAGCAGAGGGATGAATCAGTAATATACAAGATAAAATTATGGGAAATAATGAAGCTGAAAAAAAAAGAGGGAAGGAAAGGTATTGTATTATGAATGTAGACTTAAGGAACTCAGCAACTCTTTAAAGCATAATGACATTCATGTCATAGGAGACCCAGAAAGAAGAAGAGAAAGAAAAAGGGGCAGATTTATTTGAGCAAATTGTGGCTGAAAACTTACCTAATTTGGGAAAGGAAACAGACCTCAAAATCCAAGAATCACAAAGAACTCCTATTAAATTCAACAAATGCCGGCCTCACCAAAACATGTCATAGTCAAATTCACAAAATACAGAGACAAGGAAAGAATCCTGAAAGCAGCTAGGGAAAAAAGTCCTTAACTTACAAGGGAAGACAGATCAGGTTTGCAGCAGATCTGTCCACAGAAACTTGGCAGGCCATAAGGGAATGGCAGGATATATTCAACACGCTGAGTGAGAAAAATTATGCAGCTGAGAATACTTTATCTAGCAAGGTGATCAATAGGAGAGATCAAGAAGTTTATTTTTTTAATATTAAATTTATTGTCAAATTGGTTTCCATACAACACCCAATGCTCATCCCAACAGGTGCCCTCTTCAATGCCAATCACCCACTTTCCCCTCCCTCCACCCCCCAGCCATCAGCCCTCAGTTTATTCTCAGTTTTTAAGAGTATCTTATGGTTTGGCTCCCTCCCTAACTTTTTTTTCTTCCCCTCCCCCATGATCTTCTGTTAAGTTTCTCAGGATCCACATAAAAGTGAAAACATATGATATCTCTTTCTCTGTATGACTTATTTCACTTACCATAACACTCTCCAGTTCCATCCATGTTGCTACAAAAGGCCATATTTCATTCTTTCTCATTGCCAAGTAGTATTCCATTGTGTATATAAACCACAATTTCTTTATTCATTCATCAGTTGATGGACATTTAGGCCCTTTCCATACTTTGGCTATTGTTGAAAGTGCTGCTATAAACATTGGGGTACAAGTGCCCCTATGCATCAGCACTCCTGTTGCAATGTTGGTGGGAATGCAAACTGGTGCAGCCAATCTGGAAAACAGTGTGGAGGTTCCTCAAAAAGTTAAAAATACATCTACCCTATGACCCAGCAATAGCACTGCTAGGAATTTACCCAAGGGATACAAGAAGAAATTTAAAAATATATGGAAGCAAATGATAATGAAAACACAACAGTCCAAAACTTTTGGGATGCAGCAAAAACAGTCCTAAAAGGGAAGTATATTGCATTACAGGCCTACATCAAGAAACAAGGAAAGTCTCAAATACACAACCCAATCTTACATCTAAAGGAGCTAGAAACAGAACAGAAAATAAAGCCTAAAGCCAGCAGAAGAAGGGAAATAATAAAGATTAGAGCATAAATAGATATAGAAACAACAACAAAACAGAAGAACAGATCTATGAAACTGAAAGCTGGTTCTTAGAAATAATTAATAAAATTTATAAACCCTTAGCAGATATATAAAAAAGAAAAGAGAAAGGACCCAAATAAATAAAATCACAGGTGGGGGTGGTGGGGCCAAGATGGCAGAGCAGCATGGAAGTCCTAAGCTTCTGTCATCCCTGAAATGCAGCTAGATCAGCACCAAACCATTTTGCACAACTAAGAAATTGATCTGTGGATTAACACAATAATCTGCATAACTTGAGCTGTAGAACTCGGCAGGTATGTGTTGTGGAGAGGTGAACTGGGAGAGGGAGAATTTGTGGAGGGTAGGGAGTTGTTTTTGCTGAGAGAGACCAGAGAAAGAGAGGGAGAGTGCAGCACATCAGGAGAGTACAGGAAAAGTGCTCCCCCTGAAAGTAGCTGTAGAGAAAGATAAAGAGTGGAAACACTCTCAAAGGACTGAACAAGAAATCTATTCCCCAAAACCACTGACATGGAGAAAGGAGATGGTTTCAATACCATTAGGACTCTATAAACAGGGGAGTGCAGAGTCAGAAATTCTGGAGCTCAATGCTGGGCAGTGCTCTGGTGGGGAGGAAGGGCGAATCCCCAGGAGCAGGCAGTGAGGCTTGAGGGATCCGTGGGCCACATTGGTAGAAACTATTCCTCTGATTGGAAGGCATTTGGTAGAAGTCATATGGTCTCCCCACAGGCAAAGGTCGCAATGGACCCCAGAGAACAGCCACGTTTGCTGGTATTGGAACAAAGACACCAAAGCGCGGTGAAACCTGGTGCCAGCTGTCTGTTTTGATTTGCCATAATCTCTGAACCTTTGCTTCTGTGCAATTACATTAACTTTTTCTGGGGCAAGCTGGCACCTGGCCACAATCTCTGAACCTCTGTCACAGTGTAACCCAGCACTCAGTTCTTTGGGGCAAGACGGCACTCAGTCACTGCTCACCAAGACCCTCCTCAGAGGGTCGGAGCAGGTCCAAGCCACAGGGTTCTCTGAAGTGAGGGGTTTGGAAACAGCCCCAACTGAGATAAAACTTATTTAAGGGGATGGAGAACCATCTATCATGCTAATGGTTGCCAAAAGAAAGCTGGAGTAGCTATACTTATATCAGACAAACTAGATTTTAAAATAAAGACTGCAACGAGAGATGAAGAAAGGCATTATATCTTAATCTATTAAAGGTTCTGTCCACCAAGAAGATCTAACAATTGTAAACATTTATGCCCCCAACCCAAATATATAAATCAATTAATCACAAACATAAGGAAATTTATTGATGATAATACCATAATAGTAGGGGACTTCAGCACCCCACTTAAAACAATGGACAGATCATCTAAGCAGAAAATCAAGAAGGAAACAATGGCTTTGAATGACACACTGGACCAGATGGACTTAACAGGTATATTCAGAAGATTTCATCCTACAGCAGTGGAATATACATTCTTCTCCAGTGCACATGGAACATTCTCCATAATAGACCACCTACTGGAACACAAATCAGCCCTCAACAAGTACAAAAAGACCAAGATCACACTGTGCATATTTTCAGAACACAATACTATGAAATTCTAAATCAGCCACAATAAAAATTTTTGAAAGACCACAAATATTTAAAGATTAAAGAACATCCTAGTAAAGAATGAATGGGTTACCCAAGAAATTAAAGAGGAAATCAAAAAGTACATGGAAGCCAATAAAATTATAACATAACAGCCCAAAACCTCCAGAATACAACAAAGGCAGTTATAAGAGGTAAGTATTTAGCAATCCAGGCCTTCCTACAAAAGGAAGAAAGATCTCAGGTACACAACCTAACCTTACACCTCAAAGAGCTGGAAAAAGAATAGCAAATAAATCCCCAAAACAGTAGAAGGTGAGAAATAATAAAGATTAGAGCAGAAATCAATGCTATCAAAACCAAAAAACAAAACAAAACAGTAGAACATATCAATGAAACCAGGAGCTGGTTGTTTGAAAGAATTAACAAAATTGATAAACTTCTAGCCAGATTCATCAAAAAGAAAAAGGAAAGGACCTAAATAAATAAAATCATGAATGTGGGGCGCCTGGGTGGCTTGGTCGGTTAAGCGTCCGACTTCGGCTCAGGTCACGATCTCGCGGTCCGTGAGTTCGAGCCCCGCGTCGGGCTCTGTGCGGATAGCTCAGAGCCTGGAGCCTGTTTCAGATTCTGTGTCTCCCTCTCTCTGTGACCCTCCCCCGTTCATGCTCTGTCTCTCTCTGTCTCAAAAATAAATAAACGTTAAAAAAAATTAAAATAAATAAAATAAAATAAATAAAATCATGAATGAAAGAGGAGAGATCACATCCAACATGGCAGAAATACAAACAATAATAAGAGAACATTATGAGCAATTATATGCCAATAAATTGGGCAATCTGAAAGAAATGGGCAAATTCCTAGAAACATATCAAAACTTAAACAGAAAGAAAGAAAATTTGAACAGATCCATAACCAGTAAAGAAATAGAATTATTAATAAAAAATGTCCCAACAAATAAGAGTCCAGGGCTGGATGGCTTCCCAGGGGAATTCTGGCAAACATTTAAAGAAGAGTTAACACCTATTCTTTTGAAGCTATTCCAAAAAATAATGGAAGGAAAAATTCCAAATTCATTCTATAAGGCCAGTATTACCTTGATTCCAAAATCAAAGACCCCACTAAAAAGGAGAACTACAGACCAATTTTCCCTGAGGAACATGGATGCAAAAATCCTCAACAAGATATTTTCCAACTAGCTCCAACAATACATTTAAAAAATTACTCACCACAATCAAGTGGGATTTATATCTGGGATGCAGGGCTGGTTCAATATCCACAATCAATCAATGTGATACATCACATTAAAAAAAGAAAGAATAAAAACGACATGATCCTCTCAATAGATGCAGAGAAAGCATTTGACAAGATACAGCATCCTTTCTTGATATAAACCCTCAAGAAAGTAGGGATAGAAGATCATACCTCGAGATCATAAAAATCATATATGAAAGACCCAATGCTAATATCATCCTCAATGGGGAAAAACTGAGAGCTTTTCCCCTAAGGTCAGGAACAAGACAGGAATGTCCACTCTCCCCACTGTTATTCAACATAGTAGTGGAAGTCTTAGCCTCTGCAATCAGACAACACAAAGAAATAAAATGCATCCAAATTGGCAAGGAGGAAGTCAAACTTCCACTCTTCGCAGACAACATGATACTCTTATTGGAACCTGAAATATTCCACCAAAAAACTGCTAGAATTGATCCATGAATTCAGCAGTCACAGGATATAAAATCAATGCATTAAAATTGGTTGCATTTCTATACACCAATAATGAAGCAACAGAGAGAGAAATCAAGGAATCAATCCCATTTACAATTGCACCAAAAACCATAAAATACCTAGAAATAAACCTAACCAAAGAGGTGAAAAATATATACACTGAAAACTATAGAAAGCTTATGAAAGAAGTTGAAGAAGACACAAAAAAATGGAAAAATATGCCACGCTCATGGATTGGAAGAACAAATATCATTAAAATGTCAATACTACCAAAAGCAATCTATATATTCAATGAAATCCCTATAAAAATAACACCAGCATTCTTCACAGAGCTAGAACAAATAATCCTAAAATTTGTATAGAACCACAAAAAACCCCAAATAGCCAAAGCAATCCTGAAAAAAAAAAAAGCTGGAGGCATCACAATCCCAGACTTCAAGATATATTACAAAACTGTAATACCATTAAGACAGTATGGTACTGGCACAAAACCAGATACATAGATCAATGGAACAGAATAGAGGACCCAGAAATTGACCCACAAACATATGACCAACTAATCTTTGACAAAGCAGGAAAGAATATCCAATGGAATAAAGACAGTCTCTTCAGCAAATGGTGTTTGAAAAACTGGACAGTGACATGCAGAAGAATGAACCTGGAGTTGTCAGGGTGTATCCCCAGTGGTGATATCAATTTCATGTGACCCCACACTTTGGCTATGCTGAGACATTCCATCTCTCTAGCACAAACTGGGAATTTTGCCCCGAGACACAGACTGGGAGGCATTGCAGTTGAGTTGTGTTAAAGTCAAACTTTTAGAACGAACTTTAAGAATTCCTGGGAGGAGGGGCCAACATGGTGGAGAAGTAGGGGGGATCTGAAGTTCCCTTGTCTCTCAAAGAAGTGTTTAAGCCAAAGGACTTTGAACCCCAAGAGTCCGTGAGGAAAAGAGACAGAGTAGCTTCCAGGGACCCACTGGGACAACCCGACTGGCCATAGGTGCATGATTGTGAAATAAATCAAATGGGAGAAATAAAACAAATGGAGGGGAGGGATCCCCTTATGCGGAGAGACAAAGGGAAAAGAAAGAGAGGCTGGGGAAGCATAGGACTGTATCTGGACAAGAAAAAAACCTCGGACCTGGATGGAAGAAGATCCAATCTCTAACTAAGGGGCTTTCTCTGGACTGGGGCCGGCTGCCCGGATCACGCACCTGGGGGGAAGAGGAGCCAGCCCTGGGCTCAGTGGTAGGTCAGGGGCATAGTCCACAGTAGGAGAAAGTGATCCCCTCCTTGGAGTGCTGTGGCACAGGACAAAGCCTGCTTGCATCCGCCACCCCTGGGCTCAGTGGCTAGGTCAGGGGCACAGTCCATATTAGGAGAAAAGTGGTCCCTTCCCTGAAGGGCTGCAGCACAGGACAAAACCAGCTGGGACCATGGGGAGGTGCATCCCCAGTACTGGGGCGTGCAGAGCAAGAGTTTGACTCCCAGCCAAGCGCCAGGGCATGGGAGTCGGTGGAGCAGGACAAACCGCCTCATTTGCACCTGTGGCACTGTGAGGACAGCTGGAACATAGTTGTTTGGGTCACCGGGTCCGTGGAGAAGAGACTGTGGTGCTGCCATTTTTCTCCCCATCACCACAAAGGTGGGGCCTCAGGGATCGGTCTGTGGGGCCCACAGTGGAGGTGGGACCCACCTACACCAAACAACACCCTGCAGCGCCTGGTAACTGCTTATCTACTGGAGCGGGATACATGCTGAGGAACCAGACGGCCCACTCCTCCAGACCAGCGCTACTGCATTGCCTGGATTAATTCTCAGACAATTCTTACTATATAGATATATTCTTCCTTCATTTTCTCCTTCTTATCTCTTCCTTTTTCTAGTCTCATTACTCTGGTTGTTGATTCGTTTAAGCAGATATATTTAATCTGTTGTCTTGATGCATGTTCTACATCTCCTTCCTTATTTTCCTTTCTCTCTCTCTGGAATAATTAAGCCGTATGGTTGCTCTGTCTAGACAACTTTATCTTCTTTTCGTTTCCCCCACCTCCTTTTTATTTTCCTTTTTCTCTCTCTGGATTAAGCCATGTAGTTTCTCTGCCTAGTCAATGCTTATTTGTTCTTTTCCCTCCGCCCCTGTCATTTCTCTCTTTGTATGGGATAAGGCTTCTTCCATCAGCCCTGCCTCCACCCTGTCGTTTACTTGTACCTGGTGTTGTTGGTTTTGTGTTTTTTGTGTTTTTTAAATTTGTTTGTGTGTTTTTGTGTTTTTGTTTTCTGTTTGTTTTTTGTTTGTTTTTCTGGTTTTTTTTTTTTTTTCTTTTTCAGGGTTACTTCAACAAACAAATCAAAGCACACCCGGTGGAGGGTCCAAAACATCACTACCAGTAGGGAGATAAAGTAACCAAAGTCACAACAACAGAGAGAAAGTAACACTCTCCAAAAAACACCTCCTGAAGGGCCAGGCCCTGGACAGTGTGTGACTTCTCTTTGATATAGTAGTGCTTGCAGGTTCAGGGCACATAACAAGCTTTTAAAACACAAAAGGGGCATAAAACTATCCACAATGATGAAATGGAACAATCATCCTCAAAAGAAATTCCAGGAAGAAATGACAGCTAAAGAATTGCTCAAAAAAATATATAAACAATATAACTGAACAAGAATTTACAATAATAGTCATAAGATTAATCGCTGGGCTTGAAAAAAGCATAGAAGACAGCAGAGAATCTATTGCTGCAGAGATCAAGGAACTAAAAAATGTAATAATGAATTTTAAAATGCTATAAATGCAGTGCAAAATAAAATAGAGGTAGTCACAGCAAGGATTGAAGAGGCAGAAGGGGAATAGGTGAAATAGAAGATAAAATTATGGAAAAAGAGGAAGCTGAGAAAAATAGAAATAAAAAAAATCCTGGATCACAAGGGGAGAATTACAGAACTAAGTGATTCAATGAAACAGAACAATATCCATATCATAGGAGTTCCACAAGAAGGAGAGAGAGAGAGAAGGGGCTGAAGGTATACTTGAACAAATCATAGCTGAGAACTTCCCCAATCTGGGGAAGGAAATAGACATTGAAATCCAGGAGGCACAGAGAACTCCCTTCAGACGTAACTTGATCTTCTGCATTACATATCATAGTGAAACTGGAAAAAAAAAGAAAGAATTCTGAAAGCAGTTAGGAATAAACAGGCCTTAACATACAAGAGTAGATACATAAGGTTAGTAGCAGACCTATCTACTGAAACTTGGCAGGCCAGAAAGGAGCGGTAGGAAATTTTCAGTGTGATAAACAAGAAAAATATGCAGCCAAGAATCCTTAATTCAGCAAGCCTGTCATTCACAATAGAAGGAGAGATAAAGGTTTTTCCAAACAAACAAAAACTGAAGGAATTCATCACCATTAAACCAGCCCTACAAGAGATCCTAAGGGGGACTCTGTGGGTGAAATGTTGTGAGGACCACAAAGGACCAGAGATATAACTACAAGAATGAAACCTACAGATAACACAATGACTCTAAACCCATATCTTTCAATAATAACACTGAATGTAATGTAATGTAAATGGACTAAATCTTCCAATCAAAAGACATAGGGTATAAGGATGGATAAAAAACAAGACCCATCTATTTGCTATCTAAAAGAGACCCATTTTAGACCTGAGGACACCTTCAGATTGAAAGTGAGGGGATGGAGAACTATATATCATGCTACTGGAAGTCAAAAGAAAGCTGGAGTGGCCATACTTATATCAGACAAATTAGATTTTTAAACAAAAGGCTGTAACAAGAGATGAAGGAATTATATAATAATTACAGGGTCTATCCATCAGGAAGAGCTAACAATTATAAATGTCTATGCACTGAATTCAGTAGTACACAAATATATAACACAATTAATCACAAGCATAAGCAATCATATTGGTAAGAATGTGGCAATTGCAGGGGACTTTAATACTCCACTTACAACAATGGAAAGATCATCTAGACAGAAAATAAGTAAAGAAACAAGGGCCCTGAAAGATACACTGGACCAGATGGACTTGACAGATTATTTAGAACTTCCCTTCCTAAAGCAGCAGAATATACTTTCTTCTCGAGTGCACATGGAACATTATCCAAGATAGATCACATACTGGGTCACAAAACAGTCCTCAATAAATATAAAAGAATTGAGATCATGCCATGTACACTTTCAGATCACAATGCTATAAAACTTGAAATCAACCACAGGAAAAACTTTGGAAAATCTCCAAATGCATAGAGGTTAAAGAACATCCTACTGAAGAATGAATGGGTCAACCAGGCAATTAAAGAAGAAATTAAAAAATATATGGAAACAAATGAAAATGAAAACACAACAACCCAAACCCTTTAGGATGCAGCAAAGACAGTCCTAAGAGGAAAATACATTGCAATCCAGGCCTATCTCAAGAAACAAGAAAAATCTCAAATACAAAATCTAACAGCACACCTAAAGGAACTAGAAGCAGAACAACAAAGAACCCTAAACTAAGCAGAAGAAGAGAAATATCAAATATCAGAGCAGAAGTTAACAATATAGAATAAAAAAAAGCAGTAGAACAGATCAATGAAACTAAGAGTTGGTTTTTTGAAAAAAAAATTAACAAAATTGATAAATCTCTAGCCAGGCTTCTCAAAAAGAAAAGAGAGAGGACCCAAATAGATAAAATCACGAATGAAAATGGATTTATCACAACCAAGTCCTCAGAAATAACAAGCAATTATCAGAGAATACTATGAAAATTTTTTGTAGTCATAAAGTGTTTATCAGTTGCTCAAGGGTAGTGAAAGAGTAAAAATATTCTGTACAGTACACAAGGCAAAACTATAATCCAATCTCAGTGTTCCTACATGTTCATGGGTGATGCATATTCTGCCTCAGGTTCATCTATGCAAAGATCAGCATCAGTGTACTCTTGCCTAACTTGGCTTTGAGTCACTGCCCTTAGATTATCAACATCTTAGAACAAAATTATTCTATTTTAGAATTCTCAATAGACCTTTATTTTGTTTAAGATTCAACTTTTAGCATTAGTTGCCAACAAATTGGACAACCTGGAAGAAATGGAAAAATTCCTAAACACCAACACACTACCCAAAATTAAATGGGAAGAAATAGAAAAGTTGAACAGACCCATAACGAGTGAAGAAATTGAATCAATTATCAAAAATCTCCCAACAAATAAGAGTCCTGGACCAAATGGCTTCCCTGGGGACTTCTACCAGACATTTAAAGCAGAGCTAATACCTATACTTCTCAAGTTGATCCAAAATATAGAAATGGAAAGAAAACTACCAGACTCATTCTATGAAGCCAGCATTACCTTGATTCCCAAACCAGACAGAGACCCCACAAAAAAGGAGAACTACAGGCCAATATCCCTGATGAACATGGATGCAAAAATTCTCAACGAGATACTAGCAAATCGAATTCAACAGCATATAAAAAGAATTATTCACCATGATCAAGTGGGATTCACTCCTGGGCTGCAGGGCTAGTTTAATATTCACAAATCAATCAATGTGATACATCATATTATTGAAAGAAAGGTTAAGAACCATATTATCTTGTCAATAGGTGCAGAGAAAGCATTTGACAAAATTCAGCATCCTTTCTCAATAAAAACCCTCAAGAAAGTTGGGATAGAAGGAACATACTTAAACATCATAAAAGCCATTTATGAAAATCCCACAGCTAATATCATCCTCAATGGGGAAAAACTGAAACTTTCCCCCTGAGATCAGGAACATGACAGGGATGTCCACTCTCACCACTGTTGTTTAACATAGTGTTGGAAGTCCTAACACCAGCAATCAGACAACAAAATGAAATAAAAGGCATCAAAATTGGCAAAGAAGAAGTCAAACTTTCACTTTTCACAGATGACATGAAACTCTACAGGGAATACCTGAAAGACACCACCAAAAGTCTGCTAGAACTGATACATGAATTCAGCAAGTCGCAGGATACAAAATCAACGTACAGAAATAGGTTGCATTTTTAAACACCAATAATGAAGCAACAGAAAGAAAAATAAAGAAACTGATTCCATTTACAATTGCACCAAGAACCATAAAATACCTAGGAATAAACCTAACCAAAGATGTAAAAGATCTGTATGCTGAAAACTATAGAAACCTTATGAAGGAAATTGAAGAAGACACAAAGAAATGGAAAAACATTCCATGCTCATGGATTGGAAGAATAAATATTGTTAAAATGTCAATAGTACCCAAAGCAATCTACACATTCAATGCAGTCCCAATCAAAATTGCACCAGCATTCTTCTCAAAGCTGTACAATCGTAAAATTTGTATGGAACCACAAAAGACCTCGAGTAATCAAAGTAATTTTGAAGAAAAAAAAAAAAAAGCAGGAGGCATCATAATCCCAGACTTTAGCCTCTACCACAAAGCTATAATCATCAATACAGTATGGTATTGCCACCAAAACAGACACATACACCAATGGATTAGAATAGAGACTCCAGAATTGGACCCACAAATGCACGGCCAACTAATCTTTGACAAAGCAGGAAAGAGTATCCAATGGAAAAAAGGCAGTCTCTTTAGCAAACGGTGCTGGGAGAACTGGACAGCAACATGCAGAAGAATGAAACTAGACTACTTTATTACACCATAAACAAAAATAAACTCAAAATGGATGATACCTAAATGTGAGATGGGAAACCATCAAAACCCTAGAAGAGAAAGCAGGCAATAACCTCTTTGATCTCAGCCACAGAAATTTCTTACACGACACATCTCCAAAGGCAAGGGAATTAAAAGCAAAAATGAACCATTGGGACCTAATCAAGATAAAAATCTTCTGCACTGCAAAGGAAACAATCAATAGAACTAAAAGGCAACTGACAGAATGGGAAAAGATATTTGCAAATGATATATCAGATAAGGGCTAGCACCCAAAATGTATAAAGAACTCACCAAATTCCACACCCAAAAAACAAATAATCCAGTGAAGAAATGGACAGAAGACATGAATAGACACTTTTCAAAGAAGACATCCAGATGGCCAACAGACACATGAAACAATGCTCACTGTCACTCATCATCAGGGAAATAAAAATCAAAGCCACACTGAGATACCACCTCACACCTGTCAGAGTGGCTAAAATGAAAGAATCAGGAGACTATAGATGCTGGAGAGGATGTGGAGAAACGGGAACCCTTTTGCACTGTTGGTGGGAATGCAAACTGGTGCAGCCGCTCTGGAAAACAGTATGGAGGTTCCTCAAAAATATTAAAAATAGAACTACCCTCTGACCCACCAATTGTACTACCAGGTATTTATCCAAAGGATACAGGTGTGCTGTTTCATTGGGGCACATGCACCCCAATGTTTATAGCAGTGCTATTGACAATAGGCAAAGTATGGAAAGAGCCCAAATGTCAGTCGCCTGATAAATGTATAAAGAAGATGTGGTACACACACACACACACACACACACACACACACACACACACTGGAATATTACTTGGCAATCAAAAAGAATGAAATCTTGCCATTTGCAGCAATGTGGATGGAACTAGAGTGTATTATGCTAAGCAAAATTAGTCAGAGAAAGATAAATATCATATGACTTCACTCATATTTAGAATTTAAGATACAAAACAGATGAACATAAGGGAAGGGAAGCAAAAATAATATAAAAACAGGGAGGGGGACAAACCATAAGAGACTCTGAAATACAGAAAACAAACTGAGGGTTGCTGAAGGGATGTTGGGTGGGGGAATGGGCCATATGGGGAAGGGGCATTACAGAGGACACTTGTTTGGATGAGCACTGGGTGTTATCTGTAAGGGATGGATCACTGGATTCTACTTCTCAAATTTTATTGCATTATATACTAAGTAACTTGGATGTAAACTAAAATAGATAGACAGATGAGAGGTGGATGACAGAATCACAGATGAAAGAGGAGAATTCACAAACAATTTCACAGAAATATAATCAATTATAAGAGAATATTATGAAAAATTATATGCCAACACACTGGCAATATAGAAGAAATAGATAAATTCCTAGAAACTTACAAACTACCAAAATTAAAACAGGAAGAAAAAGAAAATTTTAACAGACCCATAATCATCAAAGAAATTGAATCAGTAATCAAAAATATCCCAGCACACAAAAGCTCAGACATTGAAAGAAGAGCTAATACCTATTCTTTTGAAACTGTTCCAAAAAATAGAAATGCAAGGAAAAGTTCCAAATTCATTCTACAAAGCCAGAATTACTTTGATTTCAAAATCAGACGAAGTCCCCACTAAAAAGGAGAATTACAGGCCAATATCCCTGATGAACGTGGATGTAAAAATTCTCAATAAGATACTAGCAAATCAAATCCAACAGTACATTAGAAGAATCATTCACCACGATCAAATGGGATTTATTCCTGGGCTTCAGGAGTAGTTCAATATTCATAAATCAATCACTACATTGATAAAAGGAAGGATGAAAACCATATGATCCTCTCAGTAGATGCAGAAAAAGCCTTTGACAAAGGACAGCATCCATTCTTGATAAAAACTCTCAACAAAGTAGGGATAGAGGGAACATACCTCAATATCATAAATGCCGTATATGACAGACCCACAGCTAATATCGTCCTCAATGGGGAAAACTGAGAGCTTTACCTCTATAATCAGGAACAAGACAGGGATGTCGACTCTGAACATTACTATTTAACATAGTACATTTAACATAGCCACAGCAATCAGAAAACAAAAAGAAATAAAAGGCATCCAAATTAGGAAGGAAGAAGTCAAACTTTCATTATTTGCAGATGACATGATACTCCATGTAGAAAACCTGAAAGACTCTACCAAAAAAATTCTAGAACTAATACATGAATTCAGCAATGTTGCAGGATATAAAATCAACACACAGAAATCTGTTGCATTTCTATACACTAACAAAGAAGCAACAGAAAAATAAATCAAGGAATTTATCCCATTTACAATTACACAAAACCCCATAAGATACATAGGAATAAACCAAACCAAAGAGGTGAAAGATCTGTACTTTGAAAACTATAGAACACTTATGAAGGGAATTGAAAAGGACACAAAGATGGGGGAAGAATTCCATGCTCATGGATTGGAAGAACAAACATTGTTAAATGTCTATACTACTGCAAGCAATCTACACATTTAATGCAAACTGTATCAAAATACCACCAGAATTTTTCAAAGAGCTAGAACAAACAACCCTAAAATTTGTGTGGAACCATGAAAGATCCCAAATAGCCAAAGCAATCTCAAAAAATAAAAGCAAAGCTGGAGGCATCACAATTCCAGACTCCTGTTCAAGCTATATTACAAAGCTGTAGTCACCAAGAGAGTATACTACTGGCACAAAAATGGACATAGAGATCAGTGGAACAAATGGAAAACCCAGAAATGAACCCACAACTGTATGACCAACTCATCTGCAACAAAGCAAGAAAGAATATCCAATGGAAAAAAGACAATCTCTTTAACAAATGGTGTTGGGAAAACTGGACTGCAATAAGCAGAAGAATGGACCTGGACCACTTTCTTACACCACACACAAAAATAAGTTCAAAATAGATGAAAGACCTAAATGTGAGACAGGAAACCATCAAAGCCTTAGAGGAGAAAACAGGCAGCAACCTCTTTGACCTCAGCCATAGCAACTTCTTACTATATTCCTCTCTCGAGTCAAGGGAAACAAAAGCAAACATGAACTATTGGGACCTCATCAAGATAAAAATCTTCTGCACAGTGAGGGAAAAATCAACAAAACCAAAAGGCAAACTGTGGAATGGGAGAAGATATTTGCAAATGACATATCTGATAAAGGGCTAGTATCCAAAATATAGAAAGAACTTATCAAACTCAATACACACAAAAAAACAAATAATCCATATAGGAAATGGACAGAAGACATAAATAATCATTTTTCCAAAGGAGACATCCAGATGGCTAACAGACACATGAAAAGATGTTCAACATCTCTCATCATCAGAGAAATGCAGATGAAAACCATGATGAGATACCACTTCAGACCTGTCAGAATGGCTGAAATTAACAACACAGGGAACAACAGATGTTGACGATGATGCAGAGAAAGGGGAACCCTTTCCAGAGTGGTGCAGCCACTATGGAAAACAGTATGGAGGCCTCAAAAAGTGAAAAATAGAACTATCCCCCACGACCCAGGAATTGCAATACTAGGTATTTACCCAAAGGATAAAAAAATAGTTTCAAATGGATACATGCACTCTGATTTTTATAGCAGCATTATCAACAATAGCCATATTATGGAAAGAACCAGCTGGTGGATGGAAAAAGAAGTGGCATATATATATATATATATATATATATATATATATATATATAATGGAATATTACTCAGCCATTGAAAAGAATGAAGTCTTGCCATTTCAATGACGTGGATGGAGCCACAGGTGTATTATGCTAAGTGAAATAAGTCAGTCAGAGAAAGACAAATACCTATGATTTCACTCATATTGGAATTTAAGAAACAAAACAGATGAATATACGGGGAAGGAAGGAAAAAAGAGAGAGGGAAACAAACCATAAGAGACTCTTAATGATAGAGAACAAACTGAGGATTGGTGGAGGGAGGTGGGCAGGGGATGGGCTAAATGGGTGATTGGTATGAAAGAGGGCACTTATTATGATGAGCATTGGGTGTTATATGTAAGTGAAGGCTCACTAAATTCTACTCCTGAAACCAATATTACACTATATGTTAACTAACTAGAATTTAAATAAAAATTTGAAAAAGAAAATATGAAAAATTGTATATCAATGATCTATAAAGACATATCATGTTAGAAACAGAATAGCCAATTAAACCCAAAGAAATTAGAAGAGAAGAAATAAAAAGACTTCTAGACTCCTTCGTCAGGAGCACAACTTAGAAATGGTACTCTTCACTGCCACATCCATCCCATTAGCCAGAGCACAGTCATATGGACACATCAAGTTGCACAAGAGACTTGGACATGTAGTTTCTTCCTATATTGACTTGTGCACAGCCAACCTATAAGAATGCTACTATTAAGAGAAGCAAGAACTGATAGTGGTGCACAATTAAACCTCTGTCACAAATATGTGGAGACACCAGTCAGAAACCCAAGTGGAGATATTGAGTTAAATACATTAGTGTGCAATGCAGAGGAGTAGTCAGGGTTTACAGATGGGGATGTGTGAGTCATCAGCGTAAGGGTGATACTTGAACCACAAGACAGAATGACATCATAGGGGAGCATACAGAGAGAAGACAAAGAGATCCAACACTTAGAGACTGGGCACAGGAAGAGGAGCCAGTCCCCAATGCAGTGTGGTGCTTTTTGTAAGATAGAAAGAGCTGGGGAAGGAGCAGGTTTGTGAGAGGAGGGGACTTCAAACGTTGCGATGAAAAAAGATGAAGTAATACTTGGTGCATTTAAGAGATACTTCCAGGTAGTATCAACTATTTTCTCAAATCATTCAAAAGTATTTATTTTAAACAACATATAATACGTGCTCCCCTACACACATCATTATTCTCTGGTGTTTGCTATTTGATTTGATTGCAATTTCCCATTATTAAAAACAATGTTTGAAATTCTTCTGTTTTAATATTTTTGTACATGTCTAATTGTTTCC
Organism: Neofelis nebulosa; assembly: GCF_028018385.1. Taxonomy (NCBI): domain Eukaryota; kingdom Metazoa; phylum Chordata; class Mammalia; order Carnivora; family Felidae; genus Neofelis; species Neofelis nebulosa. The sequence goes on from NC_080800.1 coordinate 126,071,282, forward strand.
TCAGGATAAAGTCCTAGAAGTATAATTGTGGAGTCAAAGGAAATGAGGACTTTTAAAGCCTGTGACATGTACAAAACTGCTCCTCAGAAAGGTTGTTCCAATTTAGCACAGCAGTATATGACACTATTTCCCTTTGCCATGTCAATAGTAGAGAGTATTATTATCCTAAACCCATGTATTTTATCAATTTAGAAAGAGAAATTCTCTCTGTGTGTCTTTATTTTATTTTGTTTTATTACTTTTGAGATTCAACATGATTTCTTCTTCTTTACCATTAATCTTTCCTTGTTGGTCAAATCACGTTAGATCAAGCTTTTTCATTATGCTGCTCATTTTCTGCATATCTTACTGTAGTACTTTGCCCAATTTTATAATATGATCATCTTTTTCTTTATGAGTTCTTTGTGTGCTAAAGATTTTAAGCATTTGTCTTATATTTTGCAAATTATTTCCCCAATTTGTTATTGGATTTTTGTTTATACATTTGTTTGTACATTTTTATAGCCCCAAATCTATCACTTTGCCTTTATAATTTCTTCATTTGCATTTATGCTTTAAAAAGCCCCATCTACCCCAATTCAGAGGAATACCCACCTATTTTTACTAGTTTTTTTATGGTTTTATTTTTATATCTAATTATTTTGTCCATTTGGAGTTATTTTCCTAAATGGTTACATATTGATTTTACTCCAGTTAAACACTTTGCTACTTCTTAGAAAAACAGAAAGTGCAGGTTTGCTTATTAAAAAAATTCATAATTAGCTTAACATCAGAGGCAAAGCTAGGTTGCTTGTTTGTTTCAACAAACCGAATTCAGTTACGCTAGAGACTTTAGACCAGCTAAATATTTTAGCTTAATAAAAGTGAGATGAGGCTGGACTAGAAGTATAAACACCATTCTTTAAGCAACTCACTTACTCAAAGGTTCTCTTCCCTTGAGTCTTCTTTGGCAAAGTAACAGTAACGATTTTACAAGAGGGATTTTGTGTTGTGCTTCTTGTTCTTTGCTTAGAAAAAGTTCTCAAGTCTAAAAAGGTCATAAATAGGGGTGCCTGGGTGGCTCAGTCAGTTAAGCATCTGACTTCAGCTCAGGTCATGATCCCACCACTCGCGAGTTTGAGCCCTGGATCAGGCTCTGTGCTGACAGCTCAGAGCCTGGGGCTTGCTTTGGATTCTATGTCTCCCTGTCTCTCTGCCCCTCTCCTGATCATGTTCTGTCTCTTTCTCTCAAAAATAAATAAACATTAAAAAAATTAAAAAGGTCATAAAGAAATTCAAGGACTGCTATTACCTTTTAATACCAGAGACCAAAGCTCATATGAAAATTTTTTCCATTTAATTTTATTTGTTGTATTGATTTCTACCTTAATTTCACGGTATTTGAAAAATGTGGTATAATATTAATTCTTTGAAATTTGTTGAGGTTTATTTTATGGCTTACTATGTGATCAATAATTTTTAAATGGTCTATGTGTACTTGAAAAAATATGTACTCTCCAAATGTGGGGTACAATGTTCTATATGTCCATGAGATTAAGCCTGTTAATTATGCTATTCATCTTCTGTATATCTTACTATGTATTTTACTGCAGTGTATGTTACTGATATTTTGTTCAGTTAATGTCTTAACTTCTGATAGCAATCTGTTAAATTTTCCCAATATGATGGTGGTTCTGTCCATTTTCCCCTAAAAATCTGTTAAGTTTTATTTTGTATATTTTGAAGTTATGTTATCAGATGATTCAAGTTTTAAATTGTTGCAGCCTCTAATGAACTGAATCTTTTACCATTATAGAGTAACCTTTCTTGTCTCCAGAAATGCTAATTGCAATAAAATCCCTTTTGTCTAAAAGTAATGTAGCTACATCAACTTTCTTATCTTTTCCCTTTGCCTTATATCTGGGAGGCCAGTGTTTCCAAAGGAGCCACTGCAGAATTTCAAGCAGCAACATAACATGATCATATTTGAATTTTTGAATAATTATTCAGGCAGTTATATGAAGAATGGGCTAAAACAATGTGAAACCTAGGAAGCTGTTATAATAGTTTCTAGCATGTGATTTTTCCATGCATCCATCCGTGCATGCATCCATCCATCCATTCATCCATCAAGTTCAGGGACTTGCTTTCATCATCAGGCTTCTAATCATCATTGCCATCCTGGACATCACATCCTTCCAAACAAGGTCATCAAATAGGAAGGATGAGGTGAGGAAAAGACCCATCTCTCTCCTTTTCTTTTATTAAGGAAAAAATTGTGAATTAGAAGCACCTGTGTGTTATGGATTGAATGTTTGCAACCCCCCCAAAATTCATATATTGAAATCCAATGCCCAATGTGATGATATTTGGAGGTGGAAATTTTGGGAGGTTGTTGATAAACCACCTGGTTTATGGTATTTTGTTATAGCAAACCAAGTGGACTAAAACACTGTGGATATTCCAGATGGAAATAACTGGAAGGTTTGTCGTGACACATGTCTGGGGCTCAAAGGATAGGTCTATGCAGAAGTAGAGGTCGGAGCTCATCAGAAAAGGAGAGTGGGAAGTCGTGGACATGTCCAGTAGAGAAACAAGTGAGCATAATATCTTAGAAGAGAAAGAAGGAATCAACAGTGTCATATCTTAGGGGTCCCAGTAAATGGGGCTCATTCATTCACTCAGGCCTCTCCTGAGCACCTACTTTCAGGTGCTGTGCTGATTCTCATAAGTTCAGAAGCATATAACCTTTCCCTGGGCCAAATATGCACTCCATACCTTGGCCTCTGTAAGCAGTCAGACCCACAGGCCATGGAAATGATGCAGAATAGAAACTGAGACTACCTGGATTAGTGGCTCTGACATGCTGATGCTGTTACATGTTCTGAAATTTGTTAGAAAGACCCTGTACAAGGATAAACTCCCAAGTACTGAGGACCATGACACTCAGTTCCCCAAAGCATTAAGCCTCTTAAGGGTATTACAACAATCCTGGTCTTATTATTTTCCTAAGGGGTGCCTAGATATTAGAATGACATCACAGTCCCCAAACACACCACCAGTCTTTCTTTTTAAAACCATATAAATCATAGAGACCTTATTTCTTCCTGCCTTTAACACCATCCAGAAAAGGAATCAATAATTTCAGATGATTGTCCACTTTTTCTAAGAGAAGGTGAAGGCTAAGGTCATCATGTTTTACTTGCCCAGGTACCGTAAAAGCCCAGACTCCCTCCCCAACTCTGCCTACCCACCCCTCAACCCCACCCCCACCGCAGGCTGTGCCTCATCACCCAGACTCGCATCTGCTTAATACTCTGCATACCCAGCCCCTAATTAAGCCCCTAATTAAGCCCCTAATTAAGCATCTGCTTAATACTCTGCATACCCAGCTTAAACTCCCACTGCCCCTTGCACACTTATGTGCAGGAGATTTGGGGGGATCTTCCAGCAGCAAAACCTTCCATTCTCAACCTCCACTATGCCCTTTACCTTCTTGTGCTAACTGAAACCTGCCTCTGATGGCACTTTTTCTCCTGATGGCACTTTTTCTCCTGTAGCCCTCTCAGGCAGGTAGTAATTCCTCCCTAACAGTACTTACACTCTCCAGGTGGAGTTGGTTCCCTCCTTGCTCCCAAACCTCACCCCCTTTTAGCACCTGCCATCTGACTAGAGGCCACATGATTCTCCCCATTGCAGTCATATGCTCATGTCCCTTTTATCTTCCATCCCTTATCTTCTCTACTACAACTTCACTCTTCGCTCCTTAGGACTCCAGAATTCTCATAAATAGTTCATCCAATACCCTGGTCTCTCCATTCCTTATGTTTCTCAACTCCTAAGATCATCTCAGCTGTGCTGCCTCAGCCACCCATTTTTATGGTCACAACCTTTATTCCTACTACCAACAACTGATACCAAGAATCCCAGCCCTTTCATCTTACCTCCACAGTCACCTGATTCAGCCACAATTGTTCAGCCCCACCACTGTCCCTCCCACATACCCATTGGCTCCAACCCTGCATGTCTTCACATTCCTGCTTGCTCAGCTTTAACTCCAGAGACCAGCAAATTTATCACTCCTCCACTGTCTTCACATCAAACCTCAACACAATGATGCCAATTGGTTTCCCTTTAAATGGATCACCACTAATCTGAAGTCACCCCTTAATACCACCCAGGAATCCACTACATTTTCCTGGTCCATTCATTATCCTACTTGGCTATTTCACAGAATCTTATCTCTTCAAAACTATCACTCTTCCTCCTTCTCATCTCAGCTGATCATACCAACACATGATAATATTTCCCACCTTGAAAAACAAGAGCTTCTCCTGATCCCACATTCCACTCCAGCTTCCATCCCATTTCTCCATCCCTTTGCACAGAAACACTACTTGAAAGATCTGTTGCCATACCCTCCTTCCACCTCTTCCCCTCCCACTCTCTTTAACCACTGTACTAAGCTTCCATCCATACCCATCACTGCAATGGTTCTTGCCAAAATCACCAATAAGTTTTCTCTTGCTAAATCCAATATCATTTCTCATTCCTCAGCTCTCAAACTCTTCAGCAACATTCAAAGTAGTTGATCACTCCTGCCTTTTTCAAACTCTCTTCCCCTGCCTTCTGGGACATTATAATCACGTGCTTTTTACCTATCTACCAGGCAAAGTGACGGTTCAGTCCTCCCTTGTCAGGTGCTCCTGCCCTCTCTCCAATTTACCTGGGCAGAGGCCCTGCTGACCAGGATCTATGTGATTCAACGTCTTAGAGTCCAAGTCTATCTCTGCCTACTTATCTGAAAAGATACTGTCAAAAATAATTAATGTTTTCCTCTTTTTTAAATGGAAATTATACTACTCATGCTGGAAAGTCTTCAAGCCAGAATCAGCCCTCAGAGAAGTCCTATGTCTCCCAAAATGTGTCTGGCTTTAGTGCCCCAGAAGCACTCAGCCATTAATGGGAAGTAGTGCAAACATGATGATAGACCTCATAGGAAAGTGACTGGAATGGCCAAGGGGCACCAGGTAGAGCCACAGTGAAAAACCAAGGAAACATGGGATGTCTAGCCTAGATGAAAAGATGCAGACAGATATGGTAGCCAGTTGGGTATGGCTCAGAAAAGAATAACTGGACTTTAGCTTCTAACTCTGATGGAGTAACAGCCCTCTCATCATACACCATTATAAAGGAGATCAAGGACATGAAGTAACTGTTTTCCCCACTGGAGAATTGGCAGCCCAGACCACACCACTGAGACAAGAAACCCACTGAGAATAGGCCCCACCATTGCTACAACCCTCTCCCTGAGAAGGGGCTGGAATCTGTAGGACAGGCATGCATATGAGGAGGGAGCTGTGCAAAACCAGGGGGCCTCAAGGTCTGTATAGTGGTTCCTCATGAGTCACTGGCCCAAGGCAGGACTGCACATGCAAGTGGGCAGTGGACACCAGGCAGAGAAGTTATGCTTCCTGAGGCATTGAGAGCAGAACGGGAATACATGAGGCACAACTCTGACAGAAGCTCTACCTGGACTCCTCATCAAACCCAGAAATCCAGCTAAGACACCAGAAAGGTCACACATCAGGAGTGAAGACCATGACCAGGAGAAAGGACTATTCTAGACTTGACCAAACAAAGCCTAAAACTACACTTTGTCAAGAGGCAAGGGTAAGACAGATTGCAGAGAGTGAGTCATGACAAATAAGAAGGACCTTTGATCATTTCAGCACCCCCTCCTTTTTCCTTCACATCACCCCTCCTTATGCCTTCCTGAGGACCAATGTGCAAACATTCTGGTCAGCTTTGTGGGCATGGTCTTGTGGATCCAGAGCCATATCTAGAATTGCCATGAGGCGCTGCAGATGGGGAGCTGTCCTGGGCTTGAGATGCTGCTGGAGGAAGTCAGGCTGGCCTATTTGCTCCATGCCCCGAGCAGGCCCCTGCCCTGGTGCTGGTGGGCAGGGGCATATGTGTATTTATTTGTGTTCTTGCAGCCCCAGTCTGACTGACAAGGAGACCGCCCATGTGGGGGCTCCAGTTGCAGGATCAGGTCCTGAATCCTCCCAGAGGGGAGTTGCACTGGGAGGGAAGGCTTCAGGGAATGCATACAGAAGCAGCCTGGTTGTGTGGGAAAGGGCCCCTGAGGGGGGTGGGAGATATGCTTGCCTCTCTTGAACTTCTTGGCCTGGTGGGAACCCAGGGTGATGGCTGACAGGTAGAGTGGCCCATGAGGCCTTTGGGAAGGCCTGGAAGGGGCAAGACAGGAAGCGGATCAGGGAAGAGCCAAGGCATCACTGGGTAGGGGCAAAGACTTCTGGTACCTGTGACCCTGGGCTCTGACTGTGGCAAAGTCCCTTCTGTGTAGGTCTCTAGGCACCACCCCCAACAGAAGAGGGAAAGCCTGGAGGGCTGAGGGGGCTGCCAGGGCCAGAAGGGCCAGGAGGAAAAGAAGGAGACAAGGACAGAGGGAGTGACTGAGAGGCAAGCATCATCCTGCCTGCCCTATAGGTGGCTTCCATGGTGACTCAGGGCCCCAGCAGATCTAGTGGTGAAAAACTGCCTTCCACCTCTGTGAGACACACCTGCTCAGAGGAGAGGTGAAGGACACATCCTGGGAGTCTGCTTCTTTCACTGGTTGCCAAGGGGGTGTCCCATGCCTAATGCATTCTTCTCCAGGAGATGGGCACTGGGAGGTCCTAGAAGAGGTGGGGGGTGCATCCGTGGGGTCTGTTGCTGACCTGTTCACTCACATCTCCGTGTGACTGTTCTGTTGTCAGGCCACCTGTTACGCCAGCATTGGAAACACAGAGAATAAAGGGCTAATGGTCCCGGCTTCACAGCTCCATAGTCTCCTAGAGGAAAGAGATAAGGGAGGGTTTTGCCACCACCATTAAGGTCTAAAGGGGGCCAGTGAACTCTCAAAACTTCTTAACCCTGAGGAAGAACTTCTGGGAGCAACATACAAATCAAGCAAGACAGGAATGGTAAAGGTTCAGATAAAGTGAGGGAGAACAAATTGAGATGATCACAGAAAGTAAATGGACTCTTAAAATCAACAGAAGAGGGCACTCTATATGTGAAATTAGAAAATCTTTTTTAAAAATCTCCCTCTACAATTGCAGGAAAACTAATTTTGGGTGAAAATGATGAACAGAAGATCAAAGGCAAATCTCATACAAAGTTATTAAAATAAAAGAATACAGAGCATCCCTCTAGACATTAAAAGCATTCTGGAAGGAAATGTGTACAAAACAGATGGAACTACAATCCTTTATTGTAAAGCAAGCTAAAGGCATTTAAAAAAGATTCAAGACATGAAAGAACAACATAAATGAGAATAGAAAAACTCAGAAATAAGATGATAGATTCAGGAAAGAATTAGAAATAAAAGGTTTTAATTTTTTAATGTTTATTTATTTTTGACAGAGAGAGACAGAGCATGAGCAGGGGAGAGGGAGATATAGAATCTGAAGTAGGGTCCAGGCTCCAAGCTGTCAGCACAGAGCACGATGTGGGGCTCAAACTCATGGACTGGGAGATCATGACCTGAGCCAAAGTTGGACACTCAACCGACTGAGCCATCCAGGTACCCTTAGAAAGAAAAGATTTAAAAAATTGCTTTAAATTTCAAAAATTAAGACTAAAGTAAAAGGAACCAAAGAATGAATAAAGGGCACATATAATGCCTTAAGAGAAATAGAAGAAAATAAGAGAATTTTTTAAAGAGGAAAGATGAATAAAGAGAAGAACATTTGAAAGAACATGACAAATACAGGAGATACGCAAGAAAAAAAGATCTAGTATACATATAATAGGAGCCTCCAAAGATTAAAAATCAAAGAAAAGGAAAAGAAGAAGTACTAAAGTGTATAATTCAAGAAAATTTTCCTGACAAAAAAATAGATTCAAAATTATAAATTGACAGATTACATCAGGTACCCAGGAAAACACCCCAAAACAAGCAAAACCAAAAAATATTCTAGTAAAATTATTGGATTAAAGAAAGAAAATTTCTTTGGATATCTCGGGGAAAAAAAAGAATAAGTGTATAATAGAAAGAAAATGAGACTCTCCTCAAAATTTTCAACATTGATGCTTTACACCAGAAGAAAATTTAAGATAATCATCATGGGAAAAAAATATGAGCCAAGAATTTTATACCCAACCACGCTTGCTTTCAAGTATAAACACAGCCAATTCTCACCAACATGAAAACTTGGAGAATGGCATGTTGCCATGACTCCTTTCTATTAGAGAATGAACTTCAGACAATGAAAATAAATGAAGGGACACCAATAAAGCCTGGTGGTAAGCATTAAATATATATTTACATATAGAATAAGGCATAAATGAGGGACATGGGAAGAGAGGGGAATATATAGTGGCTATATGTCACAACAGTTCCACATAGTGCAACTGGTGTACAAAGAATGGGGACAGTGGAAAGAGCAGATGCACAATTTTTTAAACTCTTGTCTGTAATTATGGTGATGAAACAGCTGGTCTTGTTATATGGAGCATGTATTTTTAAAAAAAAAATTTTAATGTTTATTTACTTTTGAGAGAGAGACAAAGTGCTAACAGGAGAGGGGCAGAGAGAGAGGGAGACACAGAATCTGAAGCAGGCTCCAGGCTCTGAGCTGTCAGCACAGAGCCTGATGTGGGGCTGGAACCCATGAACCATGAGATCATGACCTGAGCCAAAGTCAGACACTCAACAGACTGAGCCACCCAGGCGCCCCATGGAGCATGTTTTTTAAGTCAGTAGTAGTTTTATTTATTTATTTATTTAGTGTTTAGTATTAACTATTTAGTGTTATTATTTATTTATTATATAAAAATATAATACCAAAATATTGTTTTTAAATTTATAAGTTTGTGTTGTTTCTCATATATAAAAATTACTCTTTTTAAATTTTATTTTTTAAATGTTTTTATTTAATTTTGAGAGAGAGAGAGAGAGAACTAGTGAGGGATGGGCAGAGAGAGAGGGAGACACAGAATCTGAAGCAGGTTCCAGTCTCCGAGCTGTCAGCACAGAGCCCGATGTGGGGCTCAAACTCACAAACTGTGAGATCATGACCTGAGCTGATGTCAGACGCTCAACCAACTGAGCCACCAAGGTGCTCCTATAAAAATTACTCTTATTGGGGTGCCTAGTTGGCTCAGTCGGTTAAAGTGTCTGATTTTGGCTCAGGTCATGATCTCATGGCTCACGAGTTCAAGCCCTGCATTGGGCTCTGTGCTGACAACTCAGAGCCTGGAGCCTGCTTCGTATTCCGTGTCTCCCTCTCTCTCTGCCCCTCCTCTGCTCATGCTCTCTCTCTCTCTCAAAAATAAATAAACATAAAAATTTTTTAAAATTACTCTTACTAAATTTTATTAATAATAATAAAATATGTTTAAGTAAAAGGGTCTATATTTTAGTATGTTTAACACATTATTTTATTGTGGTAAGAATGTTGAAGGTTGAAACCTACCGTATTAACAAGTGTTTATGTGTATAATAGATTATTGCTAATTATAAATACAATGTTGTATGGGGCGCCTGGGTGGCTCAGTCGGTTGAGCGTCTGACTTCAGCTCAGGTCACGATCTTGTAGTCCGTGAGTTCGAGCCCCGCGTCAGGCTCTGGGCTGATGGCCCAGAGCCTGGAGCCTGCTTCCGATTCTGTGTCTCCCTCTCTCTCTGCCCCTCCCCCGTTCATGCTCTGTCTCTCTCTGTCTCAAAAATAAATAAATGTTAAAAAAAATTTTTAAATACAATGTTGTAGGACAAATTTCTAGAACTTACTCATCTTTATTAACTGAAACTTTATGTCTGTTGATTAGTAATTCTCCCATTTCTTCCACCCCTCAGCTCCTGGTAACCAGCATTACCTTCTTTGATTCTATGAATTTGACTATTTTAGAGAACTCGTTTAAGTGGAATCATGCAGTAAATGTCCTTCTGTGAGTGTTGTGTTTCAGTGAGCATGATATCTTCAAGGTTCATCCATGTTGTTACATATCGCAGTTTTTTTTTAAGGCTGAATAGTATTCCATTCTGCATACAGACCACATTTTCTTTATCCATTCATCTGTCAATGAACTTTTAGGTTGTCTCTACCTCTTGGCTACTGTGAATAATACTGCAATGAACATGGGACTGCAGATATCTCTTCCAGATCCTAATTTAAGTTCTTTTGGATAAATACCCAAAAGTGTAATTGCTGTATCATATGGTAGATCTATTTTTAATATTTTGAGGAAGCTATATATTTTTTTCATAGTGGCTACACCATTTTACATTGCACCAACAGCATACAAGGGTTCAGTCTCTCCACATCCTTGCCAACACTTGTTACCTATTGTGGGTTTTTTTGTTTGTTTTTGATAACCATGTTGACAGGGGTGAGATGAATATGTGAATATGTGACTGTATGCAGTAAAAGGGACTTTGTAGATTGACTTAGTTAAGGTTCTTTATTTTTTTCATTTTTAAAATGTTTACTTATTTTTGAGAGAGAGAGAGTGCAGGGGGGGGTGCAGAGAGACAGGGAGACACAGAATCTGAAGCAGGTTCCAGGCTCTGAGCCAACAGCACAGAACCCAAGGTGGGACTAATTTTACTATCATCTTACTGATGACATAAACAGTAGATTAACACATACTTTATATGTTATATATATTATACACTATATTCTTACAATAAAGTTAGCTAGAGAAAAGGGAATATTATTCAGAAAATTATAAGGGAGAGAAAAAAACATTTACAGTACTGGCCTATATTTATTGTAAGTGCACTTGTGCAGTTCAAACCTGTGTTGTTCAAGAATCAACTGTATTTTTTCTTTTTTTGTATATATTTTTTTATTTTAACTTGTTTTTTTATTTTTTTAAAATTTACATCCAAATTAGCATATAGTGCAACAATGATTTCAGGAGTAGATTCCTTAGTGCCCCTTACCCATTCAGCCCATTGACCCTCTCACAACCCCTCCTGTAACCCTGTTTGTTCTCCATATTTATGAGTCTCTTCTGTTTTGTTCCGCTCCCTGTTTTCATATTATTTTTGTTTCCCTTCCCTTATGCTCATCTGTTTTGTCTCTTAAAGTACTCATATGAGTGAAGTCATATGATTTTTGTCTTTCTCTGACTGACTAATTTCACTTAGCATAATACCCTCCAGTTCCATCCACGTAGTTGCAAATGGCAAGATTTCGTTCTTTTTGATTGCCGAGTAATACTCATATATATATATATATATATATATATATATATATATACCACATCTTCTTTATCCATTCATCCAACACATGCACCCCCATGTTTATAGCAGCACTATCAACAATAGCCAAAGTATGGAAGGATCAACTGTATTTGTACACTCATGTTCATAGTAGCATTATTCACAATTACTAATACATGGAAGCAACCCAGGTGTCCACTGATGGATAAATTGACAAACAACATGTAGTCTATCCATACAATGAAATATTATTTAACCTTAATAAGGCAGGAAATTGTGACTCCTGCTATAATATGGATGAACCTTGAGGACATTATGCTGAGTAAAATAAGCCAAACACAAAGGGACAAATAGTGTACAATTCCACTTCAATGAGGTCCCTAGAGTCATCAAATTCATGGAAACAGAAAGTGGGATTGTGGTTGCCAGGGGCTGGGGAGGGAGATGGGGAGTTGTTGTTTGATGAGAACAGGGTTTCAGTTTTACAAGTTTGGCATTTTGTAGTTTTGAAAAAGTTTTGTAAATTGGTTACGCAACAATGTGAATATACTTAAACTACTGAACTGTATACCTAAAATGATTAAGATGGCAGATTTTATGTTATGTGTATTTTATCACAGTTAAAAATTTTAAAAAAGAAAAAGAAAAGCTAGCTAAGCATTTTTAATTTTGGCACACCAAAACTCCATTTTACAAGTAAGGACAAGCAATTTTAACCACAGGGATTGAGAAACTCTGAAACTGCTGACGGCCAGTTAGAACCACCTTGTGCCAATATTTCTCATCCACAGTCCATCTGAGGAGAAAGCTTTTCAATATCCAGCGATGTCTTGTTGAGGAAGTGCCAGCTGGGCCTGCAGCACCACAGCCAGCATCCTGAAACCATGGGACGAAAGCCCAGGACAAGGGAAAGGAGCCTCAAGAAATAGCTCCACTATTGCTGTTTTATGGACAGTGACATCACCAACCTGCTAGAAGTCTACTAAGTAAATATAGTCCTTGGCAATTACTGAAAGGAGAGTCTTTTCTTCCAATGTTCCCAGAATGCTTAGCCTGAGTAGCCTGACCTGATGTAGCCTGCTGAGTGAGACTGCAGTGTGTGGACTGGGAGCCTATAGGGATTGGCTCCATTAGCAGCATGGGCTCACAGACACACTCTCAACTCCCATCCCCACCCCACCCCACCCCCCCTGCTAGTGTGTGCCTGCATGGACTCCTCCCTCCTCTCCAACTTGCCAGAGTATTAACAAGGCCCCATCCCCTAGTCAGTGCTGTATGCTGAGTAAAAATAATATATATACACATGTAGAGGGCAAAACATTTTTATCTTTTGGATTGATTCAGTCTAGATTGGAAAAAGTGAAGGTTAAGGTCAGTAGGACCATTGCTTTTTCTTTTCCAGTGTCTGAAGAAACAGGAATGTAAACTGAGTTATACCAGTTGGCCACAAAATTGAGTTCTAAAGTTTATGTAACTGAAAGCCTATTTAGTTTTAGCACAGAGACACATTCATCCATTCAATAATCACTTTTGGAGCACCTACACCATGCCAATGACTGGACTGGGAGCTGGAAAGACCACGCACCCTCAGCACAGCACACACACACACCGGTGCCTAGTGGAGGAGATGCTGAAACACGCACTTGTAAGTCAGGGGGTGTGTGCTGTTGAGAGCCAAGACAGGGGATGTCAGGGGACAATAGAAAGTGACAGATCCCCCACACAGCCAATATGGAAGTCTTCCAGGGGCACTCTAAGCAGAAAAAGGGTAGGAGTTAGCCAGGCCAAGGACGTGGGAATACAAGGCAGTGAAAAGCACTTACAGGCAAAAAGGAGCACAGTGAGTTAAAGGTGGGGATGGCAAGCTGTAAAGGGCCAAAGGGTAAATATTTTTACCTTTGTGGGCTCAACTCTGCCAGAAATGAATTGGCATGGCTGTGTGCCAGTATAACTTTATGGGCACCAATCTTTGGATTTCATATAATTTTCACATGTCACAAGATATTATTATTCCTTTCACTTTTTTCAACCATTTAAAAATATTAAAACCATTCTTAACTTTACAGTCATACAAAAACAGGCAATGGGTCAGATTTGAGAGAGAAAAAAGACATGCTGCATATAAGGCACATTGTTCTGCACCCTGCTCCTTTCACACATTCACACATTCACACAATTTCAAATCCTTTCCATACCAATGTCGATGTTGCCTCAATCTTTTTGTACATTGCGTGCTAATCTATTGTGTGGATATGCCTTAATCATTTAATCTCCCATTGTGGATGTTTAGGGGGTACCAATCTCATGCTATTACAAACTATGTGGCAGTGAGGATCTTATATATACTTCTTTCACCCATGAGAAGGTTTATCTATAGAATAAATATTCCTGGTAGTATCATAATTTGGTCAAAAGCTTTGTACATTTGGATTGTTAGTGAATTCTACCAACTTGCTCTCCATAGGAGTGGTACCAATTTCTACTCCTGCCAACAACAAATGGGGGTTTCTATATCCCCTCAACCTTACCAGTACTGTGTGACCTGACCTTCAGAATTTTGCCAATTAGATTGGTGAAAAATAGTGTCTCAGTGTAGTTTCTCTTTGCTTTTCTGGGGGCGTTCATCTTTTCACATGTTCAAGAGCATCTCTTATTTCCTTTCTCATTTGACAGTCTGTTCATATCTTTTACCCATTGTTCCCAGTAGGTGGTTCATCTTTTTCTCTGTGGGAGATTATCACATACTGTAATGTGATTTGAAAATAGATTTTTCCTAGTCTTTGATTTGCTCTTTGACTTTGTTGATGATGTATTTTGCCATTCTCAAGATATGATTTGGTTTTATACTTTTCTGTGGCAGAAGAGACCTTTTAAATCTCATTAAGAAACACGGATTTGATCCTAAAAGAATGGGGGAACTGAAGCATCTTAAGCAAGAGAGTGACAAGGTCAGGAGTCTGTGTCATAAAGCTCACTCCAGCTACAGAGTGATGGATAAACCCTAAGTGGTGCAAAGGGACTCAACTGGAACCAGAAAGGCCAGATTGTAGCTGGGATCAGGGTGTGAACCATGGAGATGGGGCAGTGAGCATTTCTGAGTGAGCAAGTGCAGTCAAGGAATATGCTGGACTGGTCTTGTCCAGCTGGGTCACTGTGTGGAGGCCAATAATCAAAATAGGGGATATAAAATGAAGAGAAAAGCTTTATTTTCTTCCCTTATTTTATTGGGATGTGGGGGAGGTCATGAGTTCTACCAGGGACCTGTGGAGTTGTTGGCATGTCTTATAGGAGCCCCCCCTCAATCCCTACATGCAGCTGAGGGCCACACCTCTGTGCTCCAGTAGCACTGGCCTGTCCACTGTCTGCTTCCCTCAAGAGTCTTCCAAGGGCAGAGGTGATGCTTTTGCCATATGTGTACCCCTAGAGCATAGCACAGTGCCAGGCAACAAATAAATACTTAAAAATGTTTAGCCAGAGCCAGAGAGTGAACACAGCAAGGATAAAGCTAAGTTGCTGTTAACAACTACCCAGAGGGAAGAATAAGAGCTCTAGAGTTGGTACCATAGGCCCACACACAGTGCTAAGGCTGGAGAATGAATGAGTGAATGAATGAATGAATGAATGAAGTTCCAGGCAGGGAGGAACCTTTCCTATACCCAGGCTTCGTTCCTTGGCCTGCTCTTCTCAAGGTGCTCTCCCAGCTCCAAATGTTGCTTACTAAGCTTATGCCCAATCTTCAAGGTCAGCAGTCTACAAACCAGGTGGCAGCCCTAGGTGGGTGGGGGCAGAAGAAGAGGACAATAGGGCAGCTTCTATTGTTCTTACATCATTTTGAATGTCTAGTTTGTAGATATTTTATAGTGTAGTACACACTATATTACGGTAGTAACATGCATGTGATTTAGAAATAGCTAAAGTTCACACATATTTAGGAGAGGGGGGTGTCAGTTGAGTCCCCCAGGGACACTGAGAAAGCCTTAGGAGTGCAGTTTCTGTCAGCCCTGAACAGATAAAAACTTGGTTCCTTGGTTTACATGCACACATTCTGTATATATGTGTACAAATCTGCCCTGGGGAAGTCTTCCAGACCACCTGCACTAAGCCAGTTCCCTTTCATGCACCTCCATTGCCCTGGGGACCTCTCAGTTTGATGGCTATGACTGTAAATAGCATTGTGTGGTTATTTGAGCAATGTCGCTGCCCCCACTATGTGAGGCAAGGGGCTGTGTGAATTGGTGCTTACTGTGGTGTCCTCAGAGCCTAATGCTGTGGACACACAGTAGGAGCTCAATAATAAATACTTAAATGAAAGTGAGCAGACAACATCATCTATTTGTTCTAGCTCTCCCACAGCACTGAGCACCAGAATATGCACTCAGTGAGAAGATACTCATGTAGCTCAACCTGTGAAATCATATATATTCTAAAATGACTCCAGGGTGAACAAGCTCAAGAAGTAATGACTACAAAGGGAAATTATGGTGATTCAATACATGTAAGAAGAGGTCTTTGATAGGACTGGGAATGCAACCTATGCCCTCTTCCTCCTTACATGTGTTGCGCCTCCATAATTTTACCCTTTGTAGTCATTACTTCTTGAGCTTGTTCACGCTGGAGTCATTTTAGAATGAAGCTCTGGCACCTGCATCTGTATAGGCCCCCTGAGGATCTGGATGCTCTGGGTGTCCGCAGTCCTACTCTGTGGGAGTCCAGCCCTGCTGTCAGTCAGAGTCTTGGCTCTGGGAAGGCGCAGGAAGCACACGTTCCTACGTAAAACCCGCGGTTGCTGGCCTAGAGCCTTCAGACTCCAATTTGCCCACTTGGCGACCCACAGATCGCCGTAGGCCACGCCCAGGCCACGCCTCCGCAACTTGGTCACACCCGGCGCTTTCTGAACAGGAGGCGCCGCAGTTAGTGTGGCTGAGTCTGCATATCAGGAGGCGGGTCCATGCCAGTGGTGGGTGCTGGTAGGGTTTTCAGATGTCCTCTGGGAAAACCGCAAGGCTTCTTCCCACTATAGTCCTGAGCGCTGCTGGCATGGTACTGCGTGCGAAGGAGTAGGGGACACAGTGCCCAGCACCCAGAAACGCTCCTGCTGAAGAGTGATGCTGAGGACATGCAGAAGGACAGTACCAGCAGCGAAGAAGACCGAGAGAAGGTTGACAGCCAGTGCGCTGGAGAGACCCTCTCCTGTAATCCCACTTCCCTGCTTCACCTCCAGAGTGCCTGCCTTTCATGGTCTCCATTCTGAGTAATGGATGAGGAAACTGAGGACCACAAAGGAGAAGGGAAATGGTGTTTACTGGGGGGCGAAATAGGTAATCATCAAGAAGCAAGTCAACTGAGGATTGGGACATACTTGAGTGTGCCTGGTTTCATGTCAAGAGAGAGTTCCCCCGTCTGTCAGCTCATACATGGACAGTGCTCATGGAAGCAACTGAGGAATGCATCCAAGACCAGACTGAATTCTGTATACACACTGTTCCATCCAAGCCTTCCTGCATGCCTGTCAGGGAGAGATCGTTATGGTCATTTCATAGTTGCAGAAACTGACGTTCAAAAAGGTTGAGAGTATTGCTCAGGATCACAAAGCTAAACTAAGCGGTGGAACTGGGCTTAGAATCCAAACAGTCACACAAAACCCTACACTCTTAACCCAGTGCTGGGCTACAGTGGTTCTAGAACTGTCTTCCCTGTCAGAACTACCTGGAGAGCTTGTTAGAACTTAGAGTGCTGGGCTCACTCCCAAAGTGTTCAGAGTGGGGTGAGGCCTGGGAATTTGCATTTCTGAATGTTCCCAGGGGATGCTGATCCTGTGGTTCCCAGGCCTCCACCCCACCTCACAGCCTACCTCCAGCACTAACCTGGCTGTGATGTCAATACTGCCTGCTTTGGGACAGGTCCTTTGCCCTTTCTGGAATGTTCCCTTCTAGGGCCACCCTAGGAAAATCCTCCATCTCCATTGGAGATGTCTTTCTCTGATCCATCCACCCCCTACAACAATCCTCCCCAACATTCTACTGCTACTCCATGGAACAATGATCTTGTGGTTTGGCCCATACTAAACTTTAGGCTTTATCTTTCCCCCCTGCTGGGATCTTACTTTTTTTTATGGAAGGAAGTGATCTTGTTCTATTTGTCTATTTATGCTCAACAGCAAGTACACATTTACAGAAATGCTTGTTGATGAGTGCATGACTCCAGCCTGCCTTTCAGGTCCCTCCACAGCCCTGGCCTAACCACTGTTTAATTTTTTTAAAAATGTTTATTTATTTTTAGACTGAGAGAGAGACAGAGAGACAGAGAGAGAGAGAGCACTCACATGCGTGCACACACATAAGCAGGGGAGGGGCAGAGAGAGGAGAGAGAATCCCAAGCAGGTTCTTCACTATCTGCACAGAGCCCAACGTGGGGCTCCATCCCACAAACTGTGAGATCATGACCTGAGCCGAGATCAAGAATTAGCCATTTAACCCACTGAGCCCCATTCTTATCTTTCGACATTCCTTTGACTCACCCTGCAGCTCCAGATTGCTTTCCATGCAGTAACAACATCAGACAGGATAGATGGAGTGAACATTCATGAATATAACATGTATAATTAATGCTAACAGTGACCAGGGCCAGTGCAATAAATACATCTCAAAGACCCAGAAAGTATGGAATAGCACTGGAGTTCTCAAAGCAGAGTCTGGGGAGCCCCCAGGGGTCCTTAAGATCCTTTCAAGCATGGGTCCAAAAGATCAAATCTCTTTTCATAATGATGCTAAGATATTTTTACCTTTTGCACTCTCTTTCCCAAGGGCAAAGTGGGGTTTTCTAGAAGCTATCTAACTGTGATATCATGGCAGACTGAAGTCAGAAACAGATATGATTACTCAGCTGTCTCCTGTTAATCCAGACAATAAAGAAAGTTGCAAAACCTAAAACTCTTTCCACTAAATTTCATTTGTTTTGTATAGATTTTCTTCATAAAATATTTTATGCTAACATATAATGGTTTTATTGCTGTCATATTTAAATGAGTGAATTTTTTAAATTTCTCACTTTAAATTTTAATACAGTAAATATTGATATGTATAACTCACATAAACAAAAGTTCTTTGGAGTCATCAATAAATGTTAAGAGTACAAAGGGGTCCTGAGAACAAAAAGCTTAAAAACGTGCTTTGATACTCCACATCGGAATGAACAAAAAAAAATATTTCATGGTATATTAAGTCATGGGGGAAGATCTTCACTTTTTTAAAGATGACTTTATGTTTTGTTTCCCTCTTGATGATGGTGCAGGTACCACAGAATGCAAATTTAGAAGGGCAAGCATGGGAGATTTTTGCAATCAGTGTAAAACATCGGATATTTTCACTAACAATTTCTATACCTTAATTTAAAATTTTTTCTTGGGGCACCTGGGTGGCTCAGTTGGTTAAGCGGCCAACTTCGGCTCAGGTCATGATCTCACGGTCTGTGAGTTTGAGCCCCACGTCAGGCTCTGTGCTGATAGCTCAGAGACTGGAGCCTGTTTCAGATTCTGTGTCTCCCTCTCTCTGACCCTCCCCCATTCATGCTCTGTCTCTTTCTGTCTCAAAAATAAATAAAAGTTAAAAAATTTTTTTTTAATTTTCTTAATTTGCTTTTATATGGGAAGGGTATATAAATGGAGTAAAAATAAGGAATTATGGCTTAAGCTTGAAAACTCCCTGAGATAAAGAAATGAGTTGCATGAGTTTGCTAGAGATGCTGTAACAAAGTACCACAAACTGAGTGCCTTAAACAATGGAGATTTATTGTCCCACAGTCCAAAGCCAGAATTCCAAGATCAAGGTGTTGGTAAGTACCTCTACAGGCACTGGGGCAGGGCATGCTCCGGGCTGCTCTCCTAGCTACTCCTTGGTTTGTGGAAGCATTACTCTGATCTTTACAGAGTGTTCTCCCTGTGCACACGTGTGTTTCCAAATTCCCCCTTTGTATAAAGACACCTATCCTATTGGATTGGGCCCATCCTAATGACCTCATTATAACTTGATTATCTTTGTGAAGATCCTGTCTCCCAAATAAGGTCACATTCTGAACCACTGGGAATTAGGACTTCAACATATCCTTTTAGGGAGACACAATTCAGCTGGTAAAAATGCACAATGATACAAGTTAGAGAAATTATAAAAGAAAGAGGTATGAGTTAAAATCATGGGTTTGAATCAATGAAGCCAATTCCATATTTTGGTTCATGATAATTAAGAGCTGAGTTTCCTGGGTCCAAACCTTAAATTTCCTTGTTGTATTGTTATTTGTCACCACATGCATGGAAATGTTACTTGGCAACTGGGTCTTCTGCTGTTAAGCTCCTTGCTGGGCCTCACAGATGCTAGGAAGGTCTGCTGGTCTGGCAGAGCAAGTTCACATTCTTTTAAGTCATTCCTGCTTAGGTGACTCGGGTGGCATGGAATGATCTGGACCTGCAAATTGTAGAACCAATTCTAATACCTTTCCATCAAAAGTCTGGGAGTGGAGTGGGGCATGGAGGAGGAGAAAGACAAAAAAGAAAAGTGGAAGCTTATAAAACTAAAATATTCTAAAACTTGGGACCTCACAGCCATGTAAAGATGCAACTTGTGATGAGCAATGTCACTAAGAAGGAAATGAGTTTAGTCTGTGACTGTACGGAAAGAGAACTTGTAGAAAAGGACAAAAGAGGCAGAAACTCCTGTTGAACTGTGCATTGTTGCAACCACAGTAGTAGGCTGAACCAGGAAAACAGTTAAAAGTTGACCAAAGGGAGCCAGGAGCCTGAGGGACATTGAAACCAGCACCCACCATTCCTGAGGGCCTTAGCAAGGAGGAGAAAGCCACACTGAAGGGCCACAAACATTGGAAGGAGCTGCATTTACAACAGGAAAGCCATGCTGAATACTTAATACAGCTCATGGAACAAATCACTACAAACTTAAAAGCTTAAAATAATGCCCATTTATTATGCACAGTTGCCCTGGGTCAGGAAACTACCTCCTAAGGCTGCAATGAGAAAGTCAGCTGACTGGGGTCTTTTCTGGAGGTTTTGGGGGAGAATCTTTCCAGCTTCACTAAGGTTGTTGGCAGAATCCAGTTCTAGTGGTTGTCAGTTTGGAGTCCCAATTCCCTTGCTGGCTGCCATCTGGCAATTACTCTCTACTCCTAGGAGCCACCCACATTCCTTTACAAATTTGTTCCCCTCCATCTACAAACAAGCTTCAAATCTCTCTGAATTCCCCTTGTGCCCTCAGCAGGGATAAGGCTTTGGTTGAAGAGACCCCACCAGAGAATACTAGATAATGTTCCTATTGTAAAGGCAACTGATTAGTAACCTTAATTACATCTGCCATGCACCATCGCATATTCATGAATGTGACACCAGGAGGCAAGGGTCATGGGACCAAAAGCCTATCTACCACAGAGGGCAAGCCTGTGTCTCAGGGAATGCTGTCTTTGGAGTCTACATTTTTCATTCATCAGAGGATTATTTTGGCTCTGTCCTGAAAATCTCTCCATCATTCCAAATTGCTTGCCAGCCACTTTTAACTTGTATCCATCGCAGTTCCCTTAGCAGCAAGTGGAGTTGGCCACCTCTTCATGAGAACCACCCTTGTGTATTTTACCACAGAATGCTTTTCCACAGCAGCTTTCAAAAGAGTCCTCAACCTGTTATGAAAAACTTCATTATCAGTTCCTGCTTGCTGAAGAAGCACCCTAAGATGTGAGTGAACAGGTCAGCAACAGACCCCACGGATGCACCCCCCACCTCTTCTAGGACCTCCCAGTGCCCATCTCCTGGAGAAGAATGCATTAGGCATGGGACACCCCCTTGGCAACCAGTGAAAGAAGCAGACTCCCAGGATGTGTCCTTCACCTCTCCTCTGAGCAGGTGTGTCTCACAGAGGTAGAAGGCAGTTTTTCACCACTAGATCTGCTGGGGCCCTGAGTCACCATGGAAGCCACCTATAGGGCAGGCAGGATGATGCTTGCCTCTCAGTCACTCCCTCTGTCCTTGTCTCCTTCTTTTCCTCCTGGCCCTTCTGGCCCTGGCAGCCCCCTCAGCCCTCCAGGCTTTCCCTCTTCTGTTGGGGGTGGTGCCTAGAGACCTACACAGAAGGGACTTTGCCACAGTCAGAGCCCAGGGCCACAGGTACCAGAAGTCTTTGCCCCTACCCAGTGATGCCTTGGCTCTTCCCTGATCCGCTTCCTGTCTTGCCCCTTCCAGGCCTTCCCAAAGGCCTCATGGGCCACTCTACCTGTCAGCCATCACCCTGGGTTCCCACCAGGCCAAGAAGTTCAAGAGAGGCAAGCATATCTCCCACCCCCCTCAGGGGCCCTTTCCCACACAACCAGGCTGCTTCTGTATGCATTCCCTGAAGCCTTCCCTCCCAGTGCAACTCCCCTCTGGGAGGATTCAGGACCTGATCCTGCAACTGGAGCCCCCACATGGGCGGTCTCCTTGTCAGTCAGACTGGGGCTGCAAGAACACAAATAAATACACATATGCCCCTGCCCACCAGCACCAGGGCAGGGGCCTGCTCGGGGCATGGAGCAAATAGGCCAGCCTGACTTCTTCCAGCAGCATCTCAAGCCCAGGACAGCTCCCCATCTGCAGCGCCTCATGGCAATTCTAGATATGGCTCTGGATCCACAAGACCATGCCCACAAAGCTGACCAGAATGTTTGCACATTGGTCCTCAGGAAGGCATAATGAGGGGTGATGTGAAGGAAAAAGGAGAGGGGGTTGAACTGATCAAGGAGACAATTGGTCTTTAAGGAGTTTGCACCAGCTGTCTGTTTAAATGTTACCATGCAATGACCATGTGGGAATATAGTCCAGGGTTACCTAAATGTAATCTTACCATCATTTAATGGTATGGATTGGAGGAGTTTGATACAGCTTTTTCTTTGTGCCCTGAAGTACCAGATTCAGGTGATGCTCCCTAAAACTAGACAGATGTGATGTGAGAATGGAAACAGTCTTTGGCATATGTATAGGAAAGAGCTATGGTGGCCACTGCCACTTCACAGTCTGGTTCTGTGTGCACTGGGGTAGGGTGACTTAGGAGCTGCTGTGGCCTCCAGTGTAAATAAATAATTTGGTCCTGGATCCATATGTGGAAGGAGAAGAGACTATTCCTACAAGTGGCAGGGGCTGCATGGAGGAGGCCCCTAGCTTCTCCCCACCCCTCCACCCAACAGTCCCAGCACCCCTGAGCCCCCACGATGGAAAAGGTGCACTTGGGCCCTCTTTGGGCCCATGTTTGGCAACATGAAAGGGGAGCCTTGGCCCTGGGCAAGGCTGCACTGGATGGACTCTGTGGGACAGTGCCCTCTGAACTAGGGTGTTGCGAATGCCACCACTGCTCCTCTGTACTTGAATGACAGAGAAAAAGAAGACCCCCTTCCCTTGTCCACCAAGTTGTGCCTGGACACAGCCACTAAGAGCCTAAGGTTCCTCAGGAAGTCCTGGAGAGACAGGGACATGGCCTGAGGTAACAAGTCCCAGCTTGGAGCTGTGCAGCTGGAGCCCCAGGAGAGGGAGTTGTCCCAGATCCAGCAGGGGTGTGGGCGAGGGGGTAGGGCAGAAGGGGTTGTCCTGAGGGCTGTGCCTGACGAGGTTGAGGGCCTCCAGCAACAGGCGATGTGCTCCGCTCCGGGGCAAGGAAGCACAGCCCTGGGAACACCAAGTACAATCTAAGGGGACAGGAGCTCCTTGTTTCAAACTGCATGGTTGCTGCAGGCTGAGGGGGTCGGTGAGAGGACTGGCAAGGGACACGGGGTCCACAGGGTCTGCGTATGTGGGCAGTGGCCTGGCCCTGATCACCCCGAGGCCCTGTGGCCTCTCTGGGGCCTTCCCCAGGCCTCTCCCAGGGACCAGTTTCTGCCCCAGGAAAGACCCCAAAGGCTCTGGGACAACGTGGGCAAAGGCATCCCCTTGTGCCAGCTCAAACCCACTGGCCCCACAGGGGGCTCCCCATCTTCTTGTGCAGCCTCACCTTGCTTCCTGCCCATGTGTCCAGATCCCCTCCAATTTTAAAGCTGTGCCAAGCCCTTTCAGTCCTGTTGCTTGGTCTCTACTAGGAAGTCTGACTCCCAGGATGGGGTGGGAGTGGAGATGGGGACATGAGTCCTGCCTGACATGCACTTCACACCTGAACCACTGATCTGCCTCCCCTCTGGGAGTCCGTTTCGCCCTGGGCTTCCACAGAGCCTGGTGCTGGTCCCCACATCTTCTGGTCTGAGGACAGCCACAGCATCAGACGGAGGGCCTGGGAAGGACATGAGGGTCCCCCAAGGTCAGGTACGGTGGGAGTAGAGCCCACGTCTGCAGGCCCCGTGTCTGGCGTCTGGTGTGCTTTCCGGAACAGGGACTAAGGTGAGCCGAAAGGTCTGTTCCACTTCTGCCTTAGCCCTTCTGTTGCTCTCTTCCTTTCCATTTCCAGGGGTCCTGGCCACCCTTGCTTGTCATCACACTTGGACCAGGGTACCATGTGTGCAACAAGTTTGACCTGGCTAAGAGTGAGCAGGTGGTGTGCACAAAAAAATGGTGCACAAGGACACACCCAGTAGGGCCCCAAGACAGGGAAGGGATGACATCCCAGGGGACGCCAGAGAGACATCCCAACACCTGCCCCAGCAGAAAGCTGGCAACAGGGCCATGCCTAGGAGCATGTGGGAGGTGAAGGCTAGGGCACACCCCACTGGGTCTCTTCTGCCACTGTGTCTAGGAGTGCACGCTTGACTAAAGGCTTCAGAAGGCAAGCTGAGAATTCACCATCATCGCATCTCATAAGCATGCAGTTGCCGTGAGTGTGCGACACGTGTACATCCAACCTCTTTCTTGGAGGCTTTAAAAAGACATCGACGTTCTTGAGTTTTTGCTTTGATGGCAGAAGCACGACATACTCCCCACCCAGGGAGCATCCATCACTGCTCCCCACGTGCGGTATGTCTTTCATTCAGCTATTTCTCAGGGCTGTCACCATTAGCAATCTGCCGTGTGTCCGTCGGCTCTGCTTCCAGGACCGTCACTGCTACCCACATGCTTCGAGGTTCTTTCCGTTGTTTCCAGGGGCCGGGCTGTGTGGTCTTGCCAGCCTGACCTAGAATCCCAGCACATCCACTGAGGGGCTGTGGGACTTTGAGCAAATCTCTGCATCTTTCTGCACCCAGTTCTCATCTGGAGAAGAGGGGCCATAACAGTGCCCACCTCCCGCCAGGGCTCCTCTGAGGACTCTTGGAAAGAGCGCAGGCCCAGTTGCTCAACCCAGTGCCTGGCATGTAATGAGAATTGACGTTACTTTTAGTTGTTGTTTGTTTGTTTGTTTGTTTGTTTTCATAGTTAAGGCTATGCTATTTATGTGTACAATTTCATGTTTTGGCTTTTTTCTTTAGCACTATTAACCATGTACCTCTGTTCTTTAAGTCTTTGTTTCTTTTTTTAACTTTTTAATGTTTATTTATTTTTGAAAGAGAGAGAGAGAGAGAGAGAGAGAGAGAGAGTTGGGGGGAGGGGCAGAGAGAGAGGGAGACACAGAATCTGAAGCAGGCTCCAGGCTCCGCACTGCCGGCACAGAGCCCAATGTGGGCTTCAAACCCATGCACCATGAGACCATGACCTGAGCTGAAGTGTAACGCTTAACCGACTGAGCCGCCCAGGCACCCCTGCTTTCACTGTTTTTAAGCTCAGAATATTCTTTCCTATCCAGAGTCGATGTAAGTACTCACTGGTATTTTATTCTAATATTTGTCTTTACATTTAGCCTTTAATCCTGTGGATATATATTTTAGAGTACGCCATGTGTTAACGATCTGCTCTGTTTTCCTCCAAATTGCTAAATGTTCTGATACCATCTCTGAATCATCCTTCCATGGTGATGACTGCTGTTTCCTTCATTTATATTGTACATATATGTGCATGTGTATACCACCTGTAGTCTCTTTCTAAACCATTTGTTTGTTTATTTTGATGCCACAGTGATTTGGTGACTCTACAGTCTAGAGTTCTGTGTTGTAGCACTAGGAGACGTGTGAAATTCTGGCATCAAGTGAACCACAGGCAAAAATAGATGAAAAACAATTTGTAAACATGAAGTTTGTTGTGAAGGAAACCTATGGTGGCATTGTGTTAGTACCTAAGTTTTAGTTTGCTTTAATGAATAGAGTTCAGTTTTGTACCATATTTTGGCAAGGAAACTTAAGCAAGGAGGCAGGAACTCCCTCCTCCAAATATACAACCCTGAGGGCCACAGCTCCCAGAATTTACTGTCTGAGCTGCCCCACTGGCGACAACATTCAATCATTACAAGGCAATCACTAAAAGGTCTACGTGTCTTAAGTGAACCAAGTGATTAGCAGCTATGTAATGTGAAACACACAGTTAGTGAAGAGAAAGGAACCAAGGAGCATTTGCAAGAGGCCCAGAAGTAGCCAAAGCTACTGGGAGTGTAGCACAATGACACAAAGCAAGTGGCTTGTGTGTGTAGGGCCATTAGTGCTAGGTTTCTGCTGTCCATTGTTTAGCCAGGTGGGATCATGGCTCTCACACTGTTAAGTGGGACTAGAAGCAAAGTGTAGGGGTGCCATGGATGACATTGGCATGGGCAGTGCCACAGAAAACACACCATGGAGGGTATGCAGCATGGGGATCCCCCTGTGCAGAGCCCAAGTGGGCATGTGCTAGAACACCTGCATCTGGGCTCAGGGAGAATATCAGAGCCCAGTCTTAAGCAGCACAACGTGCCCTGGAACAAGCCCAGAGGCCCCAAGGGTACTCAGTGGTGATCTAGGCTGGCTGTCAGCTCTGCCAGAGAGAAATCTACCCTAGCCATACCCTGGAAAGGGAAAGCAATCTGCTTAGAGGGCTGATCTTTCCTCTTTGTAATGTGAACCACGGCTTACAAGGAGAGCTAAGGACATAGGGACCTATGGATTTCTACTGTGAGAATGGGAACCGTGAGTTTGAATTCAGATGGTCAACTAGGGCCAGGAGCACTGCAGCCAGAAATGCTGGCAGCACCCAAAGTGCTCATGGAAGGGATTCCCGTGTTCAGGGATAGCATTCTTGGTTGGAAATAATCCCTGCTCTGGGATCCATGAGGAAAGGTTGGGATCTAGAGGAGGATGGTGGCCTTGAGAGGGGCTGCACCCCAAATGATGGGGCTTTGGCCATGGAACAGTTCAGAGGATAAGACAGGCTCCTGGGCCTGGGGAAAGCTTGGCTGAGGAGGAATGCAGGGCACACAGCTCTGTGGGGTCTCCAGCAACAGGGGAACTGGGCTAATCACCCGAGCCTGGGGAAGTGGCTGGCACCTAGGCTTTGAACCTGCCCTACTAGCACTAGGTGAAGTGCCCAGGGGCCTGGACATGGCGATCCTGCAGAGTAAGCAAAGGGAAAAGGGAGAAAAGGCCACATTCATCTCTTTCCAAGTTCTCTCCCTACAGGGGTGAGATGATGAAAGGCCAGGCTAGAGTGGCCACCAGGGGCCTCTCTCTTCTAAACCAGCCCCAGAAGGAGGAGGGCAGATTCCCAGGGCCAGACTTGGGCCAGCCTGCCTGGGGTCCAGCCCTCCTCCTGTCTCCCCTCCTTGAAGAAGCAAGAACAGAGCCCACCTGGGGACCTCACCCCAATCCTGAAGCACACTCTGATGGGACACATACAAGGGTCCCCACAACACGGGGCCAAGCTCACTAGGCCAAGGAGGCTGCAAGCATGGTCCTGATGACCCCCTTCTCAACAATCCCCTGCAACCCTCATTCCATTGTCCATTTGTCTCATTACCAAGCATCTCCAGGGGCCCATCTATCCATGCAGCACCACTGTCTGCAGCTCTCACCACATGGCCTGGGCCTCCCGAGATGCACAGCTCCTGAAGGCTGGACAAGCAGCTGTGGGCCTGGGACTCAGCTTTCTGCAAGGTCCTCACTCATCATTGGCTGCTTTGGGGAATCTGTTCTTCATCTGTACCATGGGGTTGGTCAGAGCCACTGTTCCTTCAAAACAGCCGGAGAACACCTCTGGGAACAGACTGAGTGAGCCCCCAAGGGGCCTTCACAATTTCCAGGTCAACAGTACTGTTCTCTCCCCAAACACCTGCAGGGAGAGGCCCTATTGTTCCTTCTGTCTCTTAATCAGTTCAGAGGCAGATGGAGGCCTGCCCTCAGTTTGTGGAATGCAGGGCCCTAGAGGGTTTTGGCAGGCTCCTCAATCCTTATGATGGCCCTCTCCAAGAATTTCCCCTCCAGCTGCAGCATGCAAGTAAGGAATCCCTGATCAACAGTGCCTTCCACCCTGGATGGGTGCCTGCCTCAGGTGGCACCAAGCTCTCTGTGAGAAGCAGAGATCCAGAACTCACCTCCAAGCAGGAAGAGGCCCACTCCTCAGGCCACATCTGCAGACCCCTACTCGTGTCCCACTACCCCGTCTGCTCCCAGGACACATGACTGGTGCCCTCAGAGTTGGCTGGAAGGGGAGTAGGACAGGGAGAGGGTGCTCCCTCCCCTTTGGGGGCCACCCTGCCCAGGATTAAGATCAGAGGACAGCTCTCCTTGCCTGTCCTCCTTCCTGGCAAGGCAGAAGCACTGTGGAAACCCAGCCCAGCCTGCCCTCTGTCCCTTGACATCATAGCCTCCCAAGTACCCCCAACATCCCTCAGTAGCTAGACCATGATGGGCCAATTGTCAGCTGGCAGGGGTAGGTTGATCCCAAATGGAAGCGATAACCCCCAACTTGGAGTCCTGCATGCAGCTCTCGGCAGGGGTGTCTAACCTCATGCACAGGCCTTTCTGTGCCCATTGGGTCTCTGGGATTATACACGTGAACTCTCTGACCCATCTGGATGCCCTGAGCTGCTCAGCCCTGCCCAGATAATGGGCCTCAGGCCCTATCTGCTATCCCTCCCCCCCAGAATACCTAACCCACTTATTCCTGGGGTGTTCCCTGAGATTTATGGGGACCCAATCAGACACTTCTTGTGCCCAAAGTTCAGGTCACCTGGCTCTATCCAGCCAGAGGACCAGAAGCAACTCTTGGATCCTGCCCTGGCCACACCCAATGCCAATGGCAGGTACCAAGCCACTGTTACTCCCCAACCCACCCCCAGGTGACCCTTCCCTCAAATGCCCACAGCAGAAGTGAGACTCAGCTCAAACATTCAATGAAATTTATTGAAGACAAACATTTACTGAAACCATTGAAAAGACCCTTCCCTCCAATGCCCACAGCAGAAGCGAGACTCAGCTCAAACATTGAATGAAATTTATTGAAGAGAAACATTTACTGAAACCATTGAAGAGAGGGAATGACAACACAGAAAGGAATGTCGAACAGCCACTACAGCCCATAGGACACGAAACCCCTCCTCCTGGGGTCCCAAAGGATGTGCCTCTGTTCCCCCCAACACCGTGGCCCTCCTGCCGTAGTCTCCCTTTCTGAGGGCCCCATGATCAGCCTTTGGCCAGGATGATGGATGCTGGCCATGGCCCCTCACTCCATGGCACTCTCCCCTCTGGCCGACATGCTGGGGCCTGGCCCTGCCCTATGGCCTGCACAGGACAGTCACAGGACTCTGCAAAATGCAGCATGGGGCACTCAGACAAGCCAAAGAAACTCAGTCACAAGTAACAAGAGAGTGGCAAATCACAGCACGGTTTCCACAGAGACTCCCGCAGGCCACCTCTGTCCTTGGTCCAGTTCCTCCTTCCTGAGGTCGTGGGGTGAGCACCAGCCATGCCTTCTTCTGTCCTTCCCGCCAGCTCCTGGGACTGGGCTTCGACAGGTCTCCGGGGTGGGGTGGGGGCGGCTGCTCAGATAAGAACACACACACATCTCCACAAGAACAAGCAGCAGTTGGCCTAAACCTACACCCAGGAAGCAGAGGCTGAGCTCACGACACCACACGACAGCGAGCAGAGCCTGGGCTCGCACTGAAGCTCGTGCCACACACCCGGGGCTGAGAGGTGGCTGCTGTGTTAGGCCAGGACACCCGCCGCGGGCTCCTGCACACCTCAAGGCTCTGCACGGGAATGGTAACTAGGGTGCGTGTAGGGGGAGCTGGGGGTGTCACTTGACACGGGGGTCACTAAGGGGCCTACAGAGGCACAAGTGGGCTTCTCAGAGCGTGGAGTGGCGTGCTCCACGGGTCAGTGAACGAGGGTCCCCCTCTTGGGTGGCCCGAGGGGCTGGCACCCTTGAGACGGCCCCTAATATCTCCCAGGCCAGTGTGGGTGGCAGACATTTTCAGGTGCCCCTCACCTAGGCTAGGGCCAGCCACTCAGGGGTGCTTCCCAGGCTGGCTGCCTGGACTGGCAGGGTTTCGGGCTGGGGCTGGGGCTGGGGCTGGGGTGGAGCTGCCATGGGAGGGGGCACCTCTCCCTGCCCCACTCTGCATCAAGTATGGTCATCCTGGTCCGTTGGAAGGGCTGATGGTGGTGGCCATGGGGTCACCAAGGCATGGTGGTGCCTTGGGAAGATGGGGTCCTGGGAATTTGGGCTGGGTGGGTTGTTGCCTCCATGTGGGGAGAGGCTGCTGCCCTGGCGTGGCCTCCCCCTGCCTCCAGAGCACTGCTGCCTGAGAGGAGAGGGGGCCCCTGGGCCTTCTGAGCCTATTTGCCCGAGGAGGACTTGGGGGGCCTCACCTCCCCAGCCCCATCCTCGTTTCCCGACTCCTCTGGGATGGGCTTGGGCCCCTCCTCCAGGGGCTCCCCAGCCTCCTGGTCTCCTGCCTGGGCGAGGCCCTCCGGCTCACAGCCAGGACCTCCCGGGCCTTGCCTGGAAGCGCTGCCCATCTGGGCAGGGGTGAGGCCCCCAGGGGCCTCTGAGGGCTTTGCCTGATCTAGGCCCGCAGAGGCGGGAGCATTTTCATCTTCCTGCGTGGCAGGGAAGATCTTGGGGGCCTCCTCAGGGACGAGGGCTGCCCTGGCGGCATCATGGGCTTCAGGAGCAGCCGTATCAGCTTCGGCACTGCCAGGAACTGCCTCACTGGCCCCCAGGTTGGCCAGGGCAGCCTGGGAAGCATCTTCCCTGGCTGGGGAGGCTTCGGCAACCTCTCCACTGGCCCGGGCAGCGGCCAGGCCTCCGGTGCCCACACGGGCCCCCTCTTCCACTTGCAAGTGCTCACTCCTAGCTGCGGTGGCCTCCCATGCCTCGGTCTCCTGAATGAGCCGCAGCATCCCCAGGAAGCCAGGTGGTCTCCTGTCCAGCCGCATCCTCCTCAGCTTGTTCTCGAGCATCTCGTTGGGGCGGGCCCGCGTCAGCACCTGCCGGGTGCGTAACTGGTCCGCAAGGCTGGGATGGATGGCCCCCTTCTCCACGGCCGACTGCAGCAGGCCTTCCAGGCGAATCACATAGACAAAGAGAGTCTCCTGGGGCCGCTGGCCACAGGTCAGGAACTTCAGCCGTGCGGTCGTGGGGGTGTCCTTCCTCCCAAACACCTGGACCAGCGCGGCCAGGCAATCCTGCGCAGGGACGTCAGGGTTTTCTGCCAGGAGGCCGCACACCAGATCCAGTGCGGGGCCACCCAAGCTCTCCATCAGCCTCCTCCTCCTCTCCCTTTCTGTGATGTGGCACCACAGGTACAGCATGTCGCTGGCGTGATCCAGCCAGCTCTCAAAGGACTCTTCTGCTCGGTGTGGCTCTTCCATTCCAGGAAAGGTTCTCAGTTCCATAGAGGCCCTGTTTTCCAGCACAGGCTGCCAGGCCGGGCTCCAAGGCTGGGTCCAGGATCTTCCCGCAACTATGGCTCCTGCCACACCCACAGCTCCTTCCTCACCTGGAGGTCCCGCCTCACCTGCAGCTCCTGCCACACTCACAGATCCTAACCAACCTGCAACTCCTGTGTCCCCAGCGGCTCCCTCCTCATCTGACTCTCCTGCTTCCTCTTCAGGCCCTGCCTGGCCCACAGTGGCTGCCCTGCCTCCAGCTCCCTCCTGGCCTCCAGCCGCTGCCTCCCCTCCAGTTCCTTCCTCACCTCCAGCTCCTGCCTCACCTCCAGCCACTACCCCGCCTCCAGCTCCTGCCCCGCCCCCAGCCGCTGCCTCCCCTCCAGTTCCTTCCTCACCTCCAGCTCCTGCCTCACCTCCAGCCGCTGACTTGCCTCCAGTTCCTTCCTCACCTCCAGCTCCTGCCTCACCTCCAGCCACTACCCCGCCTCCAGCTCCTGCCCCGCCTCCAGCCGCTGCCTCCCCTCCAGTTCCTTCCTCACCTCCAGCTCCTGCCTCACCTCCAGCCACTACCCCGCCTCCAGCTCCTGACCCGCCTCCAGCCGCTGCCTCCCCTCCACTTCCTTCCTCACCTCCAGCTCCTGCCTCACCTCCAGCCGCTGACTTGCCTCCAGTTCCTTCCTCACCACCAGCTCCTGCCTCACCTCCAGCCACTACCCCACCTCCAGCTCCTGCCCCGCCCCCAGCCGCTGCCTCCCCTCCAGTTCCTTCCTCACCTCCAGCTCCTGCCTCACCTCCAGCCACTGCCTCGCCTCCAGTTCCTTCCTCACCTCCAGCTCCTGCCTCACCTCCAGCCACTACCCCGCCTCCAGCTCCTGCCCCGCCCCCAGCCGCTGCCTCCCCTCCAGTTCCTTCCTCACCTCCAGCTCCTGCCTCACCTCCAGCCACTGCCCCGCCTCCAGCTCCTGCCCCGCCTCCAGCCGCTGCCTCCCCTCCAGTTCCTTCCTCACCTCCAGCTCCTGCCTCACCTCCAGCCATACCCCGCCTCCAGCTCCTGCCCCGCCCCCAGCCGCTGCCTCCCCTCCAGTTCCTTCCTCACCTCCAGCTCCTGCCTCACCTCCAGCCACTACCCCGCCTCCAGCTCCTGCCCCGCCTCCAGCCGCTGCCTCCCCTCCAGTTCCTTCCTCACCTCCAGCTCCTGCCTCACCTCCAGCCGCTGACTTGCCTCCAGTTCCTTCCTCACCTCCAGCTCCTGCCTCACCTCCAGCCACTACCCCGCCTCCAGCTCCTGCCTCGCCTCCAGCCGCTGCCTCCCCTCCAGTTCCTTCCTCACCTCCAGCTCCTGCCTCACCTCCAGCCACTGCCTCGCCTCCAGTTCCTTCCTCACCTCCAGCTCCTGCCTCACCTCCAGCCACTACCCCGCCTCCAGCTCCTGCCCCGCCTCCAGCCGCTGCCTCCCCTCCAGTTCCTTCCTCACCTCCAGCTCCTGCCTCACCTCCAGCCACTGCCTCGCCTCCAGTTCCTTCCTCACCTCCAGCTCCTGCCTCACCTCCAGCCACTACCCCGCCTCCAGCTCCTGCCCCGCCTCCAGCCGCTGCCTCCCCTCCAGTTCCTTCCTCACCTCCAGCTCCTGCCTCACCTCCAGCCACTACCCCGCCTCCAGCTCCTGCCCCGCCTCCAGCCGCTGCCTCCCCTCCAGTTCCTTCCTCACCTCCAGCTCCTGCCTCACCTCCAGCCACTACCCCGCCTCCAGCCCCTGCCCCGCCTCCAGCCGCTGCCTCCCCTCCAGTTCCTTCCTCACCTCCAGCTCCTGCCTCACCTCCAGCCACTACCCCGCCTCCAGCTCCTGCCCCGCCTCCAGCCGCTGCCTCCCCTCCAGTTCCTTCCTCACCTCCAGCTCCTGCCTCACCTCCAGCCACTACCCCGCCTCCAGCTCCTGCCTCGCCCCCAGCCGCTGCCTCCCCTCCAGTTCCTTCCTCACCTCCAGCTCCTGCCTCACCTCCAGCCACTACCCCGCCTCCAGCTCCTGCCCCGCCTCCAGCCGCTGCCTCCCCTCCAGTTCCTTCCTCACCTCCAGCTCCTGCCTCACCTCCAGCCACTGCCTCGCCTCCAGTTCCTTCCTCACCTCCAGCTCCTGCCTCACCTCCAGCCACTACCCCGCCTCCAGCTCCTGCCCTGCCCCCAGCCGCTGCCTCCCCTCCAGTTCCTTCCTCACCTCCAGCTCCTGGCTCGCCTCCTACCTCGCTTCCAGCTCCTGCCCCGCCTCCAGATCCTTCCTCACCTCCAGCTCCTGCCTCACCTCCTGCCTGGCCTCCAGCTTCTGCCTTGCCTCCTTCCTCACCTCCAGCTGCTGCCCCGCCTCCAGTTCCTTCCTCACCTCCAGCTCCTGCCTCACCTCCAGCCACTACCCCGCCTCCAGCTCCTGCCCCGCCCCCATCCGCTGCCTCCCCTCCAGTTCCTTCCTCACCTCCAGCTCCTGCCTCACCTCCAGCCGCTGACTTGCCTCCAGTTCCTTCCTCACCTCCAGCTCCTGGCTCGCCTCCTACCTCGTTTCCAGCTCCTGCCCCGCCTCCAGATCCTTCCTCACCTCCAGCTCCTGCCTTACCTCCTGCCTGGCCTCCAGCTTCTGCCTTGCCTCCTTCCTCACCACCAGCTGCAGCCCCGCCTCCAGACGCTGCCCCGCCTCCAGCTGCTACCCCGCCTCCAGCTCCTTCCTGGCCTCTACCTCCTGCCCCGCCTCCAGCCCCTTCCTTGCCTCCAGCTCCTGCCCCATCCCCAGCTCCTGCCTCGCCTGCCAGAGCAACCCCTGCTTGCCTCTGGGTCTGTGCAAGGAAATTGAGTGTATCCTCTGACTCTGATTCCGGGGCCTGGGGCAGAAAGACCACAGTCCAGGGTCCTCCCATGCCTGGTATTTGTCGGGGGATCACACTTCGGTTTAAATACTGAGCCATCTCCACCAAGGCGACCTTGGATCTGAACTCCTTTTTGAACACCTTGTCCAGCACTCGTTATCTTCCCAGGGGCTGGAGGGCAGCCTGCGCGGCCTCCTGGAATTCCTGGTCCTCACAGTCGTGGGGAATGCCCAGGATGAGCAGCGAGCGCTGCTCATCCACGCCCATCCACCTGCACCAGCCAGGAAGCATTGCCAGTGCCATCGCGGATACCTGTGCGGGGGAGGGGCGCGATCGCACAGGGGCGCGCAGACTGTCACAGGCTCTGCAGTGGAGGCCTGTGGGTGCAAAGGGGAGAGAGGGACACTGGTGCCAGACAGCCCACCGCACCGCCCCCCACAGCGACCTGGATCTCCTCCCTGGCCAGTTCACGTCTTCCAGGCCACGACTCCGAACCCCCACCATGCAGCCCTTCACCTCTGCAAGGAGAAGGTCCCCTTTCGCCTTGTCCGACACCCCTGCTGGGGCCACTGCAGCCGGAGCCCCTCCCACCATCGTCTGCAACCCCGCAGCGGCCGGGAGCCCTCCCTTCCTGATCCCCACAGCCAGGAGCCCTCCCATCCTCTCTTTCTTAGGGCTGGACCCAGGGCACCCCTGCTCTGCCTGGGCGACCTAGACATGGGTCCCGCCCTCTCCCACCAGCACCTGCCCCTCTGCAACTGGAGCCGCCCTCCGCAGTCAGGAGCTCTTCCCACCCCTCCCCTCCAGCGCGGGCTGGGTTCCGCCTCCTGCCCCCACTGCCTGCCTTGGCAGAGATCCAGCCCTTACCCAAGGCGCTCGGTACTTCCAGGGTCCCGTTGGAGCAAAGCCCCTGGTCTCCGGCTCACTTTCTCTGACTCTGCAGGCGCTGCCTGGCAGAGACACGCCGCCTGCGGGCTGCAGGGCGACTCTGGAGGCCACCTCAAAGCCCTGGAGCGAGAGGATCACAAGAATGCACTTCAGCTTCACTGCCCAGGACTGCACAGTCCAGCAGGTCTCCCAAGTCCTCGGTACTAAGGCCACGTGGGCTTCCCGGTGTTCCCAGAATCCCCAGGTGGATGAGGGAACAAGATCTCGGTATCTCAGTGCAGGGCAAATGCCAGGATCAGGAGAGCAGGAGAAGAGGCATCCGTGTTGCCGTGACAACGGGACCTGCTTGGTTAGGGCTTGATGTGACAAGCCTTGGAGCCTCCAGAAGCAACAAGCACACCCTTTGGCCCTCCAGCTACAAAATAGACCCATCAATAATTGTGGCCAATGTGTGGGGGCTGCAAACTAAGGGTTAGGGGACAGAGGAAACTAAGAACAGGTCCCCATTACCACTCTGCACTCACAGCTTTCCCTCATTAAGTCTGAAATTTCCACAGGAGACACAGGTTATGTGTTCCAGGTTAGGAGCCCCGCCACACCTTTTTGCATTGTAAAGCCAGCTCTCAACCACCCAGGCTGCCATTATGTTGGAAAGTGTGTGGGCATTGTGTCATATAAATTATAGATTCACCTAACAGCTGAGTTGCGAGTCACTGAACACTTGTGCCCTGAATCCATAAATAGGCAATAGAAAAACTCCTTTTTATATAGTGCTGGATTTGATTTGCTGATAGTAAAAGATTTTTGCTATATTGTTCTTGAAGGTTGTTTTTCTGTACTTCTTTTACATATTTTATCAAGATTTATCATAGCTTCACAAAAATGACTTGGGAAGTGTTCCCTGCTCTTCTATCTTCTGAAAGTGGTTGTGTGAGATTGATGATGTTCATTCCTTAAGTATTTGCTAGAATTCACCATGAAATCATCTGGGCCTGAATTGTTCCTTTGTCGTGTTTGTTATGCTTTTAGGAAAGTTTTTGATAGAAAATTAAATGTATTTATAAGAAATTGAGCTATTCCTATTTCCTATGCAATCTGCCGTCATTTTCAGTAAATTGTTTGGTTCCAAGGAATGTGTCACTTTTGTCAAAGTTATCAAAGTTATTGGCATAAGGACCATCCTAGTAGTTGCTCATTATTCTTTTAATACCTATATGATCTATTTGCTATCCCTATTTCATTCCCGATATTGACTAGTATACGTTCTCTTTTTTCTTAATTAATCTTGCTAAGGGTTATATAATTCATTCTTCTTTTAAAAATGTATGGCTTTATTCTTATTCAACATAGTATTGGAAGTCTTAGCCTCAGCAATCAGATAACACAAAGAAATAAAAGGCATCCAAATCAGCCAGGAGGAGGTCAAACTTTCACTCTTTGCAGATGACATGATACCCTATATGGAAAACCCAAAATATTCCACCAAAAAACTGCCAGAACTGATCCATGAATTCAGCAAAGTCGCAGGATATAAAATCAATGCACAGAAATCGGTTGCATTCCTATACACCAACAATAGAGCAACAGAAAGAGAAATCAAGGAATTGATCCCATTTATTCAAAAACCATAAAATACCTAGGAATAAATCTAACCAAATAGGTGAAAAATCTATACACTGAAAACTATAGAAAGCTTATGAAAGAAATTGAAGAAGACACCAAAAAAATGGAAAAGGATTCCATGCTCCTGGATAGGAAGAACAAATATTGTTAAAATGTCAATACTGGGGCGCCTGGGTGGCGCAGTCGGTTAAGCGTCCGACTTCAGCCAGGTCACGATCTCGCGGTCCGTGAGTTCGAGCCCCGCGTCGGGCTCTGGGCTGATGGCTCGGAGCCTGGAGCCTGTTTCCGATTCTGTGTCTCCCTCTCTCTCTGCCCCTCCCCCGTTAATGCTCTGTCTCTCTCTGTCCCAAAAATAAATAAAAATGTTAAAAAAAAAATGTCAATACTACTCAGAGCAATCTACATATTCAGTGAAATCCCTATCAAAATAACACCAGCATTCTTCACAGAACTAGAACAAAAAATCCTAAAATTTGTATGAAACCACAAAAGACCCTGAATAGCCAAAGCAATCTTGAAAAAGAAAACCAAAGCAGGAAGCATCACAATCCCAGGCATCAAGCTATACTACAAAGCTGTAATCATCAAGACAGTATGGTACTCGCACAAGAACAGACACTCAGATCAATGGAACAGAATAGAGAACTCAGAAATGTACCCACAAATGTATGGCCAACTAATCTTTGACAAAGTAGGAAAGAATATCCAGTGGAATAAAGACAGTCTCTTCAGAAAGTGGTGCTGGGAAAACTAGACAGCGACATGCAGAAGAATGAATCTGGACCACTTTCTTACACCAGACACAAAAATAAACTCAAAATGGATGAAAGACTTCAATGTAAGACAGGAAGCCATCGAAATCCTCCAGAAGAAAGCGGGCAAAAACCTCTTTGATCTTGGCCACAGCAACTTCTTACTCAACACATCTCCAGAGGCAAGGGAAAGAAAAGCAAAAATGAACTACTGGGACTTCACTGACAGAATGGGAGAATGTATTTGCAAATGACATATCTGATAAAGGGTTAGTATCCAAAATCTATAAAGAACTTATAAAACTCAACACCCAAAAAACAAATAATCCAGTGAAGAAATGGGCAAAAGACATGAATACACACTTCTCCAAAGAAGACACCAGATGGCCAACCGACACATAAAAAAATGCTCAACTTCACTCATCATCAGGGAAATACAAATCAAAACCACAGTGAGATACCACCTCACACATGTCAGAATGGCTAACATTAACAACTCAGGCAACAAATGATGTTGGCAAGGATGCAGAGAAAGAGGATCTTCTTTGCACTGCTGGTGGGAATGCAAACTGGTGCAGCCACTCTGGAAAACAGTATGGAGGTTCCTCAAAATATTAAAAATAGAATTACCCTATGACCCAGCAATTGTACTACTAGGCATTTATCCAAGGGATACAGGTGTGCTGTTTCAAAGGGGCACATACACCCCAATGTTTATAGCAGCAGTATCAACAATAGCCAAAGTATGGAAAGAGCCCAAATGTCCATTGATGGATGAATGGATAAAGAAGATGTGGTATCCATACACAATGGAGTACTACTCAGCAATCAAAAAGAATGAAATCTTGTCATTTGCAACTACATGGATAGAACTAGAGGATATTATGCTAAGCGAAATTAGTCAGAGAAACAAATATCATATGACTTCACTCATATGAAGACTTTAAGAGACAAAACAGATGAACATAAGGGAAGGGAAGCAAAAATAATATAAAAACAGAGAGGGGGGAAAACATGAGACTCTTAAATATGGAGAACAAACAGAGGGTTACTGGAGAGGTTGTGGGAGGGGGAATGGGCTAAATGGGTAAAGGACATTAAGGAATCTACTCCTGAAATCATTGTTGCACTATATGCTAACTAACTTGTATGTAAATTTAAAAAATAAATTAAATAAAAATTTTTAAATAAATAAATAAATATGGCTTTGCTAATATTCATCATAGTTTTTTATTTCATTTATTTCTGCTCTTATCACTATTATTTCCTTTACTGAAACTTATTTTGGATTTACCTTGCTTCTTTTCTAGTTTCTTTAGATGAAGCATTAAGGCATTGATTTTATGCCTTTCTTCTTTTCTAATATAAACATTTAAAGCAATAAATCATCCTCTAATCACTTTGCTACCTGCCTGCCACTAATTTTGATGTTTTATTTTTATTGTTATTCTATATGAAATATTTTCTATGTTCCTTTGTGTTTCCTTCTTTCACCCATGGGTTTTTGTAGAAATGTAGTGTGAAATCCAGATATTTGGAGATATATTATTGCTATTAATTTATAATATAACTCCATTGGGGACTCAAATAACTTATTTTGTAAAATTTCAGATTTTCTAAATTTGTTGAGACTTGTTTTACGGCCTAGCATTTGCTATATCCAGGTGAATGTACAATGTGCCGATGTAAAGAATATATTCTGCCATTGTTGGGTATGATGTTTTATAAATATCAATTAAGTAAAGATGGTTAGTAATGTCATACAGATATTCTATATTTAATTATTCCTTGTCTATCTATATCAACTGCTGAGGAAAGGGTGTTAAAATCTCCAAATATAATTTGGAAATATCGATTTCTCTCCCTGTTCTGTCAAATTTTACATATTTTGAAGCTCTGTTGTTGGGTGCATACAAATTTATGAATTCTTTGTGGTTCTGATTGACCCTTATATTTTTGCCTTTTATCTCAGGTAATAATCTTTGTCTTTAATTCTACTTTGTCTAGTATTAATATAGTCATTATCACTTTTTATGCTTACTTGTTGCATGATATATCATTTTGCATCATCTTACTATCAACCATCTGTGTCTTATATTAAAATTGCATCTCTTGTAGACAACAATAGCCTTGCCCATTTATCTGTTCTAACAAGTTCTGCTTTTAAGTGTTTAGCCCATTTACACTGAATATAATTTTTGTATGGTTGGACCTAAATTGGTCCTTTTACTATATGTGCCCTCTATTTTGTTCCTACATTCCCTCTTTCCTGCCTGAGTTAATCAAAATTTTTTTAGATTTCCATCCATCTGTTATATTTTTGGCTACACCTCCTTGCATGGTTTTCTAGTTGTTGCTCTAGATATTAATATATATCCTTAATTTTCACTATCTACTTAGAGCTAATATTGTACATAAATGTAAGAATCTTTCTACCATACAGATTCAATTCCCCTTCTAATGCATCCTTTATGCTATAGTTGCCATATGCATTACATCTAAATATGTTATAAAACCTATAATGCACTATTACAGTTTTATTTTTAAAAGTCATATGTACTATAAAGAAATTAAGAGAAAACATTCCTTAATATTTACTCAAAATTTTGCCATTTCTGGTGTTCTTTATCTCTACCCAAAGATCAAGATTTCCTTCTACTATTATGTTTCTTCAAATTGAAAGACTCCCTTTAGCATTGCTGTTAGTGCAGGCTGTTGATTAATTCTCTTAGCTTTCACTTATCTCAAAATATTCTTATTTCACCTTCATTTCTGAAGAATATTTTTCTCAGATATAGAGTTCTGGGTTGAAAGTGTTTTTTTTTTCTTTATTACTTTAAATATGTTGTTCCAAATAATCCTAAAATTTGTATGGAACCACCGAAGACCTTGAATAGCCAAAGTTATGTTGAAAAAGAAAACCAGGGGCGCCTGGGTGGCGCAGTCGGTTAAGCGTCCGACTTCAGCCAGGTCACGATCTCGCGGTCCGTGAGTTCGAGCCCCGCGTCAGGCTCTCGGCTGATGGCTCGGAGCCTGGAGCCTGTTTCCGATTCTGTGTCTCCCTCTCTCTCTGCCCCTCCCCCGTTCATGCTCTGTCTCTCTCTGTCCCAAAAATAAATTAAAAACGTTGAAAAAAAATTTATAAAAAGAAAAAGAAAACCAAAGCGGGAGGCATCACAATCCCAGACTTTAGCCTCTACTACAAAACCAAGACAATATAGTATTGGCACAGAAACAGACATATAGACCAATGGAATAGAATAGAGAACCCAGAATTGGACCCATAAAGGTATGACAAAGCAGGAAAGAGTGTCCAATGGAAAAACGACAATCTCTTTAGCAAATGGTGCTAAGAGAACTGGACAGCAACATGCAGAAGAATGAAATTGGACCACTTTCTTACACCATACACAAAAATAAACTCAAAATGGATGAAATACCTAAATGTGAGACAGGAAACCATCAAAACCCTAGAGGAGAAAGCAGGAAAAAAACCTCTTTGACCTCAGCCGCAGCAATTTCTTGCTTGACACATCTCCAAAGGCAAGGGAACTAACAGCAAAAATGAACTATTGGGACCTCATCAATATAAAAAGCTTCTGCACTGCAAAGAAAACAATCAACAAAACTAAAAGGCAACCGATGGAATGGGAAAAGATATTTGCAAATGACATATTGGATAAAGTATCCAAAATCTATAAAGAACTCACCAAACTCCACACCCATAAAACAAATAATCCAGTGAAGAAATGGGCAGAAGACATGAATAGACACTTTTCCAAAGAAGACCTCTAGATGGCCAACAGACACACTAAAAGATGCTCAACATCGCTCATCATCAGGGAAATAAAAATCAAAACCACACTGAGATACCACCTCACACCAGTCAGACTGGTTAAAATTAACAACTCAGGAAACAACAGATGTTGGCATGGATGTGGAGAAATGGGAACCCTCTTGCACTGTCGGTGGGAATGAAAACTGGTGCAGCCGCTCTGGAAAACAGTGTGGAGGTTCCTCAGAAAATTAAAAATAGACCTACCCTATGACCCAGCAATAGCACTGCTAGGAATTTATCCAAGGGATACAGGAGCGCTGATTCATAGGGGCACATGTACCCCATTGTTTATAGCAGTGCTATCAACAAAGCCAAATTATGAAAAAAGCCTAAATGTCCATCAACTGATGAATGGATAAAGAAGATGTGGTTTATATGCACAATGGAATACTACTTGGCAATGAGGAAGAATGAAATCTTGCCAT
This sequence comes from Neofelis nebulosa, assembly GCF_028018385.1. Classification (NCBI taxonomy): domain Eukaryota; kingdom Metazoa; phylum Chordata; class Mammalia; order Carnivora; family Felidae; genus Neofelis; species Neofelis nebulosa. Next base: position 126,112,545 of record NC_080800.1, read on the forward strand.
TTGCAGCAACGTGGATGGAACTGGAAGGTATTATGCTGCGTGAAATAAGTCAGGCAGAGAAAGACAGATACCATATGTTTTCACTCATATGTGGATCTTGAGAAACTTAACCGAAGACCATGGGGGAAGGGAAGGGAAGGAAAAAAATAGTTACAGAGAGGGAGGGAGGCAAACCATAAGAGACACTTAAATACAGAGAACAAACAGAGGGTTGATGCGGGGGCAGGGAAGGGAAAATGAGTGATGGGCATTGAGGAGGACACTTGTTGGGATGAGCACTGGGTGTTGTCTGTAAGCAATGAATTACAGGAATCTACCACCAAAACCAAGAGCACACTGTATATTAGCCAACTTGACAATAAGTTATATTAAAAATTAAAAATAAAAATAAAAATAAAGATGTTTTTCCACTGTTTCCTGGCTTCAACTGTTTCTAAGGGCAGTGCTGAGAAAAGTCTTGTCAATGTACTTCCATATGTAATGCTTCATTTTACTCTGACTTCTATTAAGATTTCTGCCCTGGCCACACTGCCATGATGATGGTCTGGGATTTAAGTCCTCTCACACTGTGACCCAGCTATTAGAAGTTATTAATATACATTGAGCTCTGGCTGTGCATATGCGTTCAGCAATTGAATGTGACCTCAAAACTCAGTTGTGTATGTCTGCCTTCATTGAAATAGAAAAGATTTTTCTGTTGTTTTCTGATGTGTGCATGTGACTAGAAAACATGTTCAGACCCTGAGGCTCATGGAACCTGACCTTTCTGGCAGGATGCTTTAATTACTGGTTTTGATTTCTGGCTTAATTTTTAAAATCTATTTGGCAGTTTATGGCCCTTTTCTGACCCTTTGTAAAGATTTTATCATTTCTAATAAATATCTCATAAATCAATAAAAAAAGGTTTTTCTCATTAACCTTGTTTTCAGTAGTTTGACTACAATGTGCCTAGGTGTGGTTTTTCTTTGTATTTATCCTCCTTGGAGTTCATTGAGCTTCTTAAACCTATAAATAATCTTTCTCCAAATTTTGGAAATTTTCACTTCTAATTCCTTCAAGTAGCTTTTCTTTTCCATTCTCTCCATCCTCTCCTGGGATTCTAAACACCCACGCATTAGAACGTTTTTATTACTGCACAGATCACTGCTCTTTTTTTGATCCTTGTTCCTTTTGGTGTATCAGAATGAATCATTTCTATTGATATATCTTCAAGTTTGTGATTCTTCTGTCATCTGCAATCTGTTATTAAGACCATCCAGTGGGGCACCTGGGTGGCTCAGTTGGTTAAGCATCTGACTTAGGCTCAGGTCATGATCTCACTGCTGGTGAGTTCAAGCCCCACGTCAGGCTCTGTGCTGACAGCTCAGAGCCTGGAGCCTGTTTTGGATTCTGTCTCCCTCTCTCTATGCCCCTCCCCTGCTCACCCTCTGTCTCTCTCTCAAAAATGAATAAACATTAAAAAAAATTTTTTTATTCATTTTTGAGAGACAGAGCGCAAATTAGGGTCAGGCAGAGAGAGATGGAGATACAGAATCCGAAGCAGGCTCCAGGTTCTGAGCTGTCAGCACAGAGCCCAACTTGGGGCTCAAACTCACAAACTGTGAGATCATAACCTGAGCCAAAGTCAGGCGCTTAACCTACTGAGCCACCCAGGTGCCCCAATATTAAAACATTTTTTTAAAAAGACCATCCAGTGAATTTTTCACTTCAGACATTGTATTTTTCAATTCTAGAATTTACAGTCTGTTCTTTTCAATAGTTTCTTTTTTGCCTGTTAAAATTTCCTATTTTCTAAATTTGTTATTATTCCCTTGGAGCATGTATTTTTTGCATTTACATTTTTACATTTTACGTTTTTACATATTACACCATACATTTATATTTTACATTACACACTTGATTGTGTGTAAATTATAATAAACACAATAGCCAAAGTGTTAAGTAGTAGGGTTGGTACATATAATCCATTCATTTATTTATTCATGTATTCATCCATTCGAAAAGCATCTACCATGTACCTACTGTGTCAGGCTTTGTTCTAATTCCTAAGAACTTGGAAACAAACTATAAATGGTCCCTGCTCCCAAGGAGCTCCCAGAATGGTAAGGAGAAGCAGGCATATAAATAAATTGGCTAATATGATATTATGGGTGGTGGTGGTAGGGTGCATACAGAGTATAACAGGGACACCAGGTGGGCCAGTCTACCTTGGGAGGGTAAGAAAAGCCCTTACATAGAAAGTGACGCTTGCATTGGCATAGAGGAGCTTGAAGAACATCGTAGGAAAGTGTCCAGTGGGCAAATTAACATTGGGATTTGAAAAGCAGAAGAGAATTTAGTCCTGGATACCCAGGTTTGGTAGCCCAAACTTTGAGCTTTGAGGTCGTTGTGTGAGGCTGAGGGAATGGCTGAGATTCCTCCAGATGGGATGACAGGCAGCCTAAGAAGATGAAGGTGAAATAAAGTTTGTCTGAGCCTTAGTCAATCAGGAGACCGAAGCAGATTGGGTTGGAACTGAGGACCAGTCTCCAAGCCTGAGATGCTCCGAGTACATTTATCTTAATACTTTAAGAACACAGACCTTGGACTCAGACAGATCTGAGTTGTAATGTCAGCTGTGTGGCCTTAAAGAGATTGCTTAAACTCTATTTGCCTCAGTTTCTATAACAATAGAATGGGTATAACAACAGTACCTGCTTCAGGGTTGTTTAAGAATAAGATAAGATTTATAAACAGTGCTTGGCACATATCAAACAATCTTCAAATAGTAGCTGTTGTTATCAATTCATTAGTAAAATGGATGTGAAAGATAGGAACAAATTTTAATTTCTTTACCACTAGATTGGAACACAGATGCACTCATTTATTTAAGAAATATTTATTGAGGGGCGCCTGGGTGGCGCAGTCGGTTAAGCGTCCGACTTCAGCCAGGTCACGATCTCGCGGTCTGTGAGTTCGAGCCCCGCGTCAGGCTCTGGGCTGATGGCTCGGAGCCTGGAGCCTGTTTCCAATTCTGTGTGTCTCCCTCTCTCTCTGCCCCTTCCCCGTTCATGCTCTGTCTCTCTCTGTCCCAAAAAAATAAATTAAAAAAACGTTGAAAAAAAAAATTTAAAAAAAATAAATAAATAAAAAATAAAAAAAAAAAAGAAATATTTATTGAGTACCTACTGTATTCCAGGCATGGTTTTTTGCTGTACTTGGGAAAAACAGTATCTGTGACCTTAAGATCTTAACCTGACATTAAGAACTCAAGGGATCTGAAACCTGAATGGGGGAACATGTATTATTTTTACTAAACTAACTAAAATTTAGCATTTCCTTCAATTATGAATGTAGACAACAAACCATGGTAGCATCACAATATATGTGACTTTGTCACCACCAGAAATATTTTCACATCACATTATAGTTATTGCAAATATCTAGAAATACTTACTAGAAATAGCATTACTTCAAAGTTGGGGAGTTGGTAGACCATTTTAGATATTGTTAATTTATCTTGTTAATGATGAAGTACATATATCACTGTAAAAATTTAATAATGAGTATGCTTTATGTCCATAAGTGTATTTATAATAGCTTCTTTGAAAATATTGTCTGTGAATTACAATGTCAGGGTCATTTCAGGGTCAGTTTCCCTCGAACATTTTTTTTCTTAAGTGTCACCACATTGTCTTGTTGTTTTCTTTTTTTTTTTCTAGTAATTACGCATCATATCCCAGACATTGTCAATAATGTTTTCTAGTGGTTCTGGCTTCTCATTTTCTGCTATATTTCTACAGAGAGGTGTTGTTGTTGCTGCTGCTGCTTTGGCATGCAGTTAACTTCGCTAAACTCAAGCTCCAAACTCTGTCTCTCCAGCGTTGGGCATCAATGGAAATTTCTGCTCCATTCTTTCCTTGGAGTCTGCCCTATTCATACACCCAAGGATGACCAAAGATTTGGGCAAAGTGTATATGCCAAATTTGGGTTCCCTGACTGTGGTTCTCTCCTCTCCAGGATTTTTTCTCTTGCTTTCCCTCTGAAATGGTCACCCTGAACTCTGTCCCCTGGATCTCTGAGTTTTAGCCATCCAGCTTGGCATCCTCTATGGCCTGCCCAGGAAACTCATATTCTACCAATTTTTAAAGGAAGAAATAATGCCAATACCACACAAACTCTTCCAGAAAAGGGAGGAGGAAAGAATACTTCCAACTTATTCAATAAGGTCAGCATTATCTTTACATCAAAACCATACAAAGACATGAAAAGAAAACTACAGACTGATATTCTTTATGAACATACTTGCAAAAATTCTAAACAAACTTTTAGCAAATTGAGTTCAACAAGATACAAAAATGATAATATAATATGACGAAGTAGCCTATCATGTGAAAGCAAGTTTGGTTTAAACATTTGGAATTTTATCAGTGTAATTCAGCATATTAATAAACTAAACAAACTAAAAATTTTTAAAAAACATGATTTATGTATTAGTCCATTTGGGCTGGATACCACAAGCTGGATGCCTTGTAAACAACAGAAATTTATTTCTCACAGTTTTGGAGACTGGAAGTCCAAAATCAAGGTACCAGCATGGTCACATTCTGGCGAGGGCTCTCTTCCTGGTTCATAGCCAGAAACTTCTTGTTATGTTCTCACATGGTGATGGAGCAAGGCATCTCTGGAGCCTCTTTTGTAAGGGCATTAATCTTACCGGGACCTACTTACTTCTCAAAGCCTCCACTTCCTAATACCATCATTTTTGGGGGCTACAATCTCAACATATGAGTTTTGGAAAGATACATTCAGACTATAGCAATCTTCTCAATAGATGCAGAAAAAGGATATGACAGAATCCAACATCCATTCCTGATTTAAAAAAAACTCGCAGAATACTAGAAGTAGAAGGGAACTTCCTCAACTTCATAAAGAACATCTAAGAGCTGCAGCTAATGTCATCCTTGGTGCTGTTAAGACTGTGCTTTCCCCCCAAAATCAGAAATAAGACAGGATGTCCACTTTTACACTTTCTGTTCAACATCATGTTTGAGGGCTGAGCCTGGGAAATTAGACAAGGAAAAGAAACAAACAGCATCCGTACTGGAAAGGAAGATGTAAATTGTCTTTTTTCACCAAAGACAAGATTATCTATGTAGAAAATGCAATAGAATTGTCAGGAGTTACTAGAATTAATATTTGAATTTAACAGGTTGCAGGAGATAAGATCAAAATACAAAAATCAATTGTATTTCTATATACTAGCAATGAACAGTCAGAAGTTTAAAAATTTTTAAATAACACTACTTACAGTAGCATCACAAATATGCAATATTTAGGAATAAATCTGACAAAAGATATAAAAGACCTGAACACTGAAATCCAAGACCAAACTGAGAGAAAGAGACCTTGTTCAGGGGTCAAAATATTCAATATTGTTAAGATGTCAATCTTCCCCAGGGTGCCTGGGTGGCTCAGTGAGTTAAGCTGTAGAATTTGGCTCAGGTCATGATCTCACAGCTCATGAGTTCGAGCCCTGCATCTGTGCATCTGTGCTATTAGCACAGAACCTGGAGCCTGCTTTGGTTTCTGTGTCTCCCTCTCTCTCTGCTCCTCCCCTGCTCACACTCTGTCTCTCTCTGTCTCTCAAAAATAAATAAATATTAAAAAAAAGATGTCAGTTCTCCCCAAACTAATCTACAGATTAGTCCTAATCCAGTCCTAATTAAAATCCCAGCAGACTTTTTATTTTTTTCTGGAAACTAAGATGATTCTAAAATTTATATGGGAATGCAAAACACCTGGACTAGTTAAGACAATACTGAAAAATACAAAGTTGTAGAACTTAAATTACCTGATTTCAAAGATTATAAAACTATACAAATCAGGATGCCTGGGTGGCTCAGTTGGTTAAGCATCCAGCTTTGGCTCAGGTCATGATCTCACGGTTTGTGGGTTTGAGCCCCGCATAGGCTCTGTGCTGACACCTCAGAGCCTGAGGCCTGCTTTGGATTCTGTGTCTCCTTCTCTCTCTGCCCCTCCCCCACTCACACTCTGTCTCTCTTTCTCTCAAAAATAAATAAACATTAAAAAAACTACACAAATCAAAATTGTATGTCATTGTTGTAAAGATAGAAAATACATCAACAGAACAGCAAAGAGAGTCTTGAATCCACACATTTACTGATATTTAATACAGGCACCAAAAAAAGACAGTAAAGAAAGATAGTCTCTTCAACAAATGATGCTGGAATAATTGAATAACCACAGGCACAAAAATGAACTTTGACTCTTATCTCACACTACATACAAAAATTGACTCAAAATGGATGAGAAACCTAAATAAGTATAAAACCTAAAACCATAAAACTTCTAAAAGAAAACAAGATCTTTATGACCTCGGGTTAAATAAAGATATCTTAGGGGCACCTGGGTGCTCAGTCCGAACTTCAGGTCAGGTCATGATTTCACAGATCATGAGTTTGAGCCCCACGTAGGACTCTGTGCTGACAGCTTAGAGACTGGAGCCTGCTTTGGATTCTGTCTCCCTCTCTGCCCCTCCCCCACTTTGTGTGTGTGTGTGTGTGTGTGTGTGTGTGTGCGCGCGCTCTCTCTCTCTCCCACTCTCTCTCTCTCAAAAAAAAATTAAACAATTTTTAATAATAAATAAATAAATAAATAAATCTTAGATGTGACACCAAAAGCACAATCCATAAAAGAGCAGACTGATAAATTTAACCTCATCAAAATTAGAATTTCTGCTCTTCAAAAGACACTGTTAAGAAAATGAAGAGACAAGCCACAGACTGGGAGAAAAGGCTTGCAAAGCATAATACCTGACAAAAGACTTGTATCTAGAATATATAAAGAACTGTTATAACTGAATAGTAAGAAAAGCCACCCAATAATAATAACAGGGCCAAAAGGTTTAAGCAGACATTTCACTAAAGAAGATGTATGATGGCCAATGAGGACATGAAAATATGCTCAACACCATTAGTCAGGAAAATCTAGATTAAAACCAGAATGAGATTATACTATACAGCTACTGGAATGGTAAAATTCAGAAGACTGACCATACCAAGTACTGACAAGAATGTGGAACTGGAACTCTCCTACAGTACTAGTGGGAATGTAAAATGGTACAACCACTTTGGAAAACAATTGGTAATTTTTTGAAAAGCTAAGCATACCTCTACTGTATTATCCAGTCATACTATTGTTGGTAGTTATCCAAGGAAATATATGTATGTATAAAGGAATATACACAAATGTTTGTAGCAGCTTTATTTGTAGTTGCCCTAAACTGGAAACAACCCAAATGTCCATCAACCAATGAATGAATAAACCCATTATGGTACATCCAACAGAACATTGATTTTATGATTCCATTTATATAAAACCCTAGAAAATGCAAACTACCTTATAGTGACAGAAAGCAGATCAGTGGTTGCTTGAAGACAAGAGGGGCAAAGGAGCAAGAAGAGACAGGAGAGAGGGACTACAAAGGACACAGGAAAATGAGAGTAATGGATATGTTTATTGCTTTGATTGTGGTGATGGTTTCATGGAAATATATATGTCAAACCTCATGAGATAGTACAGTTTAAAGACGTCTGGTTATGTCAAATATACCTCAAAAGATTTGTTTAAAAAAAAAACACCTACAAGAGTAAATAATAAAAAGACAAATGACCCTATAAAAGTGGGAAATCTATTTGAATAGACACTTTACAAAGAAAATATAGAAATGGCCAGTAAGCACAGAAAAACATCATCCTCAACATGATTAGTCATCAGGGAGATGATAATTAAAATCACAATGAGTTGCCACTTCACACCCACTTAAATAGCTAAAAATAAAGGTTGACATCCCTAAACGTTAAGGAAGATTGGAAAGAAAAGGAACTCTTGTACATTTCTGGTAGGAACATAAATTGTACAACCACTTTACAGAATATTCTGGCAGTTTCTTATAAAACAACTATCCTATGACGTGGCAATTCCCTTTCTAGGTACTTATCCAAGTAAAATGAAAGCAAATGTCCACACAAACTTGTAGACAAATGTTCAGAGCAGCCTTATTTATCATAGTCCAAAATGGAAACCGCCCAGATCGTAAACTGGTGAATGAATAAACCAACTTGGATATATCCAGACAATGGAATACTACTCAGTAATAAAGGGAAAGAAGCAATAACACATTCAACAACATAGAAAAATCTCAACATCATACTGACTGAAAGAATCCAGACACAAAATAGTACCTACTGTATGATTCCATCCATATGAAGTCCTCAAATAGCAAAAGTTACCTATGCTGGAGAAAACTTAGCACTGTGGTTGCCTTTGTGTGGGATTGTGGTGGTGACTGACTGGAAACGGGCACAAGGGAAATTTCTAGGGTGTTGCGTCTTCTGTATCTTGACAGGAGCTTGGAGTATGCATTTGTCAAAACTCACTACATGGGGCACTTACGATTTGTGTGTTTTTCTGTAGTAAATTTTACCTCCCCCAAAACAGTAAACAGGTATCCATCTCTAGTTAATGCTATGCATGCTGAGGTGTTTAGAGGTGAAGCATACTGATGTGTGCAGCGTGCTTTGAAATGTATCAGTAAATTAAGGATGACCTGGGGCGCCTGGGTGGCGCAGTCGGTTAAGCGTCCGACTTCAGCCAGGTCACGATCTCGCGGTCTGTGAGTTCGAGCCCCGCGTCAGGCTCTGGGCTGATGGCTCGGAGCCTGGAGCCTGTTTCTGATTCTGTGTCTCCCTCTCTCTCTGCCCCTCCCCGTTCATGCTCTGTCTCTCTCTGTCCCAAAAATAAATAAAAAACGTTGAAATTAAGGATGACCTTACAATCAAGCAAGTAGAGCATAAGGCTAATTGTAGAATATTGGTGATTGGTACCTGGGTACAGATCTTTGAATTGATCCATATGTTGCAAAGCTGTCATAATAAAATCTGAAGGAAAATAAGAAAAGAGTTGTTAACATCTAAAATGGTTACAAGAATATTTAAGAAGTCTGTTATCACTGGGGTGCCAGGGTGGCTCACTCGGTTAAGCATCTGACTCTTGATTTTGGCACCTGTCAGGTAAGTTCGAGCCCCGTGTAAGGGCTCTGACAGCACAGAGCCTGCTTGAGATTCTCTCTCCCTTTCTCTCTCTGCCCCTTCCCTTCTCTCTCTGTCTCCTTCTAAAAGTAAAAAAAATAAACCTTAAAAAGAAGTTGGTTATCATTATCACTAATAAAGCATTAAATGCTTATTAATAAGGAATAAAGAAAAATGTTAAATCGTGTCCTTCAGACTCAATTTCAAGTGCCCAGCTTCACCCCACCTGTGTGGCTCTTTCTTTCCCTTGGCTTGCTACACTTCAGCATTTTCCTTTTGATCCTAGGATATACCCAATTTGTTCTTGACACATGGTCTTTGCAGTTGCTGTCCCTTTTGCCTGAAGATGTCCTTCCTCTCTTCCCATGGTTGAGTCCTTGTCATTGAAGCCTCATATCAATGGTAGCCTCACCCAATTCCTCCACCCATCACTCCCAAACATCACCTTAAATGATGCTCTTTACAGTTCTTACCACTCTTATGCATTTTATGTTGATCCTTGTTAATTATAGTCTTCCTTAGGAAACAAGAGTCTTCAAGGAAGCACTAACGGGCGTAGCACACTGCAGGGCAGCTGCAGCTTCCTAGATTTCTAATGACTGGCAGCGAATTCTTCTGGAACTGGCTGTCACTACTTGCAGCGCCCCCCCCCACCCCCATCGAAGAATCCTGTTGGTTTTTCTTCATAGTATGACCTATTTTGAAATTAACTCAAATGCCTTTCCCCTCTACCCCTATTCCCACATGGGTGCGCGCCTACACACACACACACACACACACACACACACACACACACACACACACGAGCTTTTGGCGCCAAATACGCACCCCCTGAGGGCAGGGATCCGGCCTGGTTTTGCTCACAGCTGTATTCTTACTGTCTGGCACAGTAAGAGCTCACAACGGCATTGGTGACTCAGTAAGGAGCTTTGACCCCTCCCGTGAGATCTGGCTTTGCTCTGCTTCGCTTTCGGTTCCCGTCCCCCCACCGTCACTAGCATCCAGAAGGCGTCCGAGGGGGCAGGGTTCTTTCCATTGCTTCGTTCCTTCTTTCATGGGCTGGTTGCTTCGTTCGATCACTCATTCATTCATTCATTCATTCATGCATTCATTCATTCACTCACTCATTACCACATTCATTCCACTCCTCCCTCCTCCACTTAGGAATCTGGCCCGCACGCGCAGATCCCCAGCAGTCGCGCCCGCCCCTCCCCCTGGGCCTGAGCCCCGCCCCCGCCCCGCCCCGCCCCCTCTCCGGGCCAATTGGGGCTGGCTGACCGGGCGGGGCCGGGGCCGGGGCGGGCCTTGCTCCCCCACTACCCCCGGCTGCGCCCGCGGCTCCGGAAACGCGCCGCGGGGCTGCTGGGCTCAGCCGGGCGCGGGCGGCTCCGTGGCGTTTCCTGCCACGCCGGGCCTGCCTGGGCCGCGCCAACGCCGCTCTGCCGAGGTCCGAGCGTCGGCCGCCACGGGGCCGGGGTGAGCGTGAAGGCCACGGGAGGATGTGCGCAGGGCGCGGGAGGGTGTGCAGGATTGGGCTGATCGTTTGGGCCACGCGAGGATTCGCAGGGGGGCGGCCTGGGAGAGTGCGCGAAGCTAGGGTGAGTGTTCCGCAGAGTGTGCGGTGGGGGGCGGCCAAGCGTTTTTTGGGGGGCGCCTCGGGGCCCGCTCGGCCCTGAGGCCATCCGGAGTGAAGGACGAGTCTCTTATGGCGGGTACGAGGAGGCCCGAAGGCCTTCTCGCGGGGGCCGGCGCTCGGAGCGGGAATCACGGATGTGCCGAGGCCTACGCTGCTTTTGAGGGGACACGATGAAGTGGGAACTGGTCGTTATGGGAAGGAGGGGACCCCTGCGCCAGCGCAATGGAGGCTAAGGGGGAGGGGGCGTTGGGAAGGTTAAAGGGCTTTTTCCCGGTCTGGGGGAGGGGCTGAGACGCAGTCAGGGGCGCTGGATGGATGAGCTGAGGACGGTTCCTGCTGATGGAGTTCCTCCTTTTCTTTTGGGTGGGGGTTGAGCCTCAGGGTGGCGGGGAGGGATGGGGGACTAGCCCAGAGTCCAAGAACTGTGAGGGAGCGCAAGGGGGGGCAGCCCTTGCTGGGTGAAGATGAGCTCTAGGCTCTGGGTCTGAACAGGGCTTTTTCTGTCACCCTTCTGGGGGGCCATATCTCCTGCTCCTGTGCCCCCCCCCTTAAACTCCTTTGCTGCCTCCTCTAGTCTATATTTGGGTGATTAATTACATGTCTTTTTCCATCCTACCCCCCCAAACACACGCTTGCCTGCGGCCCAAAGCCCATGGTCCCATTCAAACACCACCCCCCTCCCAAAATCCTGGCCCTCTTCCCGGAGGTCCCACCCTGTTCCAACTGACGCCCTCCAGCCAGCGTTGGCCTAGCCTGGCTGCCAGCCCCCTCCGGTCTCTTTGGTCAGTGAAATATTTTCTCTTAAACCTCAGACCCGACATTTTTCATTTACCAAAGGATTTCAGATGAGATTGCCAGAACAGCACCCCCTCTGGGTACTAATGCTGCCTCACCCCATTCCCCATCCTCCCTTCCCCATTGAGCCTTTAAGTAGAAGCAGCTTGCACAGTCCAGTCCATTCCCCAAAAATGTCCCTGGATCTATGTTTAGAATCCTGATGAGCAGTGATTTTCAGCCTTCTTTGGGTGAGAGACCCCTTGGAAAATCACTAGAAAGTGTGAATTCTCTTCCGAGAAGTCTGACAATCAGCAAAGACAGTGGGATCCCATACTGGAGGCTCACAGGCCAGAGTCCTGTCTTCTGAGTGCTGGAGGTAAGGAAGACTCCAGATGCTAGACAGGCCCAGCACTAACAAAGTGCAGCTCCACATTCCAGTCCCAAGAGTGCTGGTTGAAAATGCAGATTCCTTGGCCCCACCCACACCCGCTACTCTGCCCTTTGAGTTCTTAGCAAACCCCAAGCCAGGGTTCTAACACACTGATCTAGCCCTGCTCCTAACCTGCCTGGGCTCCCCAAATGAGCAGCCCCCCATACCCATGTAGAATCTCTCATATCCAGGGCAATGTAACCTAAATGAATCAAAACTTCACAATTTATTTTGATTTTTAGTAAGATGCCATGCATCTTCTTGGGGAAAGGGCAACATAAACCTTTCCTCAGTTAAGTACAACAAACACTACAAAATCCCCTTCTGGTCTACCTTCTGGCTTTTAATAGAAGGAAAAGAAAACGGAAACCTAAACAGAGAGGGACAGGTGCCCAGGCAAAGTGAGAGAGGAAAACTGGGGAAGATGGAGACAGATGCCTCCCACCCACGCACATGGAAAAAGACACACACAGACACAAACATCCCAAGAGAAACAGACTTTCCTGGTGAAACACCCTCTCTTGGCCCTTTAGGATTCTGCCACTTCTAGCAACAGCGCGCTTACACGGTATAGGCTGGGCCCAAACAAGACCTTCATGGCCACATCCTGACGAGACAAGTTGAGAGCATGTGAAGGGCAGGCTCAGCTCCAGCCCAGAGGCTCGGGTCAGCGTCCTGGCCTTGCCTGGCTGGGGTGAATCAGGATCTCGGCAGTGTGTGTTGTCTCGGTCTGTCCTTTGGTTAAGTACTCACGACCCAAACAGACACGTTCTCGGAAGATGCATCCAAGTCTGCTTCTGTCCCCCCAAATTATTTCAGTCTAACAGGTGGGACCTTTCCTGCCTGACTTATCGCTCAGAATTGTCCCAAGACACAATGAGCTATCCTTGTATGTCTCTTTTGGGTAAGTCTGGGTGTTTACAGACCACGTCTGCTGGCCTTAAAGCTGGTCATGCTGTTAGGGTGAGGATGCCCATGGGTGAGGATGAAGATGGTGTGAAATATTCTTTGCATTCTAGAAGTGCTTGTATTTTCATGTATGTCAGTGTCACTAAACCGTCTTTGCCCACAGACAATTCTCAGTCTAAGCAACAAGACTCAAAGGAAAACAGATCTCTAATAAGGAGAATTGGGAATCTAGGTAATCATTTGAATGGGACAGAAAGCTGCAGGCACCCATCTGAATTAGATGCTGAAGAGTGAGGTCTCTTGTCTGACCTATAAAGACACCCTCCAGGGCATTTTTGCTCTGGCCCAGAACTGAACTGAACTGAACACCATGAGCTACCTATTGTCTTCCAGGGCCTGAGGACATTCTGCTACAGGTCCTTATTTAGATGTTCCAGGGAGTCCAGGTATTTCTGGCACCCCTTAGAAGTTTCTAGAAGCTGCCAGATAGATCTAGTTTGGGTGGCCTTGCTACCTCACCCCTGTTCCCCTGTGCAGGGAAAAACAGTACCTGCTAGGGAGGTTGCATGGCTGTTTGTGCCACGGACTTGGTCAAACACTGATCTTTTAGGCTCAGAAGTGACCCTTACTAGTAGCCAGACATCCTGAGGAGGGATTCTGAGCTCAAATGCAACCAGAAGACACCTAATTATTCACTACCTTTTTTTTTTTTTTTGACATGGGTTATTTTTTGTCTCCATTGAATTCAACTCTTAATTTCTGTTCTTTCATATCAGAGAGGAATGATTATTCTGGTTCTCTGAATGTTTCTGGTTCTATACAGAAAATTCTACATAAGTAAGTTGACTAAAATTTACATTGCCATCTAAAGTACATATCAGGGCTATTTCTGCACTCACATGAGCTCTCATGTTGTAGAATACATTATTCAGATTGTCAGGCACTGGATTAGCATTGAGAGGATTTCCCTGTGCTCATCAAGCAGCTGCAGTGTCTAGGGTGGAATCTGCAGTCAACCTTTGATAGGGCCTTCACTCTCAAGGAGCATGTAGTCATTAGACCACACTTCAGATCACACTTAAAGAAGAAAGATAATATTACTTTATATTAAGAGGCAGAGATTTGCCCCATGTCAGGCTCAATGCTGACTGCGTGGAGCCTGCTTGGGGTTCTCTCTCTCCATCTGTCTGTCTGCTACAGGTACTTCGTTACATTCAGTAACTGCCTGTTCTCTGGATACGGCCTGGTGTTAGAAGGCTGCCTATTTCTTTTCTCTGGTGTGGCTCAAAAAGTCTTAAATCTTAGGAGCTGGACCTTGGGCAAGTTACTTAAGCTCTTGGATCTATAACTCCCCTCTGTGTAAAATGGAGGTGGTAATAACTATAGGTTGCAATAATGAAATTATGTGAAGGGAAGGAGAAGCACAGTAGCAAACACATAGTAAGTGCTCTGTAACTGAAGGTTTGCACCATTTAACATGCCCCTCCCCCCACAGTTTATCCCGTGTCCACTCAGTGCCAGGGGCTCCTAGAGATGCTGGGGATTCCAGGGGTGACCAAGAAAGAGCAAGTCTCTCTCCTGTGGGAGGTGACATTTCTCCTGGGGAGTCAGGTAAAAACAATTTCAGAGGATTTTTAGGTAGTGAAAAGTGTTATGAGTACATCGTGATAGGGCTGGAGAGTGAAGACACTTTGAGGAGGTTGACACTTGAATGAGGCCTAAATTCTTAGAAGGAACCTCCTGTGGCATGTTCAGAGCCCTGAGGGGCATCACCTTGGCATATTTAGGACAGAATGAATGCCAGAGTGTCTGGAAGGAATGACTAAGATGCGGGATGAAGGATATGGGCCTGGTGGCCTGGGCAAGGGTCTTTTTAAGGAGTTAAGGCCTTAGGTCTTTGGCTTGAGGACAGTGAGACAAGTTTATAACAGGCCATCTTTCTCAGAAGGTAAATATGAGCTATTCTGTCCATTCCACTTATGAGCAAAAGCTCAATGTCAATGGAAGTGAACTTTTTCAATGAATTATATAAGTAATCTCTGACCAGTTTGTTTTGTATTGGAAGTCAAAGTCAAACCAGACATCAAATATATACCAGGAAGAATCCAACTGCCCAGAGGGGGCCTACCCAGGTGACAGTGGGACATGGAGGGCTTGGCTGCTGGGTACCTAGGGCTTCACTCACACACCAAGGAACCACCCGTGCTGGGCAGTGGGTTAAAGATGAGAATGGGGCTTCTGTGGGCATTTAGACCAAAGGATGCCTTCTGCTCTCACCTGTGCGTGACACTGAGAACCTGGGGAGACGAGCCCAGGAAGTCCCAATCCCATAGTCCTATCTCTAAGCTTTCTGGAACTGCCCACACATTCCTAGCAGCCCTTTCCCCTGTATCTCCCTTGACCATGTCAGTATCTCAGGATGTTGCTCAGCTCCCAGGGCCATTCCCCATTGTCTCTCTGGCCTTAGCCCTGCCCTCTTGCATGCTGAGCATCTTTCTTATCTAAAGTCTACCCAAATCTTTTAAAATTGTTATTCTTTTCTGATTACCAAAGAAATACAGCTTGGTCACTAAAAATTCATATGTTTCAGAAACAGAAAGCAGAAGACCATTCTAAACCCAGACTCTTCTCCAGTGCGGCACACGTTACAGTATAGGTGTGCTCATTTCAGCTACAAGTCACTCTGTTTATTCCTTTTTTTCTCCTAAAATGCAAATATATACTTAGCAAGTCACTCCCCTTCCCCCACGCTCTTTGGAGTTTTTAATAAACAGTTACTGTTGGTCTACATCTTCTATGAAGGATTTGCATTTTTGTAATCTGCATGTCATCCATATTGGCCACCTGTTGATTTTTTTTTTTGCATTTTTTTTCTTGTTTTCTACCACTTGTTGATTTTATGTTCAAGATCTCCAGTTTTCTTCCTGCTCCGAGTGCTAGGACTCTTCAGTAAGGTCTCCTGAACACTGCACCACATTCACCATTCACCCTCTCTTCTTATTTTGGTCCTTGGGATTATTTAGACCCATAGTATATTGTTTTCCATCGTTTTATTTTTCACCTATCTATGTCTTTACATTTAAGGCCTTTATATGTAAAGCTTCTTATAGACATCATAAAGTTGAGTATTGTTTTTTTAATGCAATCTAATAACCTCTGTCTTTCAATTGGAGTGTTTAGTCCATTTACATTTAACTTAATTATCCATGTGCTTGGATTTAAGTTTGCCATCCTGCTGTTTGTTTCTTTTTGTCCCATCTGTTCTTTTTCCTTTGTTTCTTTATCTTTCTTCTTTTGGATTTTTTTTTTTTAGAATTGTATTTTATCTTCACTACTGGCTTATTAGCATGCATCAGAGTCTTGGAGGGCTTCCTAAAACACACAATCATATGTTTTACTTATACATATGTTATAAAACCCCACACTACCTTAATATTATTATTGTTTTAAATGATCAGTTATTTTTTTTTTTAAGATTTAAAAATAAAGTAGTAGGGGGTCTCTGGGTGACCCAGTCAGTTAAGCGTCCAACTCTTGGTTTT
This sequence comes from Neofelis nebulosa, assembly GCF_028018385.1. Lineage (NCBI taxonomy): Eukaryota > Metazoa > Chordata > Mammalia > Carnivora > Felidae > Neofelis > Neofelis nebulosa. Next base: position 126,128,931 of record NC_080800.1, read on the forward strand.
GGTCAGGTCATGATCTCACAGTTCATGAGTTCAAGCCCTGCACTGGGTTCTGCACCAACAGTGCAGAGCCTGCTGGGAATTCTGTCTCTCCCCTCTCCCTCTGCCCCTGCCCTGCTTGCTTTCTTTCTCAAATAAACTTTTAAAAAGTAAATAAATATATATAAATAAAAATAAATGAGGTAGAAGTGTTTTCTACTTCCTCACATATTTACATTCCTGTTCTTCTTCATTCCTTTGAGTAGATCCAGGTTTCCATCTGGTATCATTTTCCTTCATCTGAACAACTTTAATATGTCTCATAGTACAGGGGCGCCTGGGTGGCTCAGTCGGTTTAAGCATCTGACTTCAGCTCAGGTCAAGATCTCATGGTTTGTGAGTTCAAGCCCCACATCAGGGTCTCTGCTGTCAGTGCAGAGCCTGCTTCAGATCCTCTGTCCCCTCCCCACATCCCACACCCCTCACCCCTCATCCCCCCACCCCCGCTTCTCTGCCCTTCCCCTGCTCACATGCTCTCTCTCTCTCTCAAAATTAAATAAAAACATTTTTAAAAAATGTGTCTCATAGTACAGGTCTGCTGGTGACCAATTCTCTCAGCGTTTTGTCTCAAAAGTTTTTATTTGCCTTCATTTTTAAAGGCTATTTTCCATGAATATAGGATTCTAGGTTGGCAGGTTTTTTTTTTTTCCTTTAGCACTTTAAAAATGTCATTCAGTTGTTTGATGGCTTGCAAATTTTCTGATAAGAAGTGACTCTTATCTTTGTGCCTCTGTAAAGAACAGGGTCGTCCCCACCCCCCACAGCTGCTCTAAGATTTTCTCTTTATCACACTAGTTTTCAGAAATTTCATTGTGTGGTTTTTTTGGTTTTGTTGTTTGTGTGTTTAGTCTGCATAGGGATTGGTTCTCATCAAATTTGAGGGAAAAATTCCAGCCATCATTTTTTCAACTATGTTTGTATCCTTTTCCCTCTTTTCCTCATCTCAGATTCCAATCACTTATGTGTTAGGTGATTTTCTGTTATCCCAGGTCACTGAGACTGTTTTTTAAATATCTTTTTTTTCTTTCTGATCTTCACTTGGGATAGTTCCTATTGCTATGTCCTCAAGTTTTCTAATATTGGAGGGGAGGGGATTCATTGTCTAATCTGCTGTTAATCACATCCAGTGAAATTTTTATTTTAACTATCATAGTTTTCACCTCCAGAAGTCCCATTTGGATCTTGTTTATATTGCCCATTTTTTCATTATGTTTCTGTTTTTCTTTCAATACTTATCCATAAACTAGCTGTTATCCTTGTCTGTAAGTTTCATTTTTGAGTGTTTCCTATTGACATGATTTTCCTTGCCATGGGTCACATTTTCCTGCTTCTTGGCATTTCAGTAATTTTTTCTTGGATGTTGGACATCATAGAGATTATATTGTTGAGTGTCTAGATTTTGTTGTTTCACTTTGAGAAGTGTTGGACTTCCTTTTTGGGAGGTAGTTATTTATGGAACAGCTTCATCACGTTGAAGCTTATTTCTAAGCTTTTCTAGAGCAGGTTCAGGGTAGCTGTGACTCCAGGGGTCAGTCAGTCGTACTACAAGGCCTGGCCCCTCTGATTCTATACTGAATGCCCCCGGTGATCACGGAGGACTCTCTACCCTGGCTGGTTGGATACTGAACATCTCCCTACCTTTGTGTGTCCTGGAAATTGTTCAGCTTAAAGCTTCCTGGTCATTCTTTTCCTAGTCTTTGGGAGTTTTATTATGCATGCATGTTAGGAAAAGTTCAAGGGGAGCCTTCTGCTGATTTTTTGGAGCTCGTTTTTCCTGCATAGCTCCCTCCTTTCTGGAACTGTGTTCTGCAGCCTCTAGCTGCATCAGCTGCCCCAAATGCTAGTCTGTGTCTTGATGGAGCCACCAAGCTCTGTTTGAGTCCCCCCCTTCCCTACACTCTCAGTCTGGCAGTTGCCTCCAGGCAGAGCCGGGCAATGATAAGGCTCATCTCCATTGTGTTTCTTCTGTTGGGATCATGATCCAGCACTTCCTGCTGTCCAATGTCTGAAAACTTGTTTCACAGCTATTTTGTCCAGTTGTCTACTTGTTTATGGCAGGACATCATTTGTTCCTTGTTACTCTATCATGACCAGAAGTGGAAGTCTCTGTCTATCCCTTTTAATATAATATCTAATTTTATGCAAAAGTCTTCCTGGAGTATCTGGGTTTTCTACTCCTTGAGCTACTGGAAAAATGCCTCCTTCTCAGTCAGGTCTGGATTGAAGTGAATTGACTTGATATCAGAACAGAAACCATAATCCTGTTTCTTTGAACTCACTGAAATGGGAGGCCTATGATGCATACACGTTTGTGGTATCTTAATTACAATATTTCACATATTTTGCAATCTGGGAGAAAAAGGTAAATTGTACATATCGTTCAGATCTTTTATTTAGCAGCTAGGTATTTGAAGATCTTTTCTTTGCGGCTTCTTTTTTTCCAGCAATTTTGTTCAACTTTTCATTTTGTCAGACATACCACAGAAATGGTCTGGTCTGCATCTCTCTCGCTGTCACCTGGTTCATTGTTTCAGTAGAATGCGGTATGGCCTCTACAGGGCCTTGCTTCTGGTCAAGAAGACATAGCTTCTCTTGCCTCCAGTGGCCCAATCTGGTTTCTCTGTTGCCCCTACAAAGTTGGAAAGGTCTCTCACTTCTCACTCAGTTAGTTCTTCTGATATTCTTTTGGGGAAGCTTCGTTCCTGGGCAGTGTGAGCACTGACCTCTTTGAGGCTGGCTGCTAAGGAAACCTGTGGCCGGCCTGTCTCTGAGAGTCAGTCTCGCTACCTACCATTCGTTCTGCATCTGTGTCTATATTCTCTGGGCTGTTCCTGGGCCAACATTCATTTGTTTTGTTTGGGTTCTCTCTGGCCTGCCTGTATTCTCTGCTAGCCTGTTTTCTCCACTGTTTGGGGTCTGTTTTCTTAGGCATACCTGTGGCTCCGGCTTGTCACTCAGCTGCTGTGCAAGAGAAGACTGAATAAGATTTAAAACCAGGGAAAAGGAAATCACTAGTCTTGTCCTAGGTGACCCAGAGACAGGGTTATTGTCGCTCATGGCTCTTTTCACTTTCCTTAGCTCTGCCTGCCCCCCCAGGGTCTTGCCCTTCCCCAGGATGGACCCCCAGGAAACCAGGTCCTGGCAGGCCCTCTTGAGATCCTTGAGGCCCAGGTGAGCTGTGCTTCCCCCTGCCTGGCTTGGGAAACTGTCACTGCTCCCTGAGTCTGCCTTAGCCTCTACCTCTTTTCCCAGCATGACACACTACAGGACTTGAACCCCTGCTGCTGCCTTCCATCCCTCTGCTGTCCTGAGAGTCTACCAAGAAACGGGTACCTGCTGGGCTTATAATTCCCATTATGCTGGTGCGGGAGCTGCATTTCAATCCAGGAAAGTGATTGAACTGGGGTCTCTTGGGAAGACATTGGGAGGCCAAAGCGAAGGCCATGGCCCAGGTCTTCTGGTGCTTGGTTAGTTCTCTTTCCAGGATTTCTTGACGCTTGTGCTTAGATCTCCACGCTAGCGATGCATATCTACTCCAGACCCTCACCTCTTATCCCTGCTGTTACTAGTGCTGCCCCTGCCTCATTCTAGAATGCACAGAAGGACTGCTTATCCCTGGGAATTCTTACAGGATTCAGTGACATTTGATGACGTGGCCCAGTACCTCACAAAAAAGGAGTGCCTGAGACTGGACGCTGAGCAGAGGACACTGGCATACTACAGGAATGTGAACTCCGTGGGTAAGGATGCCCCTGGCCCTCCACCAGCTTCCCCACAGCTTCGTGGTCCTGTGCAGCCGAGTGAGGGTTGAGGGGCACCTGGATTACCCCTGCACAACCTTGCCTTCTGGGGGCTTATGCCCCCCCACCCTAGGGATCAGCTGTAAGAAAACGCAAAGGGTCTGCCAACCCTCACCATTTCAAATTGGCAGGGCCCCCTCCCAACTCCTAAGGGCATGGAAAGAGGCCTCCTCAGGTTTTTACTGGGAAAGAAATTAGAACAAAGTGGCCACTATCATTTGGAAAACTTTTTTTTTTAATCCTAAATTGCACAAAAACTGAATGGCCATTTTATTACAGTTTGTTGTTGAGAGAGAGATTGGCACAGCAAGGCCCTATGCCCTGTTGAGGGCTGCACATGGTGGGAGGGGCGAGACTGCTGAGTCACTTTGGGAGTCGTGGAACAGTAGGACTTTCCGTTTGCAGGCACTGAGGAGTGTGAACAGGCAGAAAGGGAGGACCAGCTCTTCACAACAAGTCCCTGGCACTCCACCCAGGTGGGCCCAGACTCTGCCTCATCCAGTCTCTGGCGGGAGCCAGCCCTTGGGAAAGGGCAGGGATGAATGAGTTGCCTGAGGGCACAGCCAAGCTACCTACGCTTGGTGGATTAAAAGAGTTTCGACTTTGAAGGCCGTGCGCCCCGCCCCCCTCCCCACCCGGCTGTGTTCTGATGGTATCTTTGGCTGCCACCAAAACCCTTTTCCTTTTCTGCCAGCAGGAGTTCCTGTTTTGATTGCCGCCTGGCTCCTCACCTGGTACAAGGCCACTTGGTGCTGGCATCTGAGCCATCCCTGAACACAGATTGAGGTAAGCATTCCGCTGAGTGCAAAAGAACCCTGGAAAGTGTGAAGAAACTGTGGAGGAGGCCCCCGCCGAGCCTTTGGGGAGGCGGTGTGGCTGCTTCTCAGTCACAGGAGGGGAGACCTCCTCAGCACCCCTTTGGTAGGGGGCGTCCAGCAGTGACACCTTTCTGCCCCTTTCCTCTGTAGTCCTTGCTTCTGGTTGGATGGGCACTGGCCACCTTGCTGCGTGGTCTCTGGGCCCTGTGCTCAGCAGCTGTCTCAGGAGGAAGGTGATTGTTGACCAAGGAAAGTAACCTCCTTCCCTCCTCCTCTGCAGAGTACAGTGTCTTGCGGTGCCCGTCTCCAAAAGCATCTTGGTGACGCAACAGCAGAGAATGGGTGAAGACGCTCAGCCCCAGGAGATGGCGTCCACCAGCTACCCGATGGCCGGTGCACCCAGCCCTGAGGTCAAACAGAGCAGAGACTCGGAGGGGAGTGGGGGGAGCCCCCAGAACCTGCCCATAGAACATCACTTTGCATGTAAGGAGTGTGGGGATGCCTTTCGGCTCAAGGTCCTCCTTGTGCAGCACCAGAGAATTCACAGCGAGGAGAAGGGCTGGGAGTGTGGTGATTGCGGGAGGGTCTTCAGGGGCGTCTCTGAGTTCAACGAGCACCGGAAGAGCCATGTGGCTGCAGAGCCCCAGCCGGGGCCCAGCCGAGCGCCGGAAGATGCCATGGAGGAAAGGGAGCAAATGGAGAGGGAGGCGAAGCCCTTCGAGTGTGAGGAATGTGGGAAGAGATTCAAGAAGAACGCGGGCCTCAGTCAGCACCTGCGCGTCCACAGCAGAGAGAAGCCGTTTGACTGCGAGGAGTGTGGGCGGTCCTTCAAGGTGAGCACCCACCTCTTTCGCCATCAGAAGCTCCACACTTCCGAAAAGCCGTTCGCCTGCAAGGCATGCGGCAGAGAGTTCCTGGATCGCCAGGAGCTCCTCAAGCACCAGCGCGTGCACACCGGCCACCTGCCCTTCGACTGTGACGACTGCGGCAAGTCCTTTCGGGGTGTCAACGGCCTGGCCGAACACCAGCGCATCCACAGCGGGGCCAAGCCCTACGGGTGTCCCCACTGCGGCAAGCTCTTCCGGAGGAGCTCGGAGCTCACCAAACACCGCCGGATCCACACGGGCGAGAAGCCCTACGAGTGTGGCCAGTGCGGCAAGGCCTTCCGGCAGAGCTCCAGCCTCCTGGAGCACCAGCGCATCCACACCGGGGAGCGGCCCTACGGCTGTGGCGACTGCGGCAAGGCCTTCCGGGGGCCCTCCGACCTGATCAAGCACCGGCGGATCCACAGCGGACTGAAACCCTACGAGTGTGACAAATGCGGGAAGGCCTTTCGGCGGAGCTCCGGCCTGAGTCGCCACCGGAGGACCCACAGCGGAGCGAGACGCTGCGAGTGCAGCGAGTGTGGCCGCGTGTTCAAGAGGCGGGCGGCACTGCAGAAGCATCAGCCAACCCACCATGACTAGACGAGGCCCCGAGGCCCACGGCCCCACGGCCCCGCGGCCCCGCGGCCGGCGGCGGCTTCCCGCGGGGGGGCGAGTCCCTAGAGGGGAGGGCAGAGTCAAAGGAGACGACCAGTTTTGTAGCGCTTATGTCTGTTCTCGTCCGGAAGGTTGAACCCAATTTATACCGTCACCAGCAATTTATAAGTGCACACGTTTCCCATTTTGCCTGTTGAGAGTTGCTTCTACGACATTCTAATTTATTTTGACTCGTTTAACTGGCAGGAAGTACCCTCAAGGTATTTGACATCCACGGGCCTTGAAGCAGGAGGAGAGAAGAGACACCTGCCTGCGGGGGTGAAGGGGCTCGCAGCACCTCTTCTCCAGGCCGCTCCCTCAGGAGCGACTCAATGATGGCCTCCGTGTGACGGGACCCAAGCTCTCCTGGAGAGAACAAAGCCCCAGAGTCGTTTGGCCTACTTGAATTTATAAATTTTTAGGGATGTAAATAGAATACTCAAATGTCTTATAATATTTAATTTATTAATTCAGTTATACATGCATATTGTAAATCACATACTACATAGAATAATATATTAATTTAGAAAAGCCGCCTGTTTTCCCTCACTCCGTTTCACAAGATCATTTTATCCTAAAGCCTCACACGCAACTCTGACCTCACCATCTTTCCCAACCTCGCAGCCCCCTCTTGAGTCATCCGACAGTTTCAAAGCACATCCAATGGCTTCAACTCATCTAAGCTGTGTGCCATGTAGCACTGTGACAATCCCTGCACAAAGCTCTCGCTAGAAGTTTCCTCCCAAGCCATAAGTACCTGTTCACATAACATTAGGACGATTGTTGGTTTCTTCAATTTGTCCTGTAGCCCTACAACATAACCACTTGATGTGTTTGCCTTTTCAAATGACCTTTAAAAGACTTTTTTGAAGCATCTATAACTTGTCGTTGTGAGGTCATACTCTTATGAATAAGTACTGAATCTGGGTTACATTTCTTTTGCATCCATTTTTCTTGAACCAGTTCATTCCAGTGACTTCCACGTGTGTCCAAAACTAGCATCGGTTGGGGTCTGTTCCAGGCTAATAGGTCTTGTCCTCAAGCAGCACTGTTTTCTTCAGAATTAAATAGCTGAGGGCACCCCCGTAACAGGGACGTCTCCAGGACTCAAGTATAAGGTGATGCCTCTTGTTCGGGAATGGTAGCCTCTCATACAGAGCCAGCCCTCTGTTTCGAGCTCTGTAAAACAGGGGCGATCCCAGGACTACCCCTAAGGTTATCGTGGGAACTGTGATGCCACGCCTGGCCCGAAGGCACACACTCAGTGAAGGTCATCTCCTGTCATCACCATAATTAATGCCGTCATCCTATGACTCATTAGTACCAGAACTGGGGATGGACCCAGGCCTCCTGACTCCTAGTCTCATCTTCTTTCTCTCGTGCAATGACTTTAATACTGTTCCTGTTTCCTTGCATGCAAACCGTACGTTCATCTCCTTTGACCAGTTATCAAGTTACCTTTGGACATAATGACTTTATACAGCAGTCCTTTCTACATCGATTGTGACGGTCTCTTTTCCAGTTTTATTGCTTTGCTCTTTGGAGCAGTTTTATTACATTTTTGTTGTGCGAGCTCTTAATTTTTACATACCCGGGCATTCACTGTTGTCCGTGAAGCCGTAACTTTCATTGCTTCAGTAGTTAGATATGATGATGTTTTTTTCTAGAATTTTAATTACAAGTGAAAAGTTGAAAGCCCTGCCCCACCAGAAGGTGGATGCACCAGGTGGGCAGGCTGGATGGGAACGGGCCCCAGAAGCAGGCTCTCTCCTCATCCACGATGTGGACTCTGCATGTCTGTGGGCAGTACTTGACTATCCAACCTGGCCACTCAGACACGCGAGAGAAACTTCCATCTCGGATGGCCAGAACATTCTGACTGTTCCTCAGTATAGCCCTACCTGGCAGCAGCAGGGCTGGGCCTCAACTAGATCAATGGGGCGGTCCAAACGTGGTCTTGGCCACAGCTGGCTGTCCTCCAAGCTCCAGGGAGCTTTGGCCATGCCCAGCACGGATTCAGTGCTTGAGCAGCAGACCCACCAGAGACACATCTCCTCGAACACAAGAAGACTCACTTGACCGATGCTGTCATGTGGATTGCATCCTCCTCCTAGCGAGTGACTCTGGAACTAGAAAGAGGTCAGTTTGGTGGCTTTTGCTTTGGGCAACTAGGGGGAAATTCACCCACGTGTTCTGATGTTACCTCCCGCAGCCACACCCAAGGAGCAGCAGAGCAAAGGCTCGGAGAGGAACGGCGCCCCTCCAATGCCCGGTGTGGCCTGGTGATAGAAGCTGGCCACCACGGGCCTGGGCTGTGACTTGCAGCAGCCATGCCCGGGAGGGGTGACAGAAGAAGGGTTTGGAGGGCACCGATGCCTTTCTGACGGCCCGTGTGGCATAGAAATAGAAGCTGGTCATCCCGGGGCCAGGCTGTGGCTTCCAACAGTCTCCCCCGGGGGGAACAGCAGCAAGGGCTGGCCAGAAACCTGGCCCCCGGTGGCCTGCAGAACCCGCAGGTAGAAGCCAGCCATGCTGGGGCTGTGGTGTGACTTCCCAGCAGCCGCGCTTGGGGGGCCTCTCGAGGGCCCACAGAGGAAGCGTACGCTTCTGATGGGCCCGCCAAGGCTGAGGCCGAGCTTCCTGGCAGGCACATCTGGAAGAGCTCCTCAGGACCCCATCCTGGGAAGCAGGGTCCCATGGCGACCCCTGTGACCTTAGCCAGAAGGTCCTCTGGAATGGCCCCCCGGGCCACAACCGTGGCTCTCTGTGACGTCTCCAGCCTGACCCTCAGGCTGGAGAGAAGCCAACAGCACCTGTTACATAGCAACTCCTTTTGCTCTGTGGGCTTCAGTTCTCGCAGTAGTTGTGAAACTGTGTCTGCCATCACCGCTTCCTTCGGCATCAGTTTTCTCTCTTCAAGCTGTCAGGACGTGTTTGACACCACTGTCATTCGGGAAAGAATTTGACGTTCACGGGGGGCAAGTCTGGCAGCTTTCACTGGGAGCGCTCTGCCATTTCTTGCTTGTTCGCTAGCCATCTGTCAGGTTTTATGAAGGATCCAGATACAGTATTAACTCAGAACCTAGCATTGTCGTCACTGCTCCCTCTCTCCCAAGCCAGGACATGGCATCCTGGCATCCTGGCCGCCTGTCCTGCCCTCCTTGACTTTTTTCCATTCCCTGTTCTATAATTTTCTCCCAAACCCTCTTCTAGAGTTAACACTAAAGACCGCATCTTCTCTGTCACTGTGTTTGCGGGTGAAGTCTGTGCTCTCTCCGGCGCAAGCAGTCTGTGGCTTTAATGTGTGTCCTGTAGTTGTGCCAAGCTCAGTTTTTGCCTCTGGTAACTTGGGGGTGGATTTCCTTGGCTTCTGTAGGTATACTGCTACATCAGATGCAAAATGTGATCAAGCTTCCTATTGTGTGGGCTCGTCTATGCATTTGTGTATCTACCTCATTTCATTTTTTCTTTCTAATCACCCGTATTTCTTTTGCAAGGGAAATGAAGAGCAGTTGGGTTACATAGAATGCCGACTCGCGTTAGAAATATATCCTTTTCTTATATTCTGAAAGAAACCTTCCATTGCTTTTATTAAAGTTTTGAATACTTGCTGAAATTTTTAAATGAAAGTTCCTGTTTACCATTTTTGCTGCTTATTAAGATTAACTGTGTTGATTAGTTGTGTCGTACCCACTTCTGCATTTCCAGAATGAGCCCCACCCAATCACAGAGGGTACCTTTGTCTCACAGTGTTGGCATTCCACGTGCTCTGGGCTTCAGCCCTGTTGTGTGCCCTGTGACCCTCACTCCCCTTCCAGGCCACACTAATCAAACCAGAACTGAACACTTGACTCAAGGGCAGCACCTTGTCATCGGAGCTGGCTGGCAACGACAGGCTGGGCCTTTCGGGTTCTCTGTGAAGTGCAAACAAGAAAAACGAGAGAGAATCTTCTCGTTGGTACTGGAAGGAAGAGGGAGCCACGCAGCATTTAGGGGAGTTGACCCGATAGGTGGCACCAGCTTGAAGATCCTGCTAAGCACTCCAGAGCTGTCTCCCTGAGGCAGTCCAGGCCCCATCATGTTCTTGGATTTCTGGCAACTGCCCTCACCAGTTCATTTGTGTCCCCACCAGAGACTCCCTTGACCTGAGCCAGCCTGATTGGGTCTCTGCTTTTTGCAATCTGTCAAGAGTCAATTGCCTTTTACCAGTTGGCTGCTTCCTGAGAAGAATCACATGGCTGGTTTCCCTCATGTTCTACCTGACTCTAGTTCCTGGCCCGAGTCCCACCTGACTGTTGTAGACACCTGTTTAAATGTGGTACTCTGTTCACTCAGATGGGGAAAACCTATGCCTTTTAGTCTCAGTGAGTTTGACCAATGCCTCTGTCCGGGTGTTCCTGTACGGATCCCATGTGTGCCCCATGAAATGATTTAAGTCAACACCCACCCTGTTCTTTATTTTGGAAGTGTCTCGCTACTTCCAGAAAATCTGTGAGATTGGGGAATTGAGAATTTCTCTATTACTAGCATACTCACATTCTGTACTTCTCATGGTATCAGTTTAGCTGTTTACTTTGGAAACTAGAAATGGTCTCTTTTAACTTGGCCTTTAATGTTATTTGCATATCTAAGAAGAGTAGCTGTGTCCGCCCCAGTCCACGGTTCATTTGTTGGCGCTTTTTTCTCATCCCTCCCTGATCTCCTTAACTTGTCTGTTTTATGGCACTTACTATAATCAGCCTTGCACTAGAGCTTCGCCCTCCCCACCCTCTCCCACCTGTTAGATTGTGAGCTCTTATAAGACAGGGGTGACCCTTCATGTCTGATTCCCCTACCAGATCTAGCACAGTGCCTTGCATCAAGTAGATTTCAATAAATATATGTTAAATGGCATTGGTCTTCCTTGACTTATTTTGTCAGAGTTTTGGTTAACAGCTCTTCCCTTGCTCCTTTCTCTGCCCTCTAAAGTTCTTGCCCCACCCCCCACCCCCACTTACTGGATGCCTGGAGGGGACAGGAGGTGCCCCGATTAGAAGGGCTGGTTTCCATGGACATTTGAGCTGTCCCTTGGCAGAAGAGGCCTGTCATTCAGCCAGGTCCCTTCTCCCACCCTGGCTAGGGCTCTCCTCAGAGTCTGAATTCCGGGCGGGAGCAGAACACCAGGCTGGACCCTGAGCTCCTCCCTTAGGGACCAGAAATAGAGTGACGGAAGTGGCTACTAGGACTTGAGGATCAGCCAGCCTCTCTGGTCTAGGTGAGGGTGGGAGTGAGGAGGTCAGTCCTCTTGACCAGTGGCTGGCCCTCTCTCCAATGATCATTGCCTCCAGAAAGGCAGGTAGTGAGGACAGGCCCCTGGCTTCCTGACCCCCCTCACCTGCCAAATACAAACAAGGCTCAGCTGTGGAGTCAGCTGCCCAGTCCCAGAAGGGCAAGCACCCAGGAGCCCCATGAGCACTTGGGTTGGGATCTCAAGGGCCATGGTGTGCTGTAACAGCAAGGAGAAACTGTTGGAAAGGAACACGCCTTCCCCCACCATCCCAATCTCCCTGGAGGTGCCCAGGAAAGACCCATGTCATCTTTCCCCCAGGGTCCCATCCTCATCACTCTATCAATTAATTTTCCACCCCAAATGCAGCTTCTTGGCAGGTGGTGGTGATACGACCACACCCCACTGCCATCCCAGCCATCTCTGCTCACAAGCCAGTTGTTTGGAGAGAACCATTCATCTGCTTTGCTAGTTTCATGATGTACTTGCCACTGAGAAGTCCACCTATGTTTCCCTCAAACATACGCAAGCTCTGTTCAGGCAAATTTCAGTTATGCGAAAGCCAAGGCCACAGATCTGTTTGGACAACTAACACTGGGCCCAGAGGGTAGGGGATATCCTGGGACTTCTTGTAGGGGGTTGAGCATCTTCCTTTCTGACCCTCTCCTAGGGCCCCCTGACTTCTGGAGCCCTGTAGCCTCTCCAACAACACCCTCCTCTGAGACCCCCAATAACTTTTGCTTACCTGAGAGTTGACAGTCCCCAGACGCCCACCTCCCGGGCCAGGCTCCTGCCCACGGCCATCTGCCCCAACCCACTTCTATCCAGCTCGCATCCCACCTGGGAGGGGCCGCTAGCCTTGTTGTCTGTTGAGGCTGCTATCACCAAAATGCCATCAAGGTGGCTTATAAAACAACACTCATTTGGGGCGCCTGGGTGGCGCAGTCGGTTAAGCGTCCGACTTCAGCCAGGTCACGATCTCGCGGTCCGTGAGTTCGAGCCCTGCGTCAGGCTCTGGGCTGATGGCTCGGAGCCTGGAGCCTGTTTCCGATTCTGTGTCTCCCTCTCTCTCTGCCCCTCCCCCGTTCATGCTCTGTCTCTCTCTGTCCCAAAAATAAATAAAAAATGTTGAAAAAAAAAATTAAAAAACAACACTCATTTATTGCTCACAGTTCTGGATGCTGGGAAATCCAAGACCAAGATGCTGGCAGAGCCAGCATCAGGTGAAGACCTGCTTCCTGCTTCATAGATGGCTGTCATCTGGCTGTGTCGTCACATGGCGGAAGGGTGAGCAAGGTGCTTAAGGCCTCTTTTATAAGAGTGCTAAACCCATTCATGGGGACTCTGCCCTCATGACCCAATCACCTCCTAAAGGCCCCACCAACTGATGGGGTCACACTGGGGGATAGGATCTTAATGTATGAATTTTGGGGGACACAGACATTCAGAGGAGAGGGTACTTGGGCTTCTCATGGTTTCATGCACTTATTAGTTTGATTTATACATTGGTGAACTGTTTCAATTTCTTCCCACTGAGCCCATAATATTGCTTTGATTAAAAGATTTTAAAATATATAATAAAAAGCATGGTCCCCATTTTTTTCTTCAGGGAAGACAGGTCAGAAAATCCTTGCATTCCCTCGCCCCACACCCCTTTTCTGACTTTCATCCAACAAGCATTTATTGAGTACCTGCTGTGTGATAAGCTCTCAAAGCGGATGACACAATCCTCACCCCCCTTTAAGGACAGAGCACCAGGGCAAGACAGACACGTTGCCAAAATGTCACAAGTGGGACCTACATTCACCAAGCTGGGCTCCTAGGATTTGTATACTTTAGTGGATGCAGGTTACACTTAGAAAAACGACAGACCTAAACACAGAAGTTCAATATTGGCAAATGAACTCCCTTCCTCTGTCCGCAGGTCCTGCTGATTTCACACCTCCACCTCTACACCCTGCCCTGACCCTGAGGGAGCTCTCCCTCCTCCGTGGAGCCCCCTGTGCTTTCAGATCTGACATGGCTGCCTGACAGTGGCCTGCATCCACACACTGGGAACCCCCGAGGCAGGGTGGGGCAGATCCACCCCGGCCCCCAGCACCCAACACGATGCTGGGCGCAGAGTCCGCCCTCGGTGAAGGCGTCCCACCAGTGCGTGGAAGGAGAGGGCTCTCACCCCACCCCACATCCCGGTCAGGAACCCACCCCCAGGCAGGACCTCAGGGACCGGGATGCGTCCTCAGCCCGGACCTTCCCCTCGCCTCCCTTCTCCCCACCCAGAGCGAAGCAGTGGAGATGATGGAGCAGATCGTGTACTGGGTCCGGGAGGACCCATCGGGGCTGGGCCGGCCCCGGCTCCCCGGGGCCCCGGCCTCCGAGTCCATGGCGGTGCCCATGATGCTGCTCAACCTCGTGGACCAGCTGGGGGAGGCGGACGAGGAGCTGGCGGGCAACTACGTGGAGCTGGGGGACTGGTGCGCCCAGAGGATCCTGCAGCATGTCCAGGTTGGGGACGCGTCCGGGGAACGGGAGGACGACGCTGGCCTCCAGGACGGGTCCCCCGCTCCCCACCCCCTGCAGCACCTCCTTGGCTCACGCCCCACCACCGCCACTCCAGCTGGGCGCCGATGGTCCCCTTTATGGATGGGGAGACACGGAGGCCGGGGAAGCGCAGGACCCTACACCCTGGGGAAGGAGGAGGGCCCAGGGGAGCTCGAGGGGGAGGGGCCAAGGGCAGGAGGGAGGGTGCCGGAGCCCCTGGCGTGTTAGAGGGAGCAGGAGACCCGGCCAGATCCAAGTCCTTCCAGGCCTCTGTGTGTTCCAGGACAGCCACTTTGGTGGTGGTAGCAGGATATCCTGCTTGGAGATGGTCGGACTTGGCAGGTGCCTGAAGGATGAACTTCAGGAAGGCGTGGGAAATGCATTTGGTCAAATGTCACTATCAGGGAGCGAACTTCTAAAATTCAAGAAGAATTTGGAACTCTGTCTCCAAATGCAACTGTTATTATAATTTTGTCGTCCACTTTCACCCTCCGACTGTCAGGGTCGGCCTTCCGCTCCAGGGGCCATGGTCTCAGCTGCCGGCACCTGTTTCTCGGGTTCCCGCACCATGTGCTCTCAGGCTTTACAACGGCAGCTGCATGATGCCTAACGCTTTTCAAGCAGCCCACTGGATTTCGGAAGAAAAGTTTCAGTAGCATGTTTCCCAGAAGGAACTTTGTACCTAGGATAAACAGTTTGGTCAAATCTCAGAAAATCTTTGTGTTTAGTTACTATAGCAATCCTTGTGACAGCAACTATTTCCCTAAAGCACGTTATAAAGTCTGGTGTGAAGTGTGTTTAGTCGAGATCAAATGTGTTTTAAGAGCCTTGTTTTTCTCTGAAACTTGGTTCCTTTCTTCATGTGTTACATTCTTTATTATTTCAAGATCAGAGATGATTTATCAAAGAAACAGTTGTATACAAGTTGGGAGATATTTCCTCCTGGAAGTTCTGCTTTATTTCATCCTGGCAAAAATGAGAATTCTCCATAGGACTTTTTCCGAAAACACTCACGGCCTATGTGGAATCAAACAACGGAATGATGCATCCCATTCTGAAAGTCGTTCTACTCAGTGCTACGATGGGGTCCTCAGGGAAGTGGAGGGTCCCGGAGCAGCTGAGTGAAACTGAAGGCAGGAGCGAGGGGGCCAGAACCCGAGGGCATGTTAAAAAGCAGGAAACCCAAACCACTATGCGAGTCTACCAAACCAGCGAGTGAGGAATTATTCTGTGTCATATTATTATTATTAACAACACATAAACACTCTCTATTTTATATTCTTTTAAATTTATTGTTAAATACACAAGCAAAACATGAATATAATTCTCATTTTAAAATATTAAACAAATGGGAATAAAATAAAAGCTCCTTTTAGCCATTCTCTAGGCCCCTCTCAATTCCCCCTGTCCCAGACAAGGGGATCCTTCCCAACATTTCCTGCACGTTTACATGCATATATGTACAGACACACTGGAGAGTTTCTCATACTATATGCTTATTCTGCAACTTGCTCTCTCTCCCAATTCCCCCTTTCCCAGAAGATCCATAAGGAAGCGTGCCTGGGAGAGAGTTTTTAATTATAGCTCTGTACTCCACAGCATGGATATAGCAGACGTTGTTCCCAGCTTCCCCTCCTCGGTGCACATTTAGGGGTCCTGCAGGGTTTTGCTGATGGGCACAATGCCGCATGGACACTCTTGCCCCATCACACACACACACACACACACACACACACACACGAACACTGCTGTAAGATTGAGTCAGGGAGGGCAGCGCTAGATGGCTCCAACCAAGAGACCAGCAATGATGCAGCTAGTGGCTAAGAGAAGACTGAACATTGTTACTCGCTCTCATAAGGGTCAGCCGAGCACTCCAGGTTGAAAGGACATCTCTGTTCCACGCTGTCACTCAGGAAGCCCAGTGCTTCTCAAACCATTTGTGGTTAAAGACCAGTTTATGTCCACCCACCCCCCCAATCCATTTTGCCTAAGGCTTTTGTAAAATGCAATAAAGATATCATGGTGATGTTGAGTTGCTATAAAAAGCTTCACGACACTTCCTCCTGATGGGCTCGCCTCATCCTGGACCCTAAGGGCACCTTGTGGCTGAGCAGTGGTCCAGGAACCACGCCCAGGAGCTCATCTCGAGGGCATTGCCTTGACTGCTGGGTCAGCTCCTGCACAGGTGTATCTGTGCTCTGGATCCTGTGAAGTGCAGGGAGGACAACCGTGCGCATCCAGGGTGAGCACTTGTCCCCTGAGCAGGTGAGGGAGAAGTTGGACACATCACCACTCACTCTTGCATTCCGTTGGTGAATTCTTACTCCCATGGCCACCATACCTGCCCCCAAGGGAGCCTGGGAAACAGTCTAGCTGAGCCACCCAGCACCCGGGAAGAACAGCCTTGCACAGAGACAATGAGCAGTCTCCCCCATAGATACCCAGAAGTGGGTTCAAATGGTACAGGCATTTGAAAAATACATACCGTCAAACTTCTCTCCAAAAGGGTGTGTACCAAGCATGTACAAGAGTTCCCATCCCCACACACACACAGTAGCCAATACTGATTGCCAGAAATTATGTCTCCTTGTCATCATTGGCATTTTTCATGATTACTAGTGTAGTCGGGGTGGCCATCTTTTCAAATATTTATCGTTCATTCATACACTTCGGCAAACTGCTTGTTCTTATTCTTTGTCATTTTTCATATTGACTTGTAGGGATTTTTATATGCTGGACATGAACCCTTCATTTGTTATACATGTTGCATATGCTTTCTTCCACACTGTCACTTATTTTTAACTTAATTTATAGTGCTTTTATTGCGATGCAAATGTTGTAGTTTTCCTCTTTATGCTGTCAAATGTATCGCGTTTTTTTTCTATGGTGTCTGCTCGCTTCAGCATCTTCTTTATCCGAAGACTAGAAAGATATATTTCTCTAGTTTTTTTTTAAATAACTTTTTATAGTTTTACTCTCACAGTTCTTCTCATGTTTAGATTTTTTAATCACTTAGGAATCTCTTTTCATCTATGGGATCTGTTTAGAATCTACTGTTTTGCCCAACACCATCCTTTCCCCTGTTAACTAAAATGCCAAACTAATTCTGTAGACTGTAAGCTCCACACTTTTATGAGAACAAAGGCTTTGTTTTATCCACCCCTAAAACAGTATCTGCCACATCATAGACAATCACTGTTTGTCAAATGAATGAAGGGATGGATGGATGGATGGATGGACACTAAAGTGCCAAATTTTCTTCAGTGTATTTCTAGAATTTCTGTCATTCCATCAATTAGTATGCTGATTCTTGCATCAATGCCATTTCAATTACTCTAACATTATAATATGTTTTGATACCTTTCTTTCAAATTTTGGGGCCTGTGTTGTGCATTTCGCTTCAGAGTGGATTTACAAACCAGCTTATCAGTTTCCATTAAAATCTTCTTGGGATTTTTATTGGGGTGCATTGAAGTTATAGATTAATTTCAGAGGAACTGACATCTCTCAAAGTTGAGTCTTTCTTTCCAAGAACATGATATATCTCGTCTTTTATTGAGGCTTGCTTTTATGTCCTATAATGAGTTTTTGTATCGTTCTTCACATCTGTCTTAGACATTTTAATACATTTTAGTCCAAAGCATTCAATAGTTTGTGTTGCTCATGGGATCAGGAGGTTTTTTGTTTTTGTTTTTGTTTTTGTTTTTTGTATAACATATTTGTCAGTTGCTAATTGCTGGGAAGGTAGAGCTTGTGAAAAGCTCTCATATGATTCCCAGGTCCTTCTTTAAGATTCTCTAGACAAATGAGCATAACATCTCTGAATAATTAGGTTTTTCTCCACCAATACATTCATCCTGTATTTCTTTCTTGTTTCATAGTAATCAGGACAACTCCTTTACGGAAGAGTAGCAAGGATACTATGAATTGGTGTTGAATTTTATCAAAAGTTTTTCCTACATCAATTGAGATAATACATTTATGTTTCCTCTTTAACCAGTAATAAGGTGAATTACGTTAACAACTCTGTCAGTATTAATTTAGCATTGCATTCCTGGGGAAAACCCTACTTGGGCATGATAAGGGATATGAGTTAGTGTCTTTTCATAAGAAAGATTGGTCTACACAGAACTTTTACTCTGCTAGCTCCATCCAATTGGTAGTCAGGGTTATGATAGCCTCAAAGAATGTCTTTGGATGCTTTCCATATTTTCCAGTGCAGACAAGGGTTTGAACAATATGATTACCTGTTCTTTTACGTTTTACTAGAATTTAACAAACCCACCAGGGCCTGAGGACGTTGTAAAGGATAGATCTTTGACTATCTTTAAGTTTCTTCTGTGGATATTGGTTTATTCTGATCTTACACCTCTTGACCTATTATTATTATCATTTCTATTTTCCCTCAAGGTACCCATCTTATCTACAGTTTCCAGTTCATTTACATAAAGCTGTATGCATATGTATTCTTTTCCAATTGTTTAGACAACTTGTATCTGCCTCTAAAGTTATAGCCCACCCTGTTTCTTACGATACTTATTCATTTCTTCACATTCTTTTCTCTTGACCAAAATTACCATAAGTTTGTGCCTTTTTAAATTTTGCTTACTTAACTAGTCTCTAGCTTTTTGCAGTGTATTTGTTTCATTAGTCATTATTTTCAGGGTCAGTGGCTTTCCTTTGGTCAAGAACTTCTAATTTTAATGTTTTGGATTCAATTAATATGATTTCTGCCTCTGAACTTGTTGGGATTTTCTTTGTGACTAAATACATAATCACTCTTGGATAATGTTCCATATACCTCTGAGAAGCATCTGTATTATCTGATTCTAAGGGCAGTTATATATACACCGTGTATCTCTTATGTGGAGCTCATGACTTCTGTTACTCAAATCTTCCATATTCTTACTTGTATTTCGTCTCCTTGGTCTGTTAATTCCTGATAGGAGTACAGTACGTCTTTCCTGCTCTGATTACGTCCAGTTCTTTTTGAATTTCTTTCAGTTTTTTGCTTCATATATTATGAGGCCATGTTGGGCACAAACGTTTGTCCCTGTCATAACTTCTTTGGCCTTATGTCTTTTCTTTACAAGGATATTTATATTTGTCTCTTTCGAAGCATTTTGCTTTGGATTCCATTTTACAGGATAGTATTGCTCTACCTGCTTTTTTCTGTCAGTATTTTTCTAGCATTTTTTAATCTATTTATTTGGCCCTTCTCATGATTTCTTTTTTAACAAGACTCTCAGTTTGTTGGGGGTAACAATGTGCCGAGTTTCCAAACTACATTTCCCAGCCTCCCTTCTAGATAGGGACGACCAATGAAATGAGAGTGGAAGTCATTGGGTAAGGGTTCTAGAAAGTTTTTTACAGTGATCTGAATTAGTGGGAGCTTCCCCCTTTTGGTCCTCTTTTGCCCCTTTTTCTTTCTCCCAACCTGCATACACATATTCGATGGCTGGAGCTTCAGCAACTCTCTTGTTACAGTACGGAAAATACTAAAAGAATCATAAAGACTTCTTTTGATGCTCTTGAGGAACTAACCAAAGCCAGTCTACTTTCAAACATCTCAATACATGAGAAAAATAAACTCTGTGTTTAAACAACCACTGTTGCATGTCTGTTCTTCCATCATCACTGTTCCTGTGTTTTAATGCCTGTGGAGGTAACCAGTGTTATTAGTTTCTTGTGTACCCTTCTAGAGATATTCTTTTTATTTTTGTTATTCTAAGTGTACTTTTTACTTTACATTATGAAAATTTTCAGACATACACATAAACAGCAAAGAGTATAATTTGGTACCTCCATGTACCCATCACCCAGCTTCAACAACTATCCATCAATATTCTATGCATCACCCTGCTTCAACAACTATCCATCAATATTCTATGCATACACACACACACACACACACACACACACACACATTCTTGTTTTATACAAATGCCAGCACATTATTCACATTCTCCATTGCCTTCTTTTTTATGTTTTGTTTTTTCTTTGTGAGAGAGAAACAGACAGGACGTGAGCGGGGGAGGGGCAGAGAGAGAGGTAGGCACAGAATCCGAAGCAGGCTCCAGTCTCCGAGCTGTCAGCACAGAGCCCGACGCAGGGCTCGAACCCACGAACTGTGAGATTATGACCTGAGCTGAGGTCAGGCATTTGACTGACTGAGCCACCCAGGTGCCCCACCATTGCCTTCCTTTTTAAAATTAACATGTATGATGGAGATGGTTCCCTATCAGTACATAGTTTCTTCATTCTCTTTAGTGTCTATCAATATTTCTTTATCATTTCACATGTATCCAATTATATGTGTAGAATAAATTCCCAGATGTGGAGTTGCTGGGGCCAAAGGTGTATGTATTTGTAATTTTGATGGATGTCGCCAAAGTACCTGCATAGAAGTTGTGCCACAGCTCCAACCCCAATTAGCAGTGCAAGAGAATGCCTGCTCTCTTTGCCCACACCTTTGTCAATCATGTATATGTGCAAACGGCTGTACTTTTGCCAACCCGATAAATGAAAAAAGGATATCGCATTGTGGTTTTAATTTTGGTTTCTCTTATTTAGAAGTCATTTGTATTTCTTTCCTGTGAGCTGCATTCACAGCTTTTGCCCATTTTTCTATTGAGTTGTCGGCATTTTTCTTACTATTTTGTAGGAGCTATTTATATAATAGAGAACTTAGCCCCCTTGTCTCTGATATGAGTTGCAAATAACTTTCCTGATTTATCGTTTTCTTTGGCCTTTGTAACAGTAATCTTTGTATTAAAGAAACTTTTTTGTTTTTGTGTATTGAATGAACCAAGCTTTGCTTTTCTGGTCTTCTGAGGTCTACATTGTACTTTACTTTTCTTAATGTTTATTTATTTTGGGAAGGGGGGAGGGGGGAGGGGCAGAGACAGGGAGACACAGAATCCGAAGCAGGCTCCAGGCTCTGAGCTGTCAGCACAGAGCCCGACGCAGGGCTTGAACCCACGAACCGTGAGATCATGACCTGAGCCCATGTCGGCGTTTAACCGACTGAGGCACCCAGGTTCCCCTAAATTGTACTTTAAAAAGTCTTTCCTCCTCCAACATCATATTTTAAATCTAACACGGTTTCTCCTAGTATTTTTATAGTTTCACTTTTTTAATCTTTAAGTCTGATTTATCTGAAATTTAGTGTGCTGTATATTGCGAATAGTGATCCAACTTTATACTTTGCCAGGTGACCACCCACCTGTCCCAACGCCATTTACTGAGAATCCATTTTCCCCCCAGGGAACTGAAATAACATTTTATCATATACTAAATTCCTGTCTGTATTTATGTGTATTTTAGAGTATCTATTTTTTTCTATTTTTCTGTCATTTGATTCCTACACCAGTACCACACTGTTTCCTAATTACTGTCCCTTTATTATGTTTTAATATCTGATTGGACCAGTGCTTCTCTCATAGTCTTCCTTTAAGAATATCTCTGGCTATCTTCACGCCTTTAGTTTTCTATATTAATGTTAGAAGCATCTTGAAAAGTTCCAAGAAACTCTGTTGTCATAAAATGTTTTAGATCATATTTCATTTATAGATTGATGTTGGGAGATTTTCCACCTTTATAAAGCTACAGTTTTCTAAAAACAGAGTAGACTTTTGCATTACTTTAGGCCTTTCTATGTCTCTGAGGAACATTTTAATGTTTCTGTACGTAGATCCTGCATAGTTCTTAAATTTATTTCTACATACTTTATTTCCTTTTTGTTAAACAGAGATTTTTCTTTTATTATGTCTTCTAACTTGTCATTTGTCTCAATGATTTTGTCCTGGCCCACTTACTGTATTCCTCTTACAAGTCCTTGTAACATTTTTTAAGAGCAGGTTCTCTTGGATTTTCCAGATATAGAAGACATAGCATCTGCAAATAGCCATCACTTTAATTCTGCTTTTTCATGTTTTAACCTGTCAGATTGTGAGGTACAGCACAGACGCAGACACAGGTGTAAATCCTATATGGTTTGCATGCATTTCCTGTACTTTACATAAAAGAACATACTCTTGTAACCATCCCCAGATCAAGAGCTAGAGCCCCACTCTCCAGCCCCAGCGTGTCTCCCCACAATCAACTCCCTAACTTCTACGGTAACCCTTCCCTTCTTTTCATCAGAGTTTTGCTACGTAAACATCCATCCATCCATAAATAATATGGTTTACTTTTTGCCTGTTTTTAAACTTTACATAAATGCAATTCTAATACATGTATCCTTCTATGTCTTGTTCCTTTCACTCAGTGGTATGTCCTTAAAATTTAAACATGCTGTAGTGTATAGGGAGTTTATTCCTTTTTATTCTAATAGAGTATTCCATGGCATGACTTTACCATAGTGTTATTTATCTATTCTATCCCTGCTGGATATCTGGGCTGTTTTCGGCACACAAATTCTGTGGCAAGCCATTGTATTAGTTTCTTGTGGCTGCCATAACAAAGCACCACAAACATGGTGGTTTACAACAACAGAAATTCATTGTCTCGGTTCTGGAGGCCAGAAGTCCAAGATCAAAGTGTCAGGAGGGCTGTGCTCCCCCTGAAAGATCTAGAGGAAAATCCATCCTTGCCTCTTCCAGTTTCTGGTGGCTGTGGGAGTCAGTCCTTGGTGGTGAAGTCACATCACTTCCATCTCTGCCTGTCCGATCACATAGCCTTCTCCTCTTGTGTCTATCTCTAATTTCCCTTTGCCTTTCTCTTGTGAGGTATCCACTTGTCACTGGGTTTAGGGCTTACCCACATATCCTAAGATAATCTCATCTCAAGCTCCTTAAATTAATCGCAACTGCAAAGACCCTTTTTCCAAATAAGATCACATTAACAGGGTCTGGAGGTTAGAATGCACACATATCTTTTGGGAGGCCACTGGTGAACCCATCGCAACCATTTACACTTGCTTCTTGGTGCCAGGGTACACAAGTTTCTCCAGAATTTGTACACTTGGTATTGAAATGCTGGCTCCTCGAAGAAGCACGCTTTCATTTTTTCTACAAAATGACAGCCAGTTTTCCAACACACACTCCCATCAGCAGTATGTGAAAGCTCGCCCGTTCCATGGCCTTGCCAACTCTTAGAATCATCAGACTTTTTAGTTTCCACCAATCTGGTGGGTGTGTACTATCTCCCGGTAGCATTAAGTTCTGTAATGATAAATGAAGTTGAGCGCTTATATTTGTACACCATTTGGGTTTCTTTTACTGTAAAAAAAAAAAAAATGTCTGTCCAAGCCTTTGATCCATTTGTTATATCGTGCTATTTGTATTGGTCTTGTTATTTTGTTCCTTCAATCTTCTCTTTATTAGAACGTTCTCGGTTACATGCATTTCCCTTCTCTTCTCCAAACCTTCCATCAGAATCTTTCCTATGGCCCACCTGAACTGAAACCTAGACGAAAGGGAATTCTGGGAAGTGTAGTTCAGTTGACACATTACAAAGCCATCCCAACCCCTTTATGTGACTCTCCTCAAATTACTTAGCTTGCGTGTGCCGTGTGCTTCCTGTCAGACCGCTTACTGATTCATGTGTGTAGTAATGTTTTAATCATTCAATAAAATGTTTCCTAATTTCCATCATGTTGTTGTCTTTGAACCATAGGTTATTTAAACATTTATTTCTTCCTTTCTAAACATGTGAGGGTTTTTCTCATTATCTTTTTGTTATGAGTGTCAATTCTCTGCTGCCAAAGACCCCTGGGGAACCCGTCCGTAGGTGAACAAGTTGGGCCAATTACTCTGCACTGAGGGAGAGCACACCATGCAGAACCGAGGGTATCTCAGAAAGAGTGTATTAGAAAGAACCTACTGTAACATCTGGGCTTTGTGTGATCTTGGGGGGAGTCCAAGGAGGCAAGGGTTTGCTCTAGATGCTGTCAGAAAGCAAAGGCAATTCTGTGATTGAAGCTCTCAATAAATCTCCTTTACAGGGAGGGCAGACTATAGCAAGGCTAAAGCTGTGATCGGGACACCAGCAGCAGGCAGCCATATTAACCAAGCAGGAGGGAGGTGTTTGGTATTTGTGGGGTGCACATTGACCTTGGCTTTATCTGTGCTGAGAAAAATGTACGAAGTAGCCTTGCTTCATCTCTTTTCATCATGATCTCAGAGCAACCTTGTCTGAGGTTCGGTATTCTGTGAGATTGTTTATGTCCAGTACGAGAACAACATCGCCTGGCTGTGAGCGCTCGGCCAGCTTGCAAATGTCAGAAGCCGCTGTTTTGTTCTTTTTCCCCCCTTGCTCATGGGTTTCCAGCTCAATTACACTGTGGTCAGAGGTCATGCTCTGAGTAATCTTAATCCTTTGAAACATCTGAAGACTTGCTTTAGGTCCCAGCACATGGTCAGTTTTGTGTAAAGTTTCCATGTGTGCCCAAAAGAATGTGCAGTCTGCAGTTGGGTTCAATGTTCCGTACTTGCTCATGAGATTAAGCTACCAATGGTTCAAACTCACATCCTTACTGACATTTTGTGTGCTTCATCTGCCAATTACTCAGAGAGGTACGTTAAGGTCCCCCAACTCCACATATGAATTGGTATTGCTACAAAAAAAAAAAAAAAATATATATATATATATATATAACCCAAATATGATCAGCCCTCTGATTCCAACTACTAATTTACAAGAAATATGAAGTTCAGAGGAACTCTGCATGTACAGAGATGCATTCAGCAACATTCAGACCATGGGAACTCTACAGTACAAACAAAACGACTTTCTCAACAAATAAGTTGCAAGAAAAAAGTAGAGCTAGAAGGAGAACCTGCAGATTAAAAGACACTCAAAATCATCTCGTTCCACATATGGACCCCAATTGGTTCCTCATGCACACAAACAAAGGAGAAAGGGAAAAAATGTGACAACGTGCAGGATATAAAACCAATACACAGACTTCTGTATGTTTCTATACGCTAATAAAGAAGAAGCAGAAAGAGACATTAAGGAAACAATCCATTTACAATTGTGCCAAATATAATAAAATACCTAGGAATAAACTTAAGCAAGGAGGTGAAAGACCTATACTCCGAAAACTGTAAAACACTGATGAAAGAAATTGGAGGTGACACAAAGAGATGGAAAGATATTCCATGTCCATGGGTTGGAAGAACAAATATTGTTAAAATGGCTGTATTACTCAAAACAACCTACAGATTTAACGCAATTTCTATCCAAATACCAATAGCGTTTTTCAGAATAAAGAACTCAGATATAAGCCCACGATTATATGGTCAATTAATCTTTGACAAAGCAGGAAAGAATATCCAATGGACAAAAGACGGTCTTTTCAACAAATGGTGTTGGAAAAACTGGTCAGCTACAGCAAAAGAATGAAACTGGACCACTTTCTATCACCAGCCACAAAAACAAACTCAGAATGGATTAAAGATCTAAATGTGAGACCTGAAACCATAAAACTCCTAGAAGAGAGCAGCGCAGGCAGTAATTTCTCTGACAGCGGCCACAGCAACTTCTTTCTAGGCGTCTCCTGAGGCAAGGGAAACAAAAGCAAACATAAGCATTCATTTATTCGTTTATCTCTCGATTATTGGTTTGCACTCGGAAGTTTCCGTTTTTCAATGGTTTGTAATTCATTACCGTCCTTTATTATCTGATGCTCAAACTGTCCCAGATTTAGCCAGTATAAGCTCACTGAAGCTACTTCCAGTGTCCCTTTTACACACCACTATCATTTTTTGAGCCCTTCCTTACTTTCTGCCCCAGTTCTGAGATTAGCCATTTTTCTGAGGATCCCTGGTTTCTTTCAGTGAGGAGTAGTAATAGGGACCAAGATATGATTGCTGGGTGGGCCTTTTCAGCGGCAGGAACTGAGAAATGTATGCATGCACCTCGAAGTATACACACATACATTATTTACATTTACATATACATATGCACATATCCACACATACACGTCTATCCCTTCATTCCAAAGCCCTCCCCACAGGCTTTTTCTTGTTTTCAAGTTTTTATTTCAATTCTAGTTAGTTAACATATATGTCCACAGGCTTCTTTTTTATCTTCCTCCATTTCATATTTGTATCTCCATTCTTCCCCCGTGAGAACCCTGGCTCCCAACATTTACTCACTTGCCCAATCCTACAATACATCAGAGATAGTTTCAAAATTGCTTCAAGCTCCCCAGTACCAAAAACAAACCCACTAAGAGCTTGGAATCTCTGGGCAGTCCCCCTTGCCTCTGCAACCTTACCCAAGACTGAGAGTAGATCGTCAAATAAGCTTTAAAAAGAGTTTGGGGTGGCTGGAGGCTCAGTCATGTAAGCGTCCGACTCTTGGTTTCGGCTCAGGTCATGATCTCACGGTTCGTGAGTTTGAGCCCTGCCTCGGGCATTTGCTGTCAGCACAGAGCCCGCTATGGATCCTCTGTCTCACTCTCTCTCTCTCTGCCCCTCTCCCCTCTCAAAAATAAATAAACATTAAGAAAAGAGTTTTCAAAAATAGCTTTTACGAGTTACTTGGTGTTTTCTTTCCCTTTCAATGTGATTATAGTGTGCACTTGATAGACAATTAGGTTCATTTGCTTGCAGTTTTTAACTTTTTCCCCTTCCCCTTCCCATTCCCATTGATTTTTCTGTCTGAATATGAAGAACATTCACATGTTCACAAAAGTCGAAACTAATCAAAAAGGCATACTCAGAGAAATACAACTCCCTCTTGTACTCCTGCTCCATTTTCCCCATCCCTTGTAGGTAACCAACTTCTTTGTTTTCTGGGTTATCCTTTCCGTGTTTCTTTTTGTAATGACTAGCAGATGTGTGTGTTTTTCCTTACTTTCCCGTCTTTATTACACAAAGGACACCACACTATAGATGATCTTTCCACTTTGCCCTTTCCACTCAACGATGACCCCTATAAAACCACTCCATATCAATTCACAGAGAACTTCCTCATTCTTGTTTATAGCTGCTCAGTCTTCTATTGCATGTATATACCACAGCCTGTTCAATCGCTCTTCCATATTTAGACATGGGGGTAGTTTCCAACTTTCCAATATTTTTCAAGTACAAATAAAGCTGCAATAAGTAACATTGTGTATATGTCTTTTCATATTGCTAAATGCCTATCTTAAGAGTACATCCTTAGAAGTGGGATTGCTGCTTTGAAGGATAAACTTACCACCCTCTGATAATCTATACATACATGTTTATTGTCTGCCTCCTTCCTTTAGAGTATCTGCTCCATGAGGACACAAACTTTATTTTATTCACTGACTGGAATACACTTGAACAAATGGATCGCTGTGCAGCATTTCATCATATAATTAAAACATGTCTTATTCACCTATTCTCTTCCAGACGGATGTTTAGATTGTTTCCAATTTCGCCCTATTATTTTAAAAATGCCTCAGTGCAAATCCATGCGTATGTCTCCATGTGTAAATGGACAAGAGTTTCTCAAGTGTGTATCATAGCATTTGCTCTTATCTTACTTTTTATTGTCAAATTGTTCTCCAGAATGGTTCTATCAATTTACATCCTCCCTCAGAAATGTAAGAAAATACCATCTTTCATGCACTCGGCCAGCATTTGACATTTCTTTCGGCGGGGTACCTGGGTGGCTCAGTTGGTTAAGTGGCAGACTCTTTTTTTTTTTTCAATTTACATCCAAGATAGTTAGCATACAGTGCAACGATGATTTCAGGAGTAGATTCCTTAACGCCCATTACCCCATTTAGCTTATCCCCCCTCCGACAACCCCTCCAGTAACCCTCTGTTTGTTCTCCATATTTAAGACTCTTGATTTCAACTCAGGTCCTGATCTCGCAGTTTGTGAAATCAAGCCCTGCATAGGGCTTGGGCTGATAGTGCAAGGAGCCTGCTTCTGATTCTCTCTCTCTCTCTGTCTCTCTCTCTCTCTGTCACAATCTGTCTGGCCTTCTCCCACTTGTGCTTGCTCTCTCTCAATATATGTAAATAAACTTAAAATTTGAAAAAAAAAGACACTTATGTGGTCAACTTAGTGAATACAAATGGTAACTTGTTCATATTTTAACTTATATTCCTATGATATCTAATCATATCTAATATCTTTTCACAGATGTATTGGCTATTTTCATTTCTTCTTCAGTGACTTTTCTGCTTATATCTTAGCCTATTTTTTCCATTGTATGGTTTGTCATTTTCCTCCTGATCTGTAGGAGTTCTTCATTCAGGCTTGAAATGAATTCTTTGTCTGGTTTATACTTTACTAATGTCTTCTTCCAGTCTGTCATTTGGTTATAAGCCATGTTAATGGTGACTTTCATCAATACGATTTTTAATTTTGACATAGTAAAATGTATCTCTTTGCCTCTGTGCTTCTTATGTCTCATTTAAGAACGTTTCAGAAAATTTCCTACCACAAGGCCATCTGTCTTGTATTTTATTTCAATGGTATTGGAATTTTGTTTTTCACCTTTATATATTTAACGCCTCTGGAAGTGATTTTTGACAATAGAGTAAGATAAGAATGTGTTTTATTTTTTGTCCGTGTGGAGCACTGAATTGTCCCATCATCGTTTATTGAGGACACTCTCCTTCCCTACTTACTCATGATGCCTCCTCTGTCATATACTAGGTATGGAAACGTCTCTTCCTTTTTCTGAGCCAATACCAGGCTGCTTTAATTACTCGAGCTGAGAAATTTCTTACTATCTGGTAAGGCAAATACTCTTCTTCGTTCTTTTGAAAAACATTCTGTACGATCTTTACCACTTTACTCATCCATATAAATTTTAGGATCTGTTTGTTAGCTTCCCACAAATCTATTGAATTTATACTTAATTCAGAGATCAATTTGGATAAAAATTGTCATGTTTGCAATGCCAAGCCTCCTCTTTCATGAGTATAGTATATCTCTTCAAATATTTACTTAGGCGGACTTTTACATCCTTCACTTAATTTTGATAATTACCTCCATGAAGGTGTTGCACATTTTCTGTTAGGTTGACTCCCAGATACCTTGTCATTGGTATCGCTCTTGTGAATTGTATCTCCTTTGTCTCTGTCTCATTTTCTACTAGGTGATTGATAGTATTTAAGAAGACGAATGATTTATCTTATGCTCAATGAAACAACTCAGTCAGAGAAAGACCTCTACCATATGATTTCACTCATATGTGGAATTTAAGAGGCAAAGCGGATGAACACGTGGGAAGGGGAGGGGAAGAAAAGAAAGGGAAACAAAGCAAGTAGGGATACGAGGATCATACCTCGATCATAAAAGCCATATATGAAAGACCCAATGCTAATATCATCCTCAGCGGGGAAAAACTGACAGCTTTCCCCCTAAGGTCAGGAACAAGACAGGGGTGCCCACTCTCGCCATTGTTATTCAACATAGTATTGGAAGTCTTAGCCTCTGCAATAAGACAACACAAAGAAATAAAAGGCATCCAAATTGGCCAGGAGGAGGTCAAACTTTCACTCTTCGCAGATGACATGATACTCTATATGGAAAACCCAAAGGATTCCGCCAAAAAACTGCTAGAATTCAGCAGTTCTAGGATATGAAATCGATGCACAGAAATTAGTTGCATTCCTATACACCCACAATGAAGCAACAGAAAGAGAAATCAAGGAATTGATCCCATTTACAATTGCACCAAAAACCATAAAATACCTAGGAATAAATCTAGCCAAAGAAATCTAACCAAAATCTATCCACTGAAAACTATAGAAAGCGTATGAAAGAAATTGAAGAAGATACCAAAAAATGGAAAAAGATTCCATGCTCCTGGATAGGAAGAACAAATATTGTTAAAATGTCAATACTACCCAAAGCAATCTACGTACTCAGTGCAATCCCTATCAAAATAACACCAGCATTCTTCACAGAGCTAGAACAAACAATCCTACAATTTGTATGGAACCCCAAAAGACCCCGAATAGCCAAACATATCTTGAAAAAGAAAACCAAAGCAGGAGCCAACACAATCCCAGACTTCCAGCTGTATTACAAAGCTGTAATCATCAAGACAGTATGGTACTGGCACAAAAACAGACACTCAGATCGGTGGAACAGAATAGAGAACGCAGAAAGGGACCCACAAACATATGGCCAGCTCATCTTTGACAAAGCAGGAAAGAATATCCAATGGAATAAAGACAGTCTCTTCAGCAAGCGGTGCTGGGAAAACTGGACAGTGACATGCAGAAAAAAATGAATGTGGACCACTTTCTTACACCAGACACAAAAATAAACTCAAAATGGATGAAAGACCTAAATGTAAGACAAGAAGCCATCAAAATCCTCGAGGAGGAAGCAGGCAAAAACCTCTTTGACCCTGGCCACAACAAGAGACTTTTAATGATAGAGAACAATCTGAGGGTTGATGGAGGGAGGTGAGTGGGAGATCTCGGGCTAGATGGGTGACGGGCATTAAGGAGCACATGTGTTGTGATGAGCCCCGGGTGTTGTATGTAAGTGATGAATCACTGAATTCTACTCCTGAAACCAATATTGCTGTATGTTAACTAAGTAAAATTGAAATTAAAAAAAAAATACTAATGATTTATATATGCTGATCTTCTATCTGGCTACCTTGGTGCAGTTGTTATTAATTTTAACAAGTTGTTGATTGATTCTCTTCTCTCTTTCCTGTAATATAGACTCCATAATTCAATAGTTTTCAAATGCTGGTAATTTAGTCGCCTTTTGTAAAATCTCCATCCTGCTCATTTCTTTTTCTCATTGCATTGGTACTTCCAGTGCAAAGGCAAACAGCAGTGGTGGTAGCAGACAGAGGGAATTTATTCTCTAACAGGTACGATGCTACGGTCGGCTTTTTGGTAGCTAATCTTTATTAGGTTAAGGAAGGTGTCTTCATTCTTCGTTTGATAAGACTTTTCATCAGGTACAAGTATTGTTTTATATTGAATCCCTTTTCTGGATCTATCGAGATGGTAATATGATTTTTCTCTTTTAATTTGATATTCATTGAATGACAATGATATATTTTTTTCTGACGCTGAACCATCCTTGTGTTCGTGGGATATATCTTATTCAGTTGTAATGTTGTGTGTGTGTGTGTGTGTGTGTGTGTGTGCAATGTGTGTGGGTGGGTGTGTGTGCACGTGTGTGCGCATGTGTGCTTAATATACTTCTGGATTCAATGTTTTCATAGCAACTTTATTGAGATATAATCCATACACCAAACAAGTCATCCTTCTAAAATGTACAAACCAGTGGTTTTAGTTGCTGAATTCAAGTTGTTAATATGTTCTTTAGCATTTTTTACCTATAAATTCCTACACTTCCTATACTTTTTATGTTATACTATATTCATCAAAATACATTTTTGGGAGGCACCTGGGTGGCTCAGTCCATTAAGCATCCGACTCCGGCTCAGGTCATGATCTCACGGCTCATGGGTTGGAGCCCCGCGTCAGGCTCTGTGCTTACAGCTCCAAGCCTGGAGGCTGCTTCAGATTCTGTTTCTGTCTCTCTGCCCGTCCTGTGCTCTCTCTCACTCTCTCTCTCTCTCTGTCTCTCAAGTATAAAATAAAACATAAAGAATTGGTAGATATTCCTCATTTTCTTGTAGCTTGAACAGTTTGTACAAGTTAGGAAATCCTTGAAATCTTGGGGATTTTTTTTTTAATACCTGGAGCCTATTTGTTTCTGGGAAACGTTTGAATACTGCTTTAGGTTCTTTAACGGTGATTTTTTAAAAATTCGGACTTCCTTCCATCCATCCTTACTTAGGGGCTGCTTCCAGGAGCACTGAGCCTGCACATTCAGATGAGAACACGGCCAGCCAGTAAGTGGATCACAGCCTGGTGGCATCCTGAGCAGAGGACCAAGTACACCCACACTTAGACGTCAGGGAGACTGGGAGATAATGAATGTGTGCTGTTTTAAGCCACTAAGTTTTTGGTCATTTGTTATGTAGATCAGAAAACTCACACACCTGTTACAGAGTTGAAGGGTGGTTCCCCCAAAGACGTGTCCACGTGGAAGCTGTGTATGTGAGCTTACTTGAGCATACGGTCTTTACAGATGTGATTAAGTAAAGGATATCAATGCGCGGTCATTCTGGATTAGGGTGGACCGTAAACCCAATGACCAGTGTCCACATAAGATGTAGAAGAGGCGAAAGACACACACAGAAACGCAGGAGAAGACCGTGCGAAAGCGGGGGCAAGAGAGTTGAGTTAAATGGCCACAAACCAAAGAATGCCTAGGATTGCCGCTACCA
Organism: Neofelis nebulosa; assembly: GCF_028018385.1. Taxonomy (NCBI): domain Eukaryota; kingdom Metazoa; phylum Chordata; class Mammalia; order Carnivora; family Felidae; genus Neofelis; species Neofelis nebulosa. The sequence goes on from NC_080800.1 coordinate 126,161,126, forward strand.
CCAAAACATGGAGAAGCAGACTCTCCCTCAAAGTTCTCAGAAGGAGCCAACCCTGCCCACATGTCAATCTCAGACTTCTGGCCTCCAGAGCTGGGGAGTTGGGGCCAGTCCTACTGCCAGCCCGGGCCTCTCTGCTGGTGGCAGCAAGGGGCTACCGGGCAGCTTTAAGTGTGAGGGCAAGATGCGGCTCACACTTGTCAAGGACCTCTTTGCTTCTGGGTGACGAGGGGTTTGCGGGAGACTGACCTCGGAGGCTAGGCAAGCCAGAGGAGACCGTCACAGTGGTCCGGAGGACAGAGGGGGGACATGTGAGCAAAGTGAGATGGAGGGGGTGACACACGGGAAAGTTGAATCAGCCAAACAGCAAGAGGAAAGGAGGTAGGAGAAAAGATCCTCAAGCCTTGAACCAGGGTGACAGAGAGAACCTGAAGCTGACAGGAGGGACAAACTGTAGAGGGTGCACAGAGCCCTTTTGAGATCAAAAAGGGGCCTCCATTTTGGTACCAAAGTAGACATTGCTTAATGCTTACTAAGCATTAAAGAAGCAGGAAAAGCAACTTAAACAGGTAATAAGCCGGTTACGAGAGGCCTCCCCCAAGCCTGTCTGAGCCCCTAAGCCGTCCCCAGTGGACTGATCCGTTCACCAACTTCATCCCTGTTAGGTGACTGCAGTGGCCTTTCCTTCCATGGAATGTGATTCTGAGGTCATTGGATTCCAGCTGGGCCAGGGCCTTCCCAATCCTTCCCTATTCCCAAATATGCATAATTAACTTCTATGTACATGGGGCTCAGCTGTTACAGGGATTAAATCTTCTCGGCCTGTTCCCCAATTCTTACATTCCTTTTGAATTGTGCTGTAAATCCTGGCAGAGAGCAGAATTTTCCAGAGGGGGCAGGCTCTGCCCTGGCCATGCGCCCAAGCTTCCGTCCCTCCTGTACGCTCAGGGCCCGTGTGGCCAAGGCCAGTAAACATGTGGTAGCTCCTCCCCTCCCCCCAGCCAGAAATCCTCACGTTCTAATCCCTGGAACCTGTGAATGTGACCTTAGATGGCAACAAAAACAAACAAACAAACAAAAAAGCACTAAAGATGTGATTGAATTAAGGACTTGAGATGGGGAGGTGATCCTGGATCATCTAGGTGGGCCCGAGCTGCAACCATGTGGATCACCTTAGAAGACGGTGATTTGAAAGACAGAAGTAAGAAGGCAACGTGATGGAAGCAGAGAGAGATTTGAATATGCTCTGCTGCTGGCTTTGATAATGGAAGAAGGAGCCACGAGCCAAGGAATGTGGCTCCAGAAGCTGGAAAAGACCGGAAAATAGATTCTCTCCTAGAGGCTCCAGAGGGAACATGGCCACGCCAACACCTGGATCTTGGCCTAGTAAGGCTGAACTCCTACCTCCATTGCTGACTGTCTAAGCTCCAGGTGCTGAGATGGGCCCTAACAATTTCATAGCTATAATTTTACATTCTTTTTCTTACAGAAGGCCCTCCAAACTGCATAAGCTTTAGACCCCACAAACCATGCATCCACCCATGCCCATGCCTAAACCACCCACTGCCACACCGAATGAGACCCTCACGAGTAGTTTCCTATGTCAGTGACATTCCAAATGGCCCAGAGAGAATGGCTAAAATTAACAACACAGGAAACAACAGATGTTGGCAAGGATGTTGAGAAAGGAGAACCCGTTTGTCCTGTTGGTGGGAATGCAAACCAGTGCAGCCACTCTACAGAACAGTATGGAGGTTTCTTCAAAAACTAAAAATAGAACTACTCTATGATCCAGCAATTGCACCATTAGGTATGTACCAAAAGGCTACAAAAATACAAAATACAAATCATGATTTGGCCCCTGGCTAGAGACAGCTGAGCACATGGCTCCAGCAGGCTAATACTAAAAAGACGGGGGCTCTTCTCCTCCCCTTTCGGCAGGTTGTAGCACAGAGGTCACTTCCTCAGCACCCCAATGTTTATAGCAGCATTATCAACAATAGCCAAAGCATGGAAAGAGCCCAAATGTCCATCCGCTGAGAGATGGATAAAGAAGATGTGGTTTATATGACAATGGAGTATTACTCAGCCATCAGAAAGGATAAAATCTTGCTATTTGCAATGACATGAATAGATCTAGAATGTATTATGCAAAGCGGAATAAGGCAATCAGACAAAGACAACTACCATGTGATTTCACTCATGTGTGGAATTTAAGAAAGAAAACAGATGAACATAAGGGAAGTGGCGGGGGGAGAAGAAAGGGAAACAAACCATAAGAGACTCTTAACAATAGAGAACAAACTGAGGGTTGATGAAGGGGAGGTGGGTGGGGGGATGGGCTAGATGCGTGATGGGTACTAAGGAGGGTACTTGTTGGGATGAGCACTGGGTGTTGTATGTAAGTGAGGAATTTTACTCCTGAACCAATATAGCACTGTAGGCTAACTAACTAAAAACAATTTTAAAGAAAATAAAAATAAAACGTTAAAGTTAAAAAAATAGGAAAATAAAATGTTGAAGTTAAAAAAAAAAAATGGGGGGCGCCTGGGTGGCGCAGTCGGTTAAGCGTCCGACTTCAGCCAGGTCACGATCTCGCAGTCCGTGAGTTCGAGCCCCGCGTCAGGCTCTGGGCTGATGGCTCAGAGCCTGGAGCCTGTTTCCGATTCTGTGTCTCCCTCTCTCTCTGCCCCTCCCCCGTTCATGCTCTGTCTCTCTCTGTCCCAAAAATAAATAAATGTTGAAAAAAAAAAATTAAAAAAAAAAAAAATGGCCCTGACAAGGACTCTCTCCTTGATCAAACTCTAGGCAGGCTCCTCAGAGCCCTCTTCCTGACTAAGCTACTAGGCACCAACCGTGGCCTATAAAGACTTGAACAAAGCACAAACATAGTTTCTAACAGCTCAAGTCTCTATCTCTAGGATGACTCCAGCCCCCGTAAAGGGCCTGCCTGAGAAAATTCAAGGCTACCAAAAGAATCTCCATTTTGTTCCAGCCAATATCTGAAGATAAGACTCCCGTCTCTCAGCCTCTGTGGGAGAGCAGAAGCCTAATTTTGAGAAGTGCCAATTAAGAAACTCAGTCAGATTTCATATGGCCCGCACCCCCTTCCCACTTCTTGTAACTTTTCACTCCCTGTTCTCTACTGAGCCCACTTACTGCCTTCCTTTGCTCTTTCCTTCCCCCTTGAAAATGCCCTGTCACCTCCCATGAATCAAGTTGTGTTGAGTTTACGCTGGGCTCTCTTCCCTATCGCAATAGTATCTTACAGATTAAGATTTGTCCTTGCCACTTTAACTAGGGTCCAGCTCTGATTTTCTTTGACATCCCCCAAGTCCCTGCCCCCTGGTTTATACTCCCTATGTGATGCTACAGCCTGCAGATCCAGTACGCAGCCATGTGTATTACCTAATCCCAGGAGCCCTTTAAATCTGGGTCCAGAAGCCAGAGACTCAAATATGAAAGGGGCTCAATGAGAGGGAAATTCTCCTGCAGGCTTTGAAGATGGAGGGGTCCACATGACCATGAAAGCAGATTATGTATGGAAAGTAAGAGCAGCCTCTGGTTGACAGCCAGCAAGAAACAGGAACCTCATTCCTCTAGCGACAAACAGCCAAATGTGGCCAATGACCTTCACGAGTGTTCAGAGCAGAAGGCAGCCTGGCGACACCTTGGCTACAGCCTGTGAGGCCCTGAGAAGAAGGCTCAGCCATGTAATGCCTGAAACTTTCACTCGACAAAACTATGAGCTAATAATGAGAGCTGGTGAACGCCACTGGGGTTGTGGTCATTTGTTATGCAGCAATAGCTAGCTAATATACTTACCAATCATGATTTGGCCCCTGGCTAGAGACAGCTGAGCACATGGCTCCAGCAGGCTAATACTCAAAAGATGGGGGCGCTTCTCCTCCCCTTTCTGCAGGTTGTAGCACAAAGGTCACTTCCTCAGCATCCCTTTTTCGCCTCCCTCTTCTCCTAGGCGACATTTGGACTCTTTTCTAATCTCAGGTGCCTGGCATTTTCCTACATAACAGTTATCACCCTTTTTAACCACACATGTAACTGTGAGCTTACTTTTCAATGTCTAGATTATGACATCCACGAGGGCAGGGAGCTGATCGATCCCGGGTCCCCGCTGTATCCCAACAGCGAGCAGAACACCTGGCACACAGTTGGTGCTCAATAATTGGAATGAATGACCAGGCACAGGGGAGGCAGAGATGCTGAGGAGGTCGTCAGAGAAGCAACCCTGGAATCCCAGGCAGTGAAGAAAGGGAGCCTGGAAAGGGCTGGGCAAAGGTGGGTGGAGGCAGGGACCGGCACTGTCTCACATCAAGGTCAAGGGATTGTAGAGGAGCAAGGGTGGGTGAGAGGATGCAAGGAGGAGGTATGGGCCCAGAGAAGGCACCCAGGCAGAAGAGGTTGGGGTGTGGGGGAAGGGCGGTAGGCCCAGGGCTGTGCCCTTTACAGCAGGGAAGCAAGGCAGCTATAGGAGGAGAGGCTAGACACAAACAACAGGGACACTCAAGATGGATTTAACTAGATGAGGTGAGCCTAGAAGGGCCAGATTTCACACGTGGGTGGAGGAATGCAGGTACAGGAAGTAACACTGTAGGGCAAAGAGGGTACCAGCCCTTTCTTTTGCCCCCATGGTACGTGGGGCAAGAGATGGAGTGTAAGGTGGTGGCCCCTCAGTTGAGGTAGGAGGTGGAGGAGAAGGAAGTACGAAGGCCAAGGGTAATCGGCACAGTAGAAGGCCCGGGGAGGACAAGAGCAAAGGAGGTGATGCAGGTCCAGTGCAGAGAGGGAGTGGGGAAAGGACGGATGCCCAGCATCTCAGTGCCAACCGACAGGAGTCAGGGAGTGAGTCTGATACAGTCAACTGCAGGCAAGATTTCCCAATGGACCTCTGTAGTCGCTGAGAGAGTCCTTCTCTCCCACCAAACTCCGAGCACCACGTCTATGCCCCAAATCCCTAGCCCAGGCTGGCCAAAGCGGATGCCCCACCAATGTCAGTGTCTTTGAACGATACTTACTATGCGCGCCAGCCTGAGGACGCCAATGGCTAGGAGCTGGGGGTGCCTTAGGGAGCCATGCATTCCCTGCCTTCACCGAGCTTATAGTCGCAAAAGTAAAAGGGGCATCTCTCCAGGAAGACAGTGGGGTCATGAAGTAATGATGCTGGCGACAGAAGCTCTGAGCAGAGCAGGACTCTGTCACAAAATCCAACACAGCAGAGCCACTCCCTGATGGTGCCGTCTTGGGCACAGCATTCACCGACGTGAGCCTCAGTTTCCTAACACATTCCTCATTTTGGCCGCGCGTATGTAACCCATGAGGCTTTGGCACGTGCATCCCAATTCTATGGGATCCTCTCCTGCCCCTGCTATTCATCCTTCAGGCTTCAGATTCAAGGTCAACTGCTCAGAGGCCTTCTCTAAGCCCCACCCACAGGCAGAATCAGTAAAGGGAGGGCTTGTAAAAGTGAAATGTGGAAAAGTGCTACAAAGTGCTTTCGGTATTTCCTTGAACCGTGCGATCTGAACGGAATGTAACTTTCGGAAAGTTGGTAACCAAAGCAATGGAGTTGAGAGTGTTTCTCAGCAGGGTGGCTTTAAGCACTTGACCATGTGGCCACAGAAGCTGCCTCTGGCCCTTCCTGGGCCACCCTGGCCTGAGTCACGGGACTTTCTAGGTTAGAACATATGTTTCCATCAGCCAAGCTGCTGATCAAAGATCTTGTCACCAGTGGCCACTCTACCACCCGCTACCTTTGGAACTGTGCTCACTGACTGAGAGCCAGTTCTCAACCGTGAAGCCTCGGGGTCCTGAAGTAGAAACCACCAAGGCAAGGCTTCTGAAAATGGTGCCTTCAGATGGAAGAGAGATTACCTGGGCTCTCAGGAGCTCCCAAGGAGGTTAAGGACAGCGAGTGAGACACAGGTGGCCCACGATGTTGCAGGCACTAACAGAGGCAAGGCGGGAGACACTTGGAGAGGGTGTCTGTGGCAGAAGGGGTCCCAAATGTGGGAAAATGACCCAGCCTGAGGAGGCAAGGGCACCAGTGGCCAGTGGGGATGCCAGCCTGCTGGGCTGTGTGATTATGTTGACAAAATATGCCAGCTACCTCCTCTGGGCCACCTTCTTTCCAGTTGGGGCACTTGGAGATGCAAAGAGAAGGCAGCCATGCCTCTTATCACTTCTCTGCCTCCAAAGGTCCCTCAGATACCCCATCACCTGCCCTTGCCTGGAGAGGGTACTTAAAACTGGCCTTCAAGGCCTCAGGCAAGACCCAGGGCCCCCGGAGGCCTGAGAAAATAGCCCTCACAATCCCCCTTTCTTGGACGCTGCAGCGTGGGAGCCCTGCTACCCTCTACATTTCACTTCATCTTCAGGTAGTACAGTTTTGAGAAACATGTCATGCCTTAGGCACCAAAGAAATGGCTTTCCTCCATCCCTCAGATCCTAACTTGAATCAGGGCCGAGGGACACCCACCCTGATATCTGTGGATTGTCATGCGCATGTATTTTTGAGGGCTCGCTAATTCAACATGGCTACCTGAGGCCTTTTCATTGGCCACAATAGATGGGGGTGGGGGGTGGGGGTCTTTAAGAAAATGCCACTGCTGGAGCGCCCGGGTAGCTCAGTCGGTTGAGCATCTGACTTTGGCTCAGGTAATGATCTCGTGGTTCATGAGTTTGAGTCCCGCATCGGGCTCACTGCTGTCAGCACAGAGCTCGCTTTGGATCCTCTGTCGCTCTCTTCTCTCTGCCCTTTCCCCACTCACGCTGTCTCTCTCAAAAATAAATAAACCATTTTGAAAGAAAGAAAGAAATAAAGAGAAAGAAAGAAAGAAAGAAAGAAAGAAAGAAAGAAAGAAAGAAAGAAAGAAAGAAAGAAAATGCCACTGCCATAGGACCCCATTATAGTTCAAAAGTCTGGAGTGCCTTGGGACAGACAGGAGAAGTGACGGAGAATTGCTGTCCTTAGTTGTAATATCAGCGACATCGAGAGTACACAAAGCCACTCACTTCCTCCACCAGATTCCCCAACATGCAACACACACATGCACATCAACCATAGTCCCCAAGTCCTCACCTAGCATGGCCAGCCTCATGCCCAGGTGGCCCTCCTTCCTGCCCATGTTCTCTTTTCAGCCTTTACTCCTAGGGGCTGGGAGGGAGATCTCCTCATTGGGGTGGGGGTGGGTTTGAGGCATATCCACAGGAGACCATTCTAGGTGATATTTGTGACTCCACAGGCCTGTGGGACTCCCCGGCTCGTCCTTGTCTCCCTCATCCAAGCATGTGGCCCACAGACTGCATAGTGGCCCCAGACCCCCACTTACCAAAACAAAGAACACACTGCCAGAGAAGAGAAGTGTGAGCTAGGTGGTGACTGACAATTGGCCTTGGGCCCAGAAATTAGGAGCGAGATCAAATCTTAAGCTGCAACGTTTTGTTCTAGAACCACTATCTGTCAGAACTCATTGGTCTGAGACCCACAGAGGGCGGGTGCCTTTAGTCCCACAGGGAACTAGTGTTAGAGTTGATCAAATGCTTAACTTGACCGGGAGCAGCGCAGGCTTGTTTACCAAGGGCAAGGTGACTCATATGAATCTTCAGATGGAACTAAACACCTAAAGCCAGGTCAGGTAGGATGGCTCCTGTTGTGATATATTGGTTACCAGTGGCACCGTCTGCCTGGCTGGCTCTCTCGGGCAAATTACTTCCGTTGAACTTTTAAAGGATTCTGTGCCTTTTAAGGCTGTGGATTCCAGATTCCACCGGAGTAAAGCCTATTGTGTGGTGCAGACTCATTGTACCTAAAGGCGAGATCACTTGGCTGGGAAGCAGCTCTCGGCATGTGGTTTTTCCCTTGCAAATCCCATCACCCATGTCACAGGAGTACTCTGCTGTGGCCATGGTGAATTAGAGTTGTACCGCGACCTTGATTCTGAGCAGAAATGTGCGTTGCCTTGACCATGATTACACAAAATGCGTTGTCTAGGAAACAGAACAGGAAGGGCTAGATCATTCTTGGCTTTGACTAAAAGCCACACAGGGTTACCTTGTACCCAGTGGGGTCTCAGCTTTCCTCCAGGGTCTCTAGGCTTTGTGTTTGTGTGTGTGTGTGTGTGTGTGTGTGTGTGTGTGTGGCAGAAAGACTGACAGACAGACAGACAGAAAAGGGAAGAACGCTAGCTTCCCTCTACACACGTTGGGAAGTTTCAAGCCAAGCCAAGCTTGTGCAGCTGTTGTTTGGAAGCAGAGGGGGCTTGCAGAGCCCTCTCCCGTCTCTTACTGGGAGGCTGCTGGGGAATGGAGCAATAACAACTCTGGCCTCCTGCGTGTTCTGTCACGCAATGCAGTTCCAGAGCTGATGAGGTGTGACACTGTGGGAGGGCCCCACCGGGCTCTGGAAAGTGCTGGTTTCCCATAGAGAGTGCCTGGATCCATCTATGGGAAGCTCCCACACACTCTCCTCTCTCCCTCTTCTCTCTCCCTCTTCTCTCTCTCTCTCTCTCTCTCTCTCTCTGTCTGTCTTTTTCTGTCTAACACACACACACACACACACACACACACACACACACACCCCAAGTGCAGATTGACACAAGAGTAGCTTGTTGAGACTCCAATCTCTTTCTTTCCTCACAGAAATCATGTGTTCCTTCAGGGCTGGTTTCCCAGGCCAGCCACAAAAGCCACCTTGATCTAGAAAAGAGCCTACAAAGACGGACCCGATGAGCCTGTGGCCATACATGCTGGTGTGGTGGCAGAGGCCATTTCCAGCAGGGCACGCTGAGTAAGGCATTGTTTGACTTCTGGCCCAATGGCTTCCTGGTGCCCCTAGCCCAGGGCCCCTCCTTCTCACAACTTGAGAAAAGCCCAGGTTAGGAGCACATCCACTCCTCTCTCTCCCCCAACCACAAGCTCACGTCCCTCACCAATCTATCAGGAAGTGCTGTTATTTCAGCACCTTGGTGGACTCGCAGTCCAGCCACCTACCCCTTTCCATTCTCCCTGCTTCTTACTGTGTCCCAGGCCCTGTCCTCATTCAGTTGACAAGTGCATATAGAAGGGATACGGGAAATACTTCCCAGAGAAATAAGCAAGAGACAAAGATCACCATGAGGCAACTAGCCAGGAGAGGAAACAAGAGGTTACATTCATGGTGGAACAAGTCAAGTGTTCCAGAAAAGTCCAGAGAGGAGATCGAATCCAGCCCAAATCCTGGCACCCAGAAATTCCCATCATTAACACTGCCCCAGATGTGCATTGATAGAAAGATGCACAGATGCATGAAGAGGTAGGGGAGACAAAACTATTTCCCCAAAATAGGATCACCCAGTATATTCTGTGAGAGAAGCCAGGCTCAAAAGCCACATGGTGTATGATGCCATTGATAGGAAATGTCCAGAACAGGCAAATCCACAGTGACAAAAATAGATCAGTAAGTTCCAGGGGCTGGGACAGCAGAGAATGGGGAGTGCCGGATAATGGTCACAGAGTCTCCTCTTAGAACAATGGAAGTGTCCTGGGAGTCAAGGGAGATAATGTCCATACAGCTTTGTGAATATACAGCACTAAATACACTGAATTGTACACTGAAAGGGTAAGTGTATTATATCTCAGTAAAAATGGAGTCATGACACATGCACTGTTTAATATGAAGTATTACACACAAGGGGCACCTGGATGGCTCAGTTGGTTGAGCGTCTGACTCTTGATTTCGGCTCGGGTCATGATCCCAGGGTCATGGGATGGAGCTCTGTGTCAGGCTCCACACTCAGCCTGGAGCCTGCTTAAGATTCTCTGTCTCCCTCTCCCTCCCCCTCTCCCTCTCTCCCGCTCAAGCTCGCTCTCGCTCTCTCTCTCTCTCTCTCTCTCTCCTCTCTGTAAAATATAAATACATAGGGGTACCTGGGTGGCCGACTTGGTGAAGCGTCCGAATTTGGCTCAGGTCATGATCTCATGGTTTATGAGTTCAAGCCCCAAATCAGGCTCTGTGCTGACAGCTCAGAGCCTGGAGCCTGCTTCAGATTCTGTGTGTGTGTGTGTCTCTCTCTCTGCCCCTCCACCCTCTGTCTCTCTTTCTCCCTCTCAAGGATAAATAAACATTAACAAATTTTTAAAATTAAATACAAATACATTTAAAAATAAATAAATATATTACACACAAATACACAAGCGTTTGTGAACAAAGGAAAAAACAGAAACTGAAAAGAATTGCTGAAATTGTAATAAATGTTTCTTTACCAGAGGTCTTAGTTCCTAAAAGATCTCACAAAAGTTAAGGAATGAAACTATGGAAAACACTAAGCTTTTTGAAATACTGGAAACATTATGCTCGATTTCCTGTTCCAGCACAGTATCCAGTGACCCTGCTCTAACAGATAAAGAAATCCTCCCAGGCTCTTCCTCCCACCCCTCAGTTTTCTACCTCCGGTTTGTGCTACATGACGACTTCTACATTGTCAAGAATTCTAAGATTTGCATCATGTCTCTTTATTGTTCTCTTTTATAGAAACACCAATTTTTTGTCTGTGTGTATGTATACGCGCGCACACACACACACACACACACACATTTCCTTGCCTAGCTTCTCTCCAAGCCTCTGCTCTCATTTTGTACAAGACAAATATGTCTCCAGGTGGCCATTGTGTATGTGGTCTCCTTGGTTGTATTTACTCCAAGTGTGAATTGCTCTTAGTGTGGCTTTTATCTCAGTAATATTTGTATTTCTCTCTTCCAATTCTTTTCTGAGTACTACTACCTTCCTCTCATTTCCTTCTATTTTCTCATCGTTTGTTTAAATTCTCTTTTCTGGGGCGGCTGAGCGGCTCAGCTGGCTAAGCATCCAGCTCTTGATTTCAGCTCAGGTCATGATCCCAGGGTCTTGGGATCTAGCCCCACATCAGGGAGCTCTGTGCTGACAGCACGGAGCCTACTTGGGATTCTCTCTCTCCCGCTCGCTCTCTTCCTCTCTCTCCCTCTCTCTCTGTCTCTCTCTCAAAATAAGTAAATTGAAAAAATAAATTCTTTTCTTTTGAGAAATCATCTTTTCTGGAATTGCTTTGCACCTGTGGAGGTTTTTTGTGTTTTGTTTTGTCTCGAGTCTTCCTGTATATTTTGTGCAATTTCCCCTTGTGATGTGCTTTTCATCTGCTGTTTGCTTCTGTTCCTTTCCTCCTCTTACTATGTTGCCAGTTCATGTATAGGACCCACGATGGGTTGTGAACACACTTGATTTTGCCAACATGTCCACACCGTCTCTAGCTTCCACATTATCTGACTGGGTCTCTGCAGTGACGCTCCACACTCCTGCGGCCTGTCCCTCAGTTTCATCACTCGAACCAGAGATTCGTTTTCTATTCTTCTATGACTTTGCAGACTGTGACCCCTGACTCGTGAGCAGTCTGATTCTTGCTCCCTTCCTGAGGAGGCATCGCTGACCCAGCTGGCTCCCTACCCCGTCCGGACATAGCAGTGTTTGCCTGGAGAGCATCTTAATTTGTGGTTTGGAGTTGCTGCGGTTCCCAATGCCATTTTTCTCTTTGAAGCTGTCTTTGAAGTGAAGCCAGCCCATCATTCTTCTGTACGACTAGAGAGGAAAAGAGCCCAAGGCCTTGAAGGAATTTCCTTTCTTAAGTGGGTATCTTTTGCAGGCAGCTGAAACTTAGGCATGAGCGCAGAGCACCCCTGGCTAGTCACCAGGGGGCTCTGTACTAGCTCTGGCCCTTTTGACGGGCAAGATAAGGCTTCTTGGGCAATTCCTGAGTCTGAGCTGTTCTTAAACCAGGACCCAGCAGGGCATTAGATTGTGGACCTTCCCATTCACTTCGGAATAAGTTAACAGAGAAGCAACCCCCGGCAGGCAAAAGTAAGAAGGACAATGAGGCATGAAAGCATGCCCCAGGAGGACACAGTGGAGCAAGGGGCAAAAAGGAGCCAGCAGCCATGGGCTGGGGGCAGCCAGGGCAGGGCAGCCCCCAGGCAGGGAGGTCTCCGTGAGCCGGGTGGATAAGGGCCTGGTTCAAGGCCGGGCCTCGGTGTGCCTGCCGGTTAAGGCTCCTTCGAGATCAGAACGCACTCCCTAAGGGATACAGATGATGTAGCACAGGGATTACACCCCTCTCGGTCAGGGGAGCTGCTCCTTTGGGGCCTGATCTCAGAAGAGCTGGCATGAGGGAAGCAGAGAGGGTGAGCACCGCAGGGGTTAAGAACAAACTGGAAGCCACATCTGTGTCCCACCACTTCACCCCTGACCCAGCACTTGGAGAAGTGGAAGGAGGCAATTTGGTGGCAGCAGCAGGGCCATAACACCTGGCCTCACTGCTATACTGGCCTCGGGAGTATGTTTGTAAATGACCCTTGCTTCATTCATCTGTCCCTTCCAATTCTTGTGCAGATTGCTCCTGGGGTCAACCCTAACCCGGACCGGACCATACGGGGCAGGGAATTCTGGGAGAACTAGTTGCAGCTTAGCCCAGTGGACACGGTAAGCCTCATAAATGCTCTCCTCTATCTGGGGGTGCCTCCCTGCCTCCTCTGCCCCTCCCCAACACGCCCCTATGTGGTGAGGGGTCACCCATTTTGTTTCCGAGGGACATGTGCCTTCGGCTCCCTGAGCCTCCTCCCACAGTGCTGTGGGCGTCTGTCTCCTCCGGTGCTGGTGGGCGGGGCTGGGAGAGAGGATCCCTGAGGGGAAACTGCCCAGGGCCAGTCCCAAGGAGAGCACAGCTAGGCAGCACCGCCCCTGCCCCTGCCGCACCGCTGGCACCAGCGGAAGCCTGAGCTCCTGGTGCAGCCCTCTTGGCAAGCTTCCCGAGGCCACCTGGATCCCAGCACATCTGGAACGCACCAGACGGCAAGAGCGGCAACTTAACACAACGATGAGGGAAGCTGGCCACCACGGGAACAGGCGTGCGCTGCGTCTCAGCCCTAAACCTTCGAAAAGACGGCTCTGGGGCCCGCGAGGTGGCCACTGGGCACAGGCTCACCGAGGTCTCCTTCAAGCCACCCTCAGCCCAGATCCCTGCATACCCAGAAGTTGTTGGCTCCCTGGGCACCTGGCTGCCAGGACGGTCTCTGGAGCCCCGCCCCGGTGGACTTGTCCCCTGAAGTCGTGCGGCCACCAGAATGTGTGTGCAGAGCAAGACTCAGCCCCCCGCGCCAAGCCCCTGTTGGGGGGCTGCTCATGGCCAGCTCCTGAGTGCCCTCCAGGGGCAAAAAGCCGCGCCCCCCCCACCCCCCACTCAAGCAGCCAGCAGGCTTCCCTCTGTTTCATTGTTCAGGGCACTCCACAGTGGGGTCTTACTGGTCCTTTGCTGAATACAGTCACCCCCTGTACAGACAGGAGCTGGGCTGGGACTGGAATAGGCACGGGGCCAGGTGGGGGTGTCAGCAGCGTCTGCACTAGGCTTCAGGGAGGGCAGTCCTCTCTCCAAGCTGCCACCCCTTAGCCAACTGTCAGCCATGGATCTGCCCTCCCCACACCTGGAAAGGGTGTGACCGGTGGGGCAGAGGGCCCCCCCCACCAAACCTCAGGACTCTACCAGCCGCCCCAGAGTACAGGCAGGGACAGGAAGGGGCTAGACCGACACGGACTTGCACTGTGGGCCAGACAGAGGGCACAGGAAGGAAACTGAGAAGGAAACGTGCAAGATGTTATCGAGGCCTGTGAGGATGTCCCTGACCACCCCATCTGGGACACGAGTGAAGCACCGGAAGCTCCGGGGAACTGGGGTCAGGAGTTCCCCCGAGCAACCAGGCTCCTCGGCCCCCTCAGCTGGCTGCTGTCAGCCAATGGAGTCTTCCTCTAATTCACACACAAACTTCACCTGGGCCTGGGAGGGGTTCTCAGGCAGGGACGTGTGCCCTCACCCCAAACCGGGGGCTCCCCGCTCTCCACCAGACTGGCTCCCCCTGGGACGTCAGCTGTAGCACTCAGCCCCAAGACACAAGAGGCCAAGGCCCACCCACGCTGTCCCATACCCCAGGGGCCAACACCTTGAGCTCCCCCACCCTGCTTGCCCCCAACCTGCCCTGGAGGCACGAGACATGGCCCCAACTGCCAGCTGCCCAGCAGGAACTGCAATACAAATACCTACTCCTGTGCGGACACTGGATGCTCTTCTAGCAGGTGTCATCGGGGGCTCCCGCACCATGCGGAGTCTTTAGCAATCGCATCTCACTGCAGCTGATGGCAGCACAAATTAGCTGAATAGCAGGTGTCTCGTGGCTGTTTGGGGAGGGCTGGAAAGCCAGGCTTGGGGGCTTTGCAGAGAGGAACAAGGGTCTGAATCTCACTGCTGTGCCGCACTGAAGGCACTCCTATGGCAGTGGGCACAGACACTGTGACTTGCGGCCCTGATGCCAGACGTGGATGCTGCCATGGGACCTACGGCTGTGGCTGCTCCTCAGGAGACAGGTCTCACTGCCCCTACTGCCACCAGCCCCCCTGAGAGCAATCTGGGGGACCCTGACTCTTTCCCGTCTCTGGCCCCAGATTCATCTGATTGATGGGTCCTGCTCATGTGCCCAGGCCCTAGCTGTCAGGGAGGCTGGAAGAGTGCCAACCTGGCATTTTCTGCTCATTTCACAGGTGGCACATCAAGGGGCAAATTCCTGGGACACCGGGCTCACCCAAGTGGTCTGACGGCTTCCCACTGCCCTTAGTGTGAAACCCAACTACCCGCCCTCCCCCATCCTTGAACATGACCCCTGCAGACAGCAAACCTTCCCCGCCCCCAGCTAGTGTGGGTCCTCCTTCATTGTGCATCCCAGTAGCCCCAACTTTCTCTTTGCCTTGAGAGCAAGTCTTTTTGCAGGTGGAGGGGGTAGGAAAATGTACCCATTTTCCAGAAACCCCTCAAGTGTCTCATCGTTTGCTCAGTAAGTATTGTCAGTGTTGTTGCATGCTGAGATTTTCACATTTACAATACCTCAAATTAAAATACATTTGGGTTTCTTTTTTTTTTTTTTCCAAAAATCCTATCACTTTTTAATGCTGGCATTCTCACCAAGGATGCTATAGGTTTTGGAAGCACGACAGCTCTTGGTCGCATGGCCCCACTCCATGCATCACACACCTTAAGCAATATTCAATCCCAGGAACTGGATGCCAGTGACCCCTTTAGCATAGTCAAGGGAAAAAAAAGCATGACTACACCCGCTCAATTTCAAAGGTGACAGGACCATCCCAAGATGAAGACCAATGGGACCGCAAAACTTTGTAATTCACCTGTAAAATAGAACGGCCCTCAAAAACATCCTATTTTTCCTGTCAAAGTGCCTACCCTACCCTGTCATTGGAGAAGTCTCCCATGGGTGCCAAACAAGAATATTTTCTCTGGCTCCCTCTCCCAACCCCAGCTGACCCCTTCCTCGACTGCCCACAGCAGAGGCAGCACTCAGCTGAAACATTCAATGAACTTTATTGAACAGAAACATTTGCTGAAACCATTGAAGAGAAGGAGTGACAACACAGAGAGGAACGCCGAACAACCACTACAGCCCACAGGTCACAGCGCCCCTCCTCTTGGGGTCCCAAATGAGGTGCCCCTGTTCCCACCAACACCATGGCCCTCCCGCCATAGTCTCCCTTCCTGAGGGCCCCACGATCGGCCTCTGGCCAGGATGATGGACGCTGGCCATGGCCCCTCACTCCATGGCACTCTCCCCTCTGGCCGACATGCTGGGGCCTGGCCCTGCCCTATGGCCTGCACAGGACAGTCACAGGATGCTGGAAAATGCAGCACGGGGTACTCAGACAGGCCGAAGAAACTGAGTCACAAGTAACAAGAGAATGGCACATCAGAGCACGGTTTCCGTGGAGACTCCCACAGGCCACCTCTGTCCTTGGTCCAGTTCCTCCTTCCTGAGGTCACGGGGTGAGCACCAGCCATGCTCTCTTCTGTCCTTCCCGCCATCTCCTGGGATTGGGCTCGAGAGGTCTCTGGGGTGGGGTGGGGGCGGCTGCTCAGATAAGAACACACACACATCTCCACAAGAACAAGCAGCAGTTGGCCTAAATCTACACCGAGGAAGCAGAGGCTGAGCTCACGACACCGGACGACAGCGAGCAGAGCCTGGGCTCGCACTGAAGCTCGTGCCACACACCCGGGGCTGAGAGGTGGCTGCTGTGTTAGGCCAGGACACCCGCCGCGGGCTCCTGCACACCTCAAGGCTCTGCACGGGAATGGTAACTAGGGTGCGTGTAGGGGGAGCTGGGGGTGTCACTTGACACGGGGGCCACTAAGGGGCCTACAGAGGCACAAGTGGGCTTCTCAGAGCGTGGAGTGGCGTGCTCCACGGGTCAGTGAACGAGGGTCCCCCTCTTGGGCGGCCTGAGGGGCCGGCACCCTTGAGACGGCCCCTAACATCTCCCAGGCCAGTGTGGGTGGCAGACATTTTCAGGTGCCCCTCACCTAGGCTAGGGCCAGCCACTCAGGGGTGCTTCCCAGGCTGGCTGCCTGGACTGGCAGGGTTTCGGGCTGGGGCTGGGGCTGGGGCTGGGGTGGAGCTGCCATGGGAGGGGGCACCTCTCCCTGCCCCACTCTGCATCAAGTATGGTCATCCTGGTCCGTTGGAAGGGCTGATGGTGGTGGCCACGGGGTCACCAAGGCATGGTGGTGCCTTGGGAAGATGGGGTCCTGGGAATTTGGGCTGGGTGGGTTGTTGCCTCCATGTGGGGAGAGGCTGCTGCCCTGGCGTGGCCTCCCCCTGCCTCCAGAGCACTGCTGCCTGAGAGGAGAGGGGCCCCTGGGCCTTCTGAGCCTATTTGCCCGAGGAGGACTTGGGGGGCCTCACCTCCCCAGCCCCATCCTCGTTTCCCGACTCCTCTGGGATGGGCTTGGGCCCCTCCTCCAGGGGCTCCCCAGCCTCCTGGTCTCCTGCCTGGGCGAGGCCCTCCGGCTCACAGCCAGGACCTCCCGGGCCTTGCCTGGAAGCGCTGCCCATCTGGGCAGGGGTGAGGCCCCCAGGGGCCTCTGAGGGCTTTGCCTGATCTAGGCCCGCAGAGGCGGGAGCATTTTCATCTTCCTGCGTGGCAGGGAAGATCTTGGGGGCCTCCTCAGGGACGAGGGCTGCCCTGGCGGCATCATGGGCTTCAGGAGCAGCCGTATCAGCTTCGGCACTGCCAGGAACTGCCTCACTGGCCCCCAGGTTGGCCAGGGCAGCCTGGGAAGCATCTTCCCTGGCTGGGGAGGCTTCGGCAACCTCTCCACTGGCCCGGGCAGCGGCCAGGCCTCCGGTGCCCACACGGGCCCCCTCTTCCACTTGCAAGTGCTCACTCCTAGCTGCGGTGGCCTCCCATGCCTCGGTCTCCTGAATGAGCCGCAGCATCCCCAGGAAGCCAGGTGGTCTCCTGTCCAGCCGCATCCTCCTCAGCTTGTTCTCGAGCATCTCGTTGGGGCGGGCCCGCGTCAGCACCTGCCGGGTGCGTAACTGGTCCGCAAGGCTGGGATGGATGGCCCCCTTCTCCACGGCCGACTGCAGCAGGCCTTCCAGGCGAATCACATAGACAAAGAGAGTCTCCTGGGGCCGCTGGCCACAGGTCAGGAACTTCAGCCGTGCGGTCGTGGGGGTGTCCTTCCTCCCAAACACCTGGACCAGCGCGGCCAGGCAATCCTGCGCAGGGACGTCAGGGTTTTCTGCCAGGAGGCCGCACACCAGATCCAGTGCGGGGCCACCCAAGCTCTCCATCAGCCTCCTCCTCCTCTCCCTTTCTGTGATGTGGCACCACAGGTACAGCATGTCGCTGGCGTGATCCAGCCAGCTCTCAAAGGACTCTTCTGCTCGGTGTGGCTCTTCCATTCCAGGAAAGGTTCTCAGTTCCATAGAGGCCCTGTTTTCCAGCACAGGCTGCCAGGCCGGGCTCCAAGGCTGGGTCCAGGATCTTCCCGCAACTATGGCTCCTGCCACACCCACAGCTCCTTCCTCACCTGGAGGTCCCGCCTCACCTGCAGCTCCTGCCACACTCACAGATCCTAACCAACCTGCAACTCCTGTGTCCCCAGCGGCTCCCTCCTCATCTGACTCTCCTGCTTCCTCTTCAGGCCCTGCCTGGCCCACAGTGGCTGCCCTGCCTCCAGCTCCCTCCTGGCCTCCAGCCGCTGCCTCCCCTCCAGTTCCTTCCTCACCTCCAGCTCCTGCCTCACCTCCAGCCACTACCCCGCCTCCAGCTCCTGCCCCGCCCCCAGCCGCTGCCTCCCCTCCAGTTCCTTCCTCACCTCCAGCTCCTGCCTCACCTCCAGCCGCTGACTTGCCTCCAGTTCCTTCCTCACCTCCAGCTCCTGCCTCACCTCCAGCCACTACCCCGCCTCCAGCTCCTGCCCCGCCTCCAGCCGCTGCCTCCCCTCCAGTTCCTTCCTCACCTCCAGCTCCTGCCTCACCTCCAGCCACTACCCCGTCTCCAGCTCCTGCCCCGCCTCCAGCCGCTGCCTCCCCTCCAGTTCCTTCCTCACCTCCAGCTCCTGCCTCACCTCCAGCCGCTGACTTGCCTCCAGTTCCTTCCTCACCACCAGCTCCTGCCTCACCTCCAGCCGCTGACTTGCCTCCAGTTCCTTCCTCACCTCCAGCTCCTGGCTCGCCTCCTACCTCGCTTCCAGCTCCTGCCCCGCCTCCAGATCCTTCCTCACCTCCAGCTCCTGCCTCACCTCCTGCCTGGCCTCCAGCTTCTGCCTTGCCTCCTTCCTCACCTCCAGCTGCAGCCCCGCCTCCAGACGCTGCCCCGCCTCCAGCTGCTGCCCCGCCTCCAGCCCCTTCCTTGCCTCCAGCTCCTGCCTCGCCTGCCAGGGCAACCCCTGCTTGCCTCTGGGTCTGTGCAAGGAAATTGAGTGTATCCTCTGACTCTGATTCCGGGGCCTGGGGCAGAAAGACCACAGTCCAGGGTCCTCCCATGCCTGGTATTTGTCGGGGGATCACACTTCGGTTTAAATACTGAGCCATCTCCACCAAGGCGACCTTGGATCTGAACTCCTTTCTGAACACCTTGCCCAGCACTCGGTATCTGCCCAGGGGCTGGAGGGCAGCCTGCACGGCCTCCTGGAATTCCTGGTCCTCACAGTCGTCGGGAATGCCCAGGATGAGCAGCGAGCGCTGCTCATTCACGCCCATCCACCTGCACCAGTCACGCAGCACTGCCAGTGCCATCGCCACTGCTCACAACCTGAGGGTGGAGAGAAATGACTGGAGAGGGGCACAGACTGTCGCGGCGTGAGCCCAGCCTGTGAGGGCAAAGGGGCGAAGGGTGTGTCCAGAGCACCCCACCCCCCGCCCCACCGCACAGCCAAGCCCATCCTCCTCACAGTGGTGGCCCGCTCTGCCTCTCCTCCTGTTTTGTTTGATTTTTCAAAAACTTTTTTGATATATACTAGTTTATTTACTAGATACAGAGCTAGTCACCTTTTCTATTTTTTTCTGGCATCACCTTTAGGAATTGCTGTTTCTCCCGAGGAATATGTCAAGGTTTCAAATTTTTTATGTACATTTTTCCATAATATTCTCTCCCTTCTCTTTTTGATGTCTGTCTGATCTATAGGGATAGCCCTCTTTCATTCCTGATACTGGTAGTGTTCCCTTCCTTTTTTCTTGATTACACTCAACAGGGCCTTACCACTTTTGTTTCTCTTTAAAAAAAAAATTGGGGGGGGCACCTGGGTGGCTCAGTCAGTTAAGCCTCCGACTTCGACTCAGGTCATGATCACATGGTTTATGAGTTCAAGCCCCATGTCGGGCTCTGTGCTGACAGACAGCTCAGAGGTGGGAGCCTGCTTCAGATTCTGTGTCTTCCTTGCTCTCTGCCCCTCCCCCATCCCTTCTCTCTCTCTCTCTCTCTCTCTCTCTCTCTCTCTCTCTCTCTCTCTCCCCCCCCCCCCCCGCTTCTTTCTCTCTCTCAAAAAAAAAATTTCTTTTTTTAATTTTTTTAGGTTTGGGGCACCTGGGTGGCTCAGTCGGTTAAGCGTCCAACTTCAGCTCAGGTCATGATCTCCTGGTTCACGAGTTTGAGCCCGGCGTCAGGCTCTGTGCTGACAGCTCTGAGCCTGGAGCCTGCTTCAGACTCTGTGTCTCCCTCTCTCTCTGCCTCTCCCCTGCTTGCGCTCAGTTTCCCTCCCTCTCTCTCTCTCTCTCAAATGAAAACATTAAATTTTTTTAAGTTTATTTACTAATTTTTGAGAAAGAGAGAGCTAGGGAGTGTCAGAGAGAGAGGGAGAGAGAGAATCCCAAGCAGGCTCTGCACTGTCAGCACAGAGCCCATTGTGGGGCTTCAACTCACAAACCGTGTGATCATGACCTGAGCCAAAACCAAGAGTCGGACACTTAACCAGTGAGCCACCCAGGCTCCCCTTGTGTCTCTCTTAAAAACAAAAGCCGACACAGTCGGTTAAGCGTCCGACTTCAGCCAGGTCACGATCTCGCGGTCCGTGAGTTCGAGCCCCGCGTCAGGCTCTGGGCTGACGGCTCGGAGCCTGGAGCCTGTTTCCGATTCTGTGTCTCCCTCTCTCTCTGTCCCTCCCCCGTTCATGCTCTGTCTCTCTCTGTCCCAAAAATAAATAAAAAACGTTGAAAAAAAAAATTTAAAAAAAAAAAAAAACAAAAAAAAACAAAAGCCGGCATATGGCTTTGTTAAATGTCTCGATAATTTGCTTTCCAGTACTGATTTCTTTTCTTAGTTATAGCATTTTTTCAGCCAGCTAATTTTGCATTTACTTTATTCTTCTTTTTATAGTTTCTTTGAATGCACCATTAGGTCATTGACTTTATGCCCTTCTTCTTTTCTAATATAAATATTAAGAACAATACATTTTCTTCTGATTGCTTCTTTAGCTGCCTCCCAATAATTTCAGTAAGTCGTAGGTTTATTATTCAGTTTGAAATATTTTCCAAGTTCCTCCGTGCTTTCTTCTTTGAGCCACGAGTTTCCAAATATTTAAAAATATGTTACCATTACTAATTTTAAATAAAACTCCCCTGTGACCAGAGAACTTATGATGTAAAAGCACAATCCTTTAAAACTCATAGAGACTTTTTTATGGCCCAACATATGATGTATCTGGGTGAATTTGCAAAGTACTTTTGTAAAGAATCTATATTTTCTGTGGAGAACAAGGTCTTGCCCCTGCCACGGCTAGAATCCTTATTCCATCTCCCATCTCCCAGGCGACCCAGAGCTCCCCGGGACCCCACCCAGAACCCCTCCCCCATGCACCCTGGGCCAGTGGCAGTACCTTCCAGCCCATCCCCCTCCCCGCACCCAGGCTCACAGCAAGGCGGCAGCACCCTTCCAGTCCCCGGAAGCAGGGCTCCCCGACACGCTTAGACACGCTTAGACATTAACCTTCGTCTCCCACCTCCTCACAACCGGGAGCTCTCCGTCCCCCCTCCCAACCTTTACCCCTGGCTCCCTTGCTCTCCACACCCTCAGTCAGTCACCCTCCCTTGTGGTCCTCCGAGTCGCGCACCCACGTTAGCCGTCCCCTCTAGCCTCCCCACACCAAGGAGTCCTCCCACCAGCGCCTGCTGGCTGGGGCCCTTCCCCCCGCCCCCCACGCACACCCCGAGCAGGCGCCCCCTTCTTGCCAGGGGCAGTTGGCGCCCTTCTTTCCCCGCTCCCCCTTCCGCCCCGCACAACCCGGTAGCTTCCCCCCCCCGCCACGCCTCCCAAGTCCTGGGGTCCTCCCTATACCCCCCACCTCAGCAGGGCGCTCTTCCCCCTCCCCCTCCGCCCCCCCCCCCAGTAGCCGTTAGTCCTCCCACCCAGTCTGAGCGCCGGGCACCCTTCCTCTCCCGCACCCCCGACACCAGTAGTCAGTAGCTCTCTACCCCTAGCCCCTGAAGCTAGCCGCCACCGCCTAGCGGCCAACCCTGCCCTCTCACCACCCCACCAGGGAATCGTCCCCGCCACCTTCCTCCCCAGCGGTGCTCCCCTCAGGCCTCCAGCCTCTGGCACCAGGGAGCCCTCCTTTCCTGCTCCTCACAAGCTTAGCTATTAGGCCCCACCGGAGCGCCCAACCAGACACCCCTCAGCCAGCGAGCCTCCTCTGGACCTCCGACATTGTGGAATCTTTCGTTCCCTCGGCCGCCTCCCGCCCCGCTCCCACACCGCCACGGGCGTCCGCGTTAGTTCTCCTCTCACCCGGAAGCATGCCCACCGTCCCCCCACCCCCCACAGCGAGGCCTCCATTCAGGCCACGAGGCCTCTATTCCACCACCGCCCCCACACAAAGCCGCTATTCCGGACACCAGCGCACCCCCCCCCGTGTGTCCTGTATTCCGGCTACCGCCCCCCAGCCCTCTTTTCGGGCCACGAGCCCTGTATTCCGGCCACCGCCACCCCCCCCAACCACGAGCCCTCTACTCTGGCCACCGGCCCCCCCCACGAGCCCTCTATTCGGGCCATGAGGCCTCTATTCCGGCCACCGCCCCCCCCCCACGAGTTCTCTATTCCGGCCACCGTCCCCCCCCTCACGAGGCCTCTATTCCGTCCACCACCACCCCCAGCCCTCTTTTCGGGCCACAAACCCTCTATTCCGGCCACCGCCCCCACACGAGCCCTCTATTCGGGCCACCGCCCCCCACCACGAGGCCTCTATTCAGGCGACTGCCCCCCACCCGAGCACTCTATTCAGGCCACGGCCCCCCCCCACGAGCCCTCTATTCAGGCGACTCCCCCCCCCCACGAGCCCTCTATTACGGCCAACGCCCCCCCCCCCCACGAGTTCTCTATTCCGGCCACCTTCCCCCCCCTCACGAGGCCTCTATTCCGGCCACCGCCCCCCCCCCCCAACCACGAGCTCTCTACTCCGGCCACCGGCGTCCCCCCACGAGCCCTCTATTCGGGCCACGGATCCCCCCCACAAGCCCTCTATTCAGGCGAATGCCCCCCCACGATCCCTCTATTCGGCCCACGAGGCCTCTATTCCGGCCACCGCCCCACCACGAGCCCTCTATTCGGGACACCGCCCCCCCCCCCAGAGCCTTCTATTCAGGCGACCGCCCCCCCGACGAGGCCTCTATGCCGGCCACCGCCGCCCCCCAACCACGAGCCCTCTACTCCGGCCACCGCCGCCGCCCCCCCACGAGCCCTCTATTCGGGCCACGAGGCCTCTATTCGGGGCACACACCCCCCCCCCACGAGCCTTCTATTCCGGCCATCCTCACCCACCTCGGCTCCCCGCCAGGGCACCCCCACCCGACGCCGCCGGGAACTCCGAAGCCCCGGCGCTAACACGGCCCGCGCCCACCCTCTTACCTTCTCCAGCTGGGGGACCAACCCCACGCTCCCACTCACAAGGGTCTGAAGAACTCGCCTCAGCCGCACAGCCGGGAACTGCGTGGCCGCCTCTCCCAAGCACTCGGTGCGAAGGCCACGCGGGCTTCCAGCTCTCCCAGAAGCCCCCAGGCCGAGAAGCTAGAAAGTTCTCGGCGACGCGCTCTTTACGGAGCAAATGATTGGACCAGGAGGGCACGTGAGGAGGCAAAATGTTACTGTAGCGACTGGGCCTCGCGAGCCGTGGGGGCTCGAGGTTCCAAGGCTCGGAGCCTGCAGAAGGCTCCCCGCCTTCACTTTGCACCCGTACGACGGCCTACCGACAAGGCAGTGGCATCGGAGGGACAGACCTGCAGACCCAGGGCTCATCGTGGCGAATCGGGCAGAGTTTCTTCAGAGGTGGCTTTCTATGGTGGTTGGTAATGTCACAAACATATTCTCTATTTCTGTTGATTTCGGATCTAGCTGTTTCAACTGCTGAGGCAGAAATGTTAAAATCTCCACCTATACTTGTGGGAAAGTCTGTTTTTCTCTGGAGTCTGTCAACTTTTGTCTCATATATTTTGCAGCCCTTTTATTGGCTGCAAGGACGTCTATCGGTTCTGTGTTCCTGATTAATTGATGCTTACATCATCATTACCTTTTATGTCGGGTGATAGTCTTTGTCTTTAAATATATTTTGTCTAATTTAATAGAGCCATTCCCACTTTCTTAGGCTTACTATTTGCATGCTATATAATTTGGGATTCTCTCACTATCAACATATCAGAGTCTTTATTTTTATTATTTTTTTTTAATTTTTTTAAATGTTTGTTTATTTTTGAGACAGAGACAGAGCATGAACAGGGGAGGGGCGGAGAGAGAGGGAGACACAGAATCCGAAGCAGGCTCCAGGCTCGGAGCTTTCAGCACAGAGCCCGATGCGGGGCTCGAACTCACGGACTTCGAGATCATGACCTGAGCCAAAGTCGGACTCCCAACCGAATGAGCCACCCAGGCGCCCCATATTTTTAAATTGCATCTCTTGTAGACAGCAAAATCCTCGCTCCTTCTTCATTCTGACAATCTGTGCCTTGCAGTTGCAGTGTTTAACCCATTAGCTTTGACTATACCTTTTGAACGGTTAGATTTAGGTGTGTCTTCTTACTGTCCGTCTCAGTCTGCTCATCAGGCTGCTATGACAAAATATCACAGACTGGGTGGCTTATAAACAACAAAATATTTCTTTCTCACAGTTCTGGAGTCTAGGAAGTCCACGATCACAGTCCTGGCAAATTCTGTGTCGGGTGAGAACCCGCTTTCACAGTTAACAGCCAGCCATCTTCTGCCCGTGTCCACAGAAGTGGGTGAGGGACCTTTCCGGAGTCTCTCTTATGATGGATGGCACTAGCCCCATTCAAGGGCTCCTCCCCACGACCTAATCACCTCCCCAAGTCACCTCCTAACTCACTGCGATTGGGATTTAACATGTGAATTTGGGGGAGGACATGAACATTCAGTCTGTAGCACTGTCTGTCCATCTATTTTTGTTCCTATGTTCCCCTTTTCCTGCCTGAGATAATGAATTATTTAAAATTCCACCGTAACTTATCTATGGCTTTTTTAGGCAATTATCATTTTGCATTGTTTTTACAGTGGTTCCTCTACAGACTACAACGTATACCCTTAACTGTTCACTTGTCTACTTGAGGTTAATGTTGTACCACTTTACGTAAATGTAAGAACCTTCCCACCATATGGATTCATTCGCCCTCTACCTCATCCCTCATGCTGTAGTCGCCGTATGTATTACGTCTACCTCTATTATAAAGCCTACAATACGCTAGTATAGTTTTTACTTGACATGGTCATACGTACGATAAAGATATTAAGAGCAAATAAGTATTCTTTAATAGTTGCCTACATGTTTACCATTTCTGGTGTTCTTCGTCTCTAACCAAAAAAAAAAAAAATCAAATTTTCCCTCTACTGTCATGTTTCTTTAGAAAGACTCCCTGGGGTGTCTGGGTGGCTCAGTCGGTTGGGCGTCCGACTTCAGCTCAGGTCATGATCTCACGGTTTCTGAGTTCAAGCCCCAAGTTCAAGGTGAACAAGGCACACATCCTCAATTTTGGGCCTTTCACATGGGGATTCCATTCACTGTGGCTGGGGACTCAGGGAGAGCACCAGCCTGGGTAGAAAAGCATGAGTTGCATTTTGGACATGTGAGTTGGACGCATCCAAGTGGAGATGTCTAGAATGCAGCTGGATAGAAGGGGCAGGGAGTCTGAGGAGACGTCTGGGCTAGGGAAAGAGTGGGGCATTATGGAAAGCTCCAGGTGGCCCGGGGATGAGTCCACCTACAGACGTGTCTCACCTGCCCCTCCTCCCAAGTGTAGACATAGGCCTGGGGACGGGCCCCTAGTGGGAACAGGCAGTGGGGGGCGAGGTGCAGCTGGCTGCAGGTCGACCTCAGGCTGAGTAGCTGCCCTAGGCTGCTGGAAGGTGAGCCTTCCGTCCGCCAGGACACCTCGGAAAAGCTGGATAGCTCTCGCAGGTCCCTATGATTGGTGACCCTTCTGGCCACAGCCCCTGCCGCCCAAAGGAATGCCTGGAGACAGGACACTGCTGGCTGCTCTCCCAGCAGCCATTCGCCCTTACTTCTTTGCTCTGAGGACCCCCTTTTTTGTTTAAGTCTCTGTCCCTCCCTCACACAGCTCAGGGCATGATAACCCCCAATCCCCAAATCCAGAGGCAGGTCTGATTGGTCCACGGCCAGCGGCGCATGGCATTCCTAGGGCAACTATTAGTGATCTGGGCAGCCCACCACCCAAAAGGCCCAGCAGGGTGGGAGGAGAGGACTCACATTCTGTGTGAGGAGGAGGGTTTCTCTTTCTTCGCGCAGGGTCAAGGAAGCAAGTGGTCCCAACTGCTGCTGACAGACCTTCCCCAGAGCACAGAGAGCAGCCTGACTCTGGAGCCAAGACTCGATGCTACAAGGAGGCTGGGTCGGGGTGCCTGGGGGACTCAGTCGGTTGCGCGTTCCACTTCAACTCAGGTCATGATCTTGTGGTTCACGAGTTCGAGCCCCGCGTCGGCCTCTGTGCTGACAGCTCGGAGCCTGGAGCCTGCTTCGGATTCTGTGTCTCATTCTCTCTCTGCCCCTCACCCACTTGTGCTCTGTCTCCCTCTGTCTCTCAAAAATAAATAAATGCAAAAAAAAAATTAAGAAGCAGGCTGGGTCTTGGGGCAGTGTAACACCTAAGGACACAGAGTGGGGGGGGGCATGAAGGGACAGTGGTAGGCACATTGGGAGGGTCAGTGAAGGGACGGGGTGGCCATACTGGAAGGGACAGTTGAGGGACAGTGGTGGCCACACTGAGGAAGGACAGCAAAGGAAAAGTGTTGGCTCCCCTCTGGGAGATTCAGCGGCCAAAGCAGCAATGCCGTCATCGGCAAAGCCCCAGCTCCAGCCTGAGCTTCAAGCCCACAAAGGCCAAGGTGGGCTGTTTGGAAGGGAGGGTTTTGCTCCCTCCTGGCACCCAAGCCCGACGCCACTGCCCCCACCATCCTCGCTACGAGCGCCCCATCAAACCTTAGGGACCCCAAGGGTATGATGACTGGCCCCCCATGTGACATAACATCTCCCCCCACACGAGCCACTTAGTGTTCTGACCCTCGCGCCGGGTAAGGAGCAGCCTCCGTGACCCAGCACACTGCCACGCGCATTCCCAGCTACCGCACACCCCAGGGCCCCCGTCTCCCAGCAGGACGGTTTGGACCGCCCCCTCCTCTACCCGCAAGCTCCACTCCATCCATGCCACCTTCACCACAGGGGTGCGCAGGTGCGGGGACCTGCCTAGAAACAGCTTGTGCTGTCCATCTGTCCACGAACCAGCTCACCTCCCATGTCAATCCCGGGCTCTGTCTGTCACCCTCAGTTGGTGTCAAGGCTCCGCACGGGCCCCAGACCGCCCTCCTCCATGGGAGGAATGGGCTGGCAGAGCAGGTCGGCCACAGCGTAGGTGGCATGGGGGGCAGGGGTGGCGTCCTCCCGCAGCACCACCCCAGGCCAGCCACCTGCGACTTTGTCCCACGGCCTCCTCGGGCCTGACCTCCCTGCACCTGGCTCAGACCCCACCCTCCCCAGCGAGAGGTTCACTCACTTCCACTGATGACTTAGATTCCCCTGGACTCCTTCTTCAGTCCCCTTCCCCACTGGGGCCCCTGGGACCTGCTGCCCTCAGGGCACCATCCCCTGACTGCAGTGGGTGAGGCTGCCTCTCTCCAGGAAGGTTCACCCTCCTCCCACAATGAGGGGAGGCACATGGGAGGAGAGAGGGAGCAGGATGGCCCTGTGCAGGTCACTGTTGGAGCTGACCGGGGCGTCCACAGACTTTTGTCATATTACACTCTCCGGGCTTGGCGTGTGTTTGAAACTCTTGGGAATAAAAAACTTGAAAAAAGGCTAGAAGGGAAATTTTCCTCCTGCTACGATGGTGGGCTTATCAGTTTCTCTTCGTAGGTCTATCACCTCTGCTTTAGGCATTCTGACGCTGTCCAGGCTAAGTGTATAGTAATGCCACCACCGCCGACGTGAGAAGCCCAAACAGTCGAATACAATGACACATCGTCTCTCTTTTCTTTGTTTTCACAGCCCTGTTACAACCATTCCACAGTGGGTGCTGGCACGCACTCCTAGAACCTGCTCCTGGCCTGCGGCTCTCACGCCCATCCTTCCATAAAGGTTGAATGTTCCAGGCCAAAGGGGCTACCTTCCCTGAGTCTGTCCCACCCTCCGCCATCCAATGACTGCCAGCTGATGTGGGGCGGAAAGGCCCAGTCCCTTTCCCTCAGCAGGCTCAGCCCATTCCCTGGGATGTGGGTTTTCTGGGGCTGCTGCCGTGAGTTCCCACAAGCCAGGTGGCTTAAACCTCTAGGAGTGCACGCCCTCGTGGCTCTGGGGGCCAGAAGGCCAAACTTAAGGGTGTTAATAGGGCTGCGCTCCTTCCAAAAGCTGGGAGCAGGGGAGCGTCTTTCTCGCCTCTCCCGGTCTCGTGGGGCTCTCAGCATTCCTGGACTCGTGGCCGCACGCCTCCATCCTCTGTCTACGCCTCCGTGCGGGCTTCTCTCCGTGTGTCTCTTCTGTCTCTCACAAGGACCCGTGTCATTGGATTTAGGGCACACCTGCAGAACCCACGATGACCTCTAGATTCTTAACCTCATCACACCCGCAAAGACCCTTTTTCCAAAAAAGGTCACAGTCACAGGTTCCAGGAGTTAGGATGTGACACATCTTTTCAGGGGCCACCGTACACCCAACTAGACCTCAAGAGCCCAGGCCCAGGCCTGCCCAGCCAGTCTCCCCGTGGGAGGGTCAGAGCCCGCAGCGAAGGACCACAGGGGACTCTTCTGCCTCTGTTCCGGGGAAGGGCCCCCAAAGCTGTGTTGCCCTTGGCCACCTGCGAGGCCTGCTCCCTGCAGCCAGAAGTACCCTGAGTGAGTGTCCCAGCTCTCCCCCTGAGCCAGGGGCAAGGAGCTGAAGGCCTCTGGCTGCAGACCAAGGCTCTCCTGGCCAGGGCCTAGGGCCATTTGAAAACAAGAGATGCCCGAGCTCTGTTTTTGTGAGGAGGGGTACAGCTCAGAGGCAGAAAGGGTGCCCACCTCATACTCACTTCCCAGCCCCCCGCCCGGGCAGGGGGTGAGGGGGGTGCTGGGTGGGTGAGACACGCAGTTCGCCGGTTCTTCCTCGTTGCTTTTCTTTGCCAGCCTCTTTCATAGTCCTGACCTCAAGTAACCCATTATCAGTGGAGCAAGTGTCCCGAGTCAGCCCTGCATTCCAATCCTGGCTCTGCCACATGGACGGTGGCCTGTCAGAAAATGGAGACCCCGGTGCCCAACCTGCAGCCCAGCTCAATGGTCACGAAAAGGTCTGGGGGGTAGGGGCGGCAGATGGAAAACGGGTGCGGCTCTTTCCTTCATCTGTCTGCACACGGACTTCCCCAAGGTCCCGCCTCAGTGCACCCCCTTTTCTCCTCTTTGCCCTCCCGGCTTAAGTCCGTTGGTCTCTTACTGGATGCCCCCACAGCGTCCCATGGATCCCCGATGGATGAACAGATGACTGGATGGACGCAAAACCCCCGCGGTCTGACCCACGGGAGGTGCTCGGCCAATGCCGCCCCTCCCCTGGCCCCTTGGGGTGGGGGGACCACGGCGGGCGGGCCACTGCTACTCAAGTCCTGGAAGCAGCGCAGATGGGAAGCAGAAGTGCCCCTGGGTGCGCTGGCAATCAGGCCAGATCCCCTCTTGGGGCGCGCTGGGATCCGCGCGGGGCCCAGCCGCCCTCCGGCTGCGACGCGCATGCTCCTTGCCCCACCCGCCGCGCCTGGTTCCCACGCCGCCGCCGCCGCCGCCGCCGCCGCCGCCCCCGCCCCGGCCCCGGCCCCGGCCCCGCCCGCTCCCCGCCCGCCTCCCAGCCCTGCTCCAGACAGAAGACGACGACGGACAGCCTCGCAGAACGCGCCTCCTGAGAGCGGCGCCCAGGGACCAGGTCGAGACCGGGCAGGGAATCCCGCCATCTCCTGGGGCCGCTGTCCCCGAGGGCTTCTCGGAGGCGGCAGCCTTGGCCTTGGGCCTGCCGGGGGCGGGGGGCAGGGGGTGGGGGTTGGGACCGACAGCCCGGCGGCGGCCCGCGGAGCCCAGGTACGCCGGCCTGGCAGGGCTGTGGCGGCCCAGAGCAGGACGGGGCGGAGGCGGGGCGGCGTCTCGGCAGGCAGGTGGCCGTGGGGCGAGGGAGAGGGCCCCTGGAAAGCAGCCTATGTTTATTGACTGCGATTCGCCTCTGATCCTGGAGCTGGCAAGGGAGCCCCCGGCGGGTAAGTTTGGATTTTGCGCCCCTGTGTGTGGGTGCGCTTGGCAGGCTGGCAATGCGAGGTGGCGGCACTCCTGCTCAGGGGCACCTGGCAAACTCAGCAGGCACAGGCGGTAGGGATCCCAGACGAGTCCTGGCCGCTAGCTCTCAAGGGGGCGGGGGGCGGTGGTGCCCCGCTTTGGTGAGACCGCTGGTGGTGAGGAGCTCCCCAGAAGAAGGTGTAAGAAGAGGAAGCCAGGGGTGGGATGGAGGGCCCGCAAGATCAAGAGAGGGAGGGAGCGAGCTGAGCAGGGAAGGAGCTCCAGCAGTCCTCCGGTCCCACAGATGTGTGCCTGGCAGCCCCTGCGGGCCAGGCCCCTGCAGACATTGGTGATATGGCAGGGAAGAAAATGGCAAAACTCGCCCCACGTGGGTCCAGGCCTAGTGGCAGGGCGCACACGACAGGATAGCAAACATCTTAAATGAAGGATGATAGAGTGTGTTCATCGGTGGTAAGTGCCCTGGGGAAACTAGAGCAGAGGGAAGGAGGTGAGGGGTTGGGTCACAAGTCTGAGTAGATGAGGGTATTTCAGAAAACCTCGAAGGAGATGAGAGTGTGTACCGGGCAGAGGGAACAACCAGTGCAAAGGGCCTGAGGTATGAGTGGACTGGTGTGTGGAAGGGAATGCTCAGAGGGTGGTGTGGCAGGAGCGGAGGGAGCAAGCAGGTGGGCGGGGGGCAGGGCGAGGCCAGGAGGGGCCACATGGGTCTACTCTGAGTCAGATGGGCACCCCGGGGAGGGCCGTGAGCAGGCAAGGACAGAACCCCATTAGGAGGTGGCCCTGTTTACCATCAGTTCAGCCTCTGCCCCTCCCCCGCCCCCCACCGCCCAGGACGGGGGAGACCCCAGTTGCAAGGCTGATCCTTAGATGATCCTTAGGGGGCTTTGTTGGGTGGAGCAGCGTGGAAGGCCCTGGGGTGACCTGCGGCCTCCCTAGGCCCAGGGCCCTGGGGCCGACCCACCCAGCGGGCTGCAAGCGCTGCGGTCCCCAGGGAAGGCTGCCGGAGCCAGGAGGAGGCAGCCGGGGTCTCCAAGTGCCAGGCCTCAGAGGAAGTCCACCAGGAAGGAAGAAGCCTGACTGCAAGAGGCCTGGCGCCACTCCTCCTCACAGATGAAGAAACCCCAGTTCCTGATCCCGCCTGTGTGGGGTCGCCTCCTGCCTTTCCTGGGGTTTGTGTTCTGTGTTCTTTTCCCGGGGAAATAGCCCCATCTCCTGGTCTTCTGTAGGCACCAGCACGAAGCCCACTCACTGGCTGCCTCCTTTTTTTTTTTTTTTTTTTTTCAATTTTGTTTAAATCTTTCTCTATTTTTGAGAGGGACAGAGAGCCACAGAGCACAAGCAGGGGAGGGACACAGAGAAAGGGAGGCACAGAATCCGAAGCAGGCTCCTGGCTCCGAGCTGTCAGCACAGAGCCCGACACGGGGCTCGAACTCACGAACTGTGAACTGTGAGATCATGACCGGAGCCCAAGTCGGAGGCTTAACCGACTGAGCCACCCGGGTGCCCCTCCCTTTTCATTTTGAACACCAGCAAGCAAACAGACGAAATCGAGAGGACAGTCTAAGGCAGCGCAGGTGCCCACCCCCCAGGGCTAGCGGCAGCCTCCAGCTTGCCTTGTTTGCTCGTTTCTCTCTTTCTCGGTTTCTCCCTCCCTTTGTCCTTCTATCCTTCGCTCCCTGCTTTTCTCGCTCTCTCGCTCTCTCTTTCTCTCTCTCCTTTTCCCTTTCCTTTGTTTTTGCTGAAATAGTTTACAGCAAGCGTGCATACCATTTTCTCCCTACGTGCTTCAAGAAGGAAGGACATTTCCTCCCATGACCCAGTGCCGTTATCCATCCAACCCATGCCCAGCGCGGGCTCCTGCTGTCGTCTGAGAGCCACTGCACAGTCACCCTCCAGGCCCCCACTGCCTTTGACTCCTCTTTCCTTCACACCAGCATCTCATCAAGGACTTCGTTACACTTGACCATTGGCCATCTGGTTATCCTTTCATCTGAAGCAGCCTCTCTCCCCGGCCTCGTCTTTTCCCCCTGACGCTGAGACACGCAGGAGACCGGGAACTGCCCACCTTCTAGATTGGGCCGGTTGCTCCCTTGTAGCTAGTGTCTTGAAGTGGTCCCTCTGTCCCCAGTATCCTTTATAAACTGGGTGTGGGGGCACAAGGCTGCATTAGAATTGGGTCAAGCTTTGGCAAGAGCCTTCCTTGTGCCCTCCCTGGGGTGGCATCGTCACAGCAGGCATGTCCGACCTCTGTCCAGCAGCCATTCGCTTAGCTTTCTGTCTCGTGACCAGCGGTAAGCAGGGGAAGACATCTTGACATCGTGCGGCTATCCACGCCTCCTAGGTCTGTCACCCGGCGGTTTTCGTGTCCACTCCACCTTAAGGGATTCTTTCTATCCGATTAATGTAAATGTCGCCATCAGACACATGAGTTTATTTCTTCTGGGCTAGTGTTGATTGACGGCTCGTCACTGGCGAAAAGGGACCTTCTTGCGGCAATTTAAATGCTCCGGGACCCCGTCCCCCCATCCTCTCTCCTGTAGCGTGAGTAAGCTGTAGTCACCCACGCAGCAAAAGCATCCTGGACCCGCTCCCCACCAGCCACTGCCTGGCTCTTCCGCTTCCCCACCGGGGAATTGCACATTCTGGCCTCCAGCTGGGTGCAGAGCACATCCTTGGAGCAAACTTTCTTTGGCCCCGCTGTTTCCTGGCACTGAGAACCGATGCGGAGGAATCAGACACTGCCCACTCTGTCCATGACAGACTCTTCCTGCCCTTGGTGTGAGCCCCCGCTCCCTCCTGTCCCCAAGGCGCACACGTGGTCTCTCCCCTTTTGCACCCCCACCCCGGCCCCAGCCTCAGCCCCGGGACCACCCGGCTTGGGCCCACCCAAGGGCCAGATATGAGCCATGCCCTTAGCCTGCTACTCTCTTTGCTCACCCGCAGCCTTCAGCTCTCAGCCTGAACGTGACTCCTTCAGAGAGCACCCCTCCCCTAGCTATTGTGGCGCCCTCCATAGTGCGTTTCGCTAGCCTGGTCTTCCTCTTTTCCTTGACAGTGAGGCTGTTCACAGGTGGAGTGGTATGTGTGTGTTGGGAGGTTTTCTGTAAGGACCCTGACCTGAGAGGAAAAGGGGTCAGCAGTGGAGCTTCCGGGGATGGCTGGAAAGTCGGGGTGCAGGGGTCCTGCCCCCATGGGAAGAAAGGAATGAGAAAGAGGAAGCCAAGGCTCGCCGGAGGTGGGCAGGACTCCCTGTCTGGCAGCCCACTGCCCAGGTGAGGGGAGAGGGCGGCAGCTCGGTCTGGGAAAGTGTTATGGGTTGGATTGTGTCCCCCAGGAAAGATGCGTTCGAGTCTTGCCCGCCAGCAGCTGTGACTGGGACCTAACCTGGATGAGGTGGTGCTGCACTAGGGCGGGCCTCATCTCGCACTTGGCTTTTGCCAATCCCCTTAGCTTGTTTGTACCCCCGCGGTGGCAGCCGTTCTCTTGAAGGCCGGACCCAAGGTGAGCGGGGCTCCCTGACCGTCTCCATCCGCCCCCTCATCATGCCCCAGCCTCACAACTCTGGCAACCCCGAGTCTCCCCTTAGCTGCTGAGTTCTCTGAGTCCCCACCCCCACCCCATGTTTGGTTGCCGCCCGCCCATCCTGCGACCCATGGGGGTGAATTCCCCTGCAGCCCCAGGAATTTCTCATTTTAGGTGCCGGTATCGTTTGAAGACGTGTCTGTGTACTTCATCAAGACAGAATGGAAGCTTCTGGACCTCAGTCAAAGGATCCTCTACAAGAGAGTGTTGCTGGAGAACTACCGCCATTTGGTGTCACTGGGTAAGGACCTCACACCCACGTCCAGTCGCCGTTACTGGATCTCTGAACGGAATCGCTTGTTGGTTACTGTAAGCCCGAGAATACGTGCATTGACCCGTAAGTGGTAACCGCATGGGCCCCCATCATAGTACTTTTGCATAGAAAGTCGTGGGTTGACTAGACCTCTTCTACCCAAAAGGTGGACGCACGTTATCCTTGAATGTGTATGTGCGCTCTTTGAGACTTCATTTATTTTTATCAAGGCTGCACTGTACAGAGTTTAGCAGTTTCTGCTCCTTGAGCCAAGCCAGGCGAAGAGGCCCAGGAGAAGAAGTGCGTTTGGTTTTGCAGCATGAATCAATCCAGAAAGGAGCTGGGGTGGGCCCCCCCCCTCCCCGCACTGCGACTCACTGCGACTCACTGCGACTCACTGTGACTCACTGAGACCCACTGCCTGCGGGGCTGCAGGGGGCCTGTTTCCTCCATTTCTTCTCTCCAGATTTAAACTCTATAATCTAACCACACACAGGAGGACTACTTACTTCCCCTTGGTTCCTTCTGACCCTCACTGGGCAGATGCAGGGTTCACAGCGCAGTTCCGGAATCGTCAGTCCATGCCACATGTCCCAGCAGCCTCCTGACCTCCCTGCAGGCCAAGGAATAACACCGTTATCCTGCTGGCCCCAATCACCACCTGCTTGGGGCTCCTCGGGCCGCCTGGCCCCCACGCATCCAAAGTCCTTTGCTTCCTTAAAGGGACTCTGCACTTTATCGGGACCTTCCCGGGGCAATCTCTAGAGAGTTCTTTGTTCTCTGTTCTTGAAGATGCTGACGCTGGGCTGAGTTCAGGAGTGACTGATCTGCTTCGTTTCCATGGACAGGACTTTTAGCCTCCAAGCCTCACCTGGTCTCCTGGCTGGAGCAAGGGGACGAGCCCCAGGCAGCAGACATCCACGGGACACGGGCTGCTGCGGGGGTGCGGACGGGTGAGTGAGGTCCGTGAGTCTGGCTCGCCTGAGCCTTTTGGCAAGAGCGGCCACCCGAGCAGGGCAGTGCGGCCACCTCGGGTGGGAAGTTCCCGTTTGTGCCAGACTTTACTCTCCCAAGGAGTCCCTGTTGAGGCGCCAGATGGAAGGAGCGCCTCCTGCTGCGTCACACCAGTTCTGGTACTTCCAGCTTGTTCCCACCACTTCCCCTCTTGCCCTCCTGTCCACTGACGGTCATCTTGCCTCTTCCCCCATGTCTTCGTCTCCCCCATTCATTCCTTCTCGGCTTTGGTGTGAGGGTGACAACAACAGACCCTAAACAGAGCTCCGGGGAGAGGGTGACACTGTTTGGTGTCTCTGTCTCTGTAGGTGACGGGATAGAGAACAGGACGTCGACTTCAAAGCAGAAGCATTGCCCCCAAGAGCTCCTGAGGACTGGCCCTCGGGGCGGTAACAAGAGCCAGGTGGCCCGGCCAACAGGGGAGACCGCTAATCACACAGGGAAACATGCTCGTTCCCCACAGACAGGTTCTGGCAGGGGTGATCAGCCTGGGGAGAGAGGTCAAGGCGGCTCCTCCGGCGAGGGAAGAGCGATGAGGTAGAGAAGACAGGACGGCGTTAGGTGGGATTAGGGTCTCAGGCCGCGGGGTGCGCCGGGCGCCGACAAGCAGCACCTGTGTCCGCAGTGTGGGAAATCCTTCAGTCGCAGTTCCAACCTCCTCAAGCACCGGCGCACCCACAGCGGCCACAAGCCCTACACGTGCGGCTAGTGTCTCAAGGCCTTCAAGGGCGCGTCCCAGTTCATTCACCGCCAGCGCGTCCACAGCAGGGAGAAGCTGTTTGCGTGCCAAGAGTGCGGGAAGGCGTTCTGGGGACGCTCGGGTGTCAGCCTGCACTGCCGGGCACACGGCGGCGGCGAGCGGCCCTACGCATGCGGCGAGTGCGGGAAGGCCTTCGGAGGCACTCCCCCCTCTTCAAGCGCCAGGCGACTCGCGGCGAGGGGCAGCCCTGTGGGTGTCCGCACTGCGGGAGGGTGTTCTGGAGCCGCTTGTCCCTCCCGGAGCACCGGCGCGCCCCGGGCGGCCAGCGCCGCCTAACCTGTGAGGGGACAGTGTGGCGCGGCGGCCCCCACGGCAGCCGCGGCGGTGGGAAGCCCTCGGAGAAGAACGACGGGGGAAAGGCGCCGGCCTCTTTGGGTGCGAGGGCCAGAAAGTCTGGGGACACCGCGAACGCGCAGCCACCGGCAGTGCAGCCTGCTGGCCTGGGAGAGGGCCCGCTTTAAAGCCTGGGGCCTCCCGCTCCCCTCTGCCTTTGATCGCTGAGGACGCGACTGAAGCACAGAGACCTCAGAACAGATCCATGTTCTGTGCTGGAACTGCCCAGATGCCCCTACCCGACGCGGGTCAGAGCCGCGCTCCAGCAGGGCCCTGTCATGGGCACAGCCGCCTCCGGTGAGGGACGAGCGGTCTCTCTCGTGTCGTGGGACCATCCGCTTCGCCCCAAGACTTCTTGGTGTTTCCAGGTAAAAGCACTAAAAGCACTTTAATCCTTTCAGAGCTCATAAACGGGGGGGGGGGGGGGGGGGGACGTGACGGAATTCTACAACTAGACTGTGGCCGGCCCGTGACATCACCTCAAATGCATCAAGAAACCGTCCGAAAATGGCCTTGGGCGAACACATTCGTGGACAGCTCACGCCCAGGTGCCAGGCTGCGGGAAGCGGTGTCTCCTCTCTAAGCCCGCAGCTCCACGGGAAGAAACGGGACACGCTGCCATCATGCTGACTGGTGACCCGCTCTTTTTCCAGGCCCTCTGTCCCCGTGCCAGAGAGGCGCAGGCTTCCTTTGAGAAGCAGCCCCCTGGGCCCATATTCTCGGAGCCCTGGGGCGGGGCAGAGGAGTCAGGGGACACTCTGGTCCCTCGCAGGAGCGGGCTCCGGGCAAAACCCCGCACCAGCTGGCCTGCTGCTATCCGTCTCCTCCTGCCCGGTCTCCCGGGCTCACCCTACTCACTGCCGTCTGCCTCCCACACCCCAGCAGCAGAGACCAGCCTGGCCTCTCTGCCCCTCCTCCCCACCCTCAGTGCCTAAAGCTTCATACTTAGCTGCTCTTCCTCAAGCGGCCACCTCTTGTGGCTGGTGCCGATCAGGAACAAAACGAGACGGGCTACGAATTTGCACAGAGCATGCCCAGTGATGGCTCTCTCATCGGACCTTTCGTATGATATTTCTTACAATACTGCACGTTCCCTTGCTTTCAGCATTTTTGTATTCAGGAGTAACGTAAGCTAGAGATTTGGGCCATATAAGGAAGGGTGTTGGTGAATCGCTCCTGAAATAAGAATCCCGCCAACCCTCTGAGAAGACCTCAGGCAGGAGAAAGAGACACCCGATGGGTGTGGTGGTGAGCCTGGCCGCTCTTCTCCCTCCTCCCCCTGAGCCCCACGGAAACAGGGTGGCCCCTTCAAATGGCACTTTCCTGCAGCCTCCTGCTGGCCAGGGGGTGGCGGCTGCTGGCAGGCTCTGCCCTGTTCTGTCCGCACAGTCCCCAGAGCCAGGTTCAGGAGTTCGGCCCCTGGGTGCTCTCAGCCCAGCGTCCTGGTTGGCTTGCCTCCTCCTTCCAGCCCCCTCCACTGCCGGGACCTCTGGCGGGCAACTGGTAGGTATGCTGGGCACCCCCATGGGCCTCCGAGGATCGTGTGTGCCTTCCCTGCCACACAGTGAGAGGCTCAAAGCACCCTCAGGACAGTGTGGGGAAGATCTGGAAATACAGAATTTCTTCCGAGCATGCTTCTTGGAGCTCCAGTCACTAGGACGACTCCAGGAGCAAGAGATACAGATAGATCGATAGAAACACATTGACATAGAAGTTTTCTATAGCCATATTAAAATGATTTTTAGACACGACTTACGGAAAGTTCTAGAGTTCTGGCAACTTGCTTTTATCTCAGAGCCCCTTTCACAGGGTCTGTGTCCCCTTGTCCTTCGATCGCCTTCTGCTCTTTGTGTCACATTCATCTTTGCCGGCACTTCAGAAACAGGAAGTATTAAGGCCACTGTCTCTGAAGTCCACGGACAGGGCATGTGGAAGCGCGTGTTTTTATGAGGCGCAATCTTTGCCAGGGCTGGGGTGGATTCAGGAAGCCAATCCCAGTGCAGAACAAGAGACAGTGGCAGGAGGCATTGGGGCGACAGCTGCCACGCGGTGGTGGGAACTAGAAAGAGATCAGATCCCGGGGCTCTGATGTCTGTTTCCATCACCGTAGTAAGTGAGCCGTCTCAACTCTGCAGGCCAGTCAGTAACCGGCTTCACTAAAGAAGAGTCGTAGCCCCCCGTGGAATGTCATCCCATGGGTTCTACTGGATGAGCCACCTTGATTTTGTGGTTTTCTTTCTAATGTGCTCTGAAATTGGGCTCCCACACAACTGGATGCAAAAGCTCACGCTACTGAAGGACATCCTGCCGGCTTTCCAGTCCCTTCCCCAAGAACTTCACTGGACGTCGGCCCCGTCGCGCTTCTCGACTGGTGTGCTTCAGGGATGGCCCCGTAAGACACGGTGCCAGCGCACAGTGTGTCTGATGTTGAGACCACTCGCCCTGTGAAACTGTGGAGACTTTCCAAGAGCCATTTAAATGCTGTGGCGGTTCCTCCACGTAACTGGTGAATAGCCCCGGCCGCATTCATTTACTTTGGGCGCGAGCAAACGAGGGTCTAAGAGTGCTGGCCTTAAAGGAGCCCTCTCGTGGTGTCAAGTAACCAGATGGCAGTTGGGCCAAAGGTCCCAGGAAAAACTCTAAGTGTGGAATCGTGGGGGAAAACCAAGACACTATGTTGGCGTGAAGGGAAGGCAGAAACCCTGGAGGGCGAGACACATGGGCATCAAGAGCTGCCACCCCCGGCCGGTGGGACACCGTGACTCAGATCAGGAAGGACAGAGTAGCGCATCAGTCCCCCGAGAGACCCAGCTGGGTCTTCCTCCCAGTTGCTTCTTCAGACAACATGGCGGCACGCACACTCACTCAGGTGGGTGCCCCGTCCAGCCCCGTGCGGGCCTGTATAGAAGGTGGCTCCACCTTCACCCTTCCGTGGTTTGCTTTGTGGCCTCCCGCTGTGGGGGGACTCCAGGGTGGACACCTGTCTGTACTATAGGCCCTGCGACCTCTCCATCTCCGTCTTCCCCCAGCCATGTTTGAGGTCCTCGGCCCTTTCCTCTGTCCTTTATCTCTGATGGTCATTGAGCCACCAGATCCCTTCCGCCCTCGATTGTGGTTGCCCCAGCTGTGCCTGCCTGCATGCGGCCGTGTTTGAGTTGCAAGGGCGGTCCTGCAGTTGTCACCTGACTGACGGAAGCATCCTTGTCTGGGGCTTTATGTAGGCCCGGGAACATAGCTCTCTGCAAAACGGACCATGTCTACAACCTTGCTCAGATTGTAGCTCGCGAGACTAGCTCTGCTTTGCGAAGCTGGCAGTGCTCCAAACAAAGAGGGAAAGCTGTGTTCCCTGTGACTGTGTGGCTATAATCCCAGACTTGCCCCCAAGGGAGGGAAAAACAGGCCTGGGAAGGGGGCTCTCAGGATTGTGTTGCCATTGTCGCCAAACATCCTTAGCTTCTACATGTTTTCTTTGCTCTCGCTCCCGAGGTTGGTTCTGCTGGTGTTATGGCAGCAGGGGCGCAGCGGGATGCCTACGGCATGGCTGATTCTCCGTGAACGTCTCAGGACGGGCCAGGACCTTCACTCCTTTCCTCAGCCGGAGTTGCACAGCAGGCTTTCAGGTGGGGATGCTACATGTATGTCTTGTCAGGCGGCAGGGACAAGTGTGTCTTGAAGCCACGGCCAGAGCGAGCAGCAGGGGAGCTCTTGAAACGGGAAGGAGAGGTCGAGGGATTTCAGGCAGGGTAGGGGGAAGAAGAGGGGGCACATGGTGTGGTCAGGAACCCCCAAAGAGCAGAGGGATTTTGGTAGGACTGTTGGGGGGCAGATGGTCATGAGAAGCAGAGTGCAGAAAGCCTCGGATGATCTCCACCTGCTTCCTGATGAGGAGCGATTTTTTTTTAACATGAAAGAATTATTCTAACATTGAGGAGGGGACGTTAGTGTATATTATAACCGCTAGAGCGCGTGACTTTCAAGGCTGGCCACCAAGTATACACACGACAGTCAGCCAGATGCTTCTGATGTTCATTAGGTGTTGACCCGGGATGCTTTGACGTGAGCACCTCAAATGACGTTCCCAGGAATTGCCACTTGCTGTGGGCTCACTAGATCATCCATCCTCTCATGCTCCTACTGATGTGTCTATAACTTCACAACACAGGGACCCCCCCCCCCCCAGGACTTGCAGGTCGCCGATTCATCTTTCTTTGACCGCCTCATGTAGAGGTATCATCCTGCGTGGGCCACAAGACCTGTTGAATGCTTGCTGGTGGACCTTTGGGTTGTTTCCAGCCCGGGGCCATGACAAATAAAGCTGCTATGAGCACTTGAGTGCAGTTTGTGTGTGTGTGTGTGTGTGTGTGTGTGTGTGGATATGTCTTCATTTCTCCTGGGCGTACGGCTAGCAGTGGGGTAGGTCTTATGGTAACTCTACATGTAACTTGCTGACGAGCCGCCAGACTAAGTTTTCCTAAACACCTGCCCCGTTTTACATCCCTACCAGCAGCGTCTGCGGGTTCCGGTTACGACACGTCGTCCTTAACGCTTATCTGTCCTCTTCATTCCAGCCATCCTGGGGGAGGGGGGGCGGGGGCGATGAAATGGTATTTAATTGTAGTTTTGATTTTTATTTCTCTGTTGGCTAATGATGTTGAGCGTCTTTTCCTGTCCTTCTGAGCCACTCATATATCTTCTTTGGTAAACAGTCTGTTCAAAGCTTTTGCCCATTTTTAATTGATTTATTTGTCTTATCATTTAGTTGTAAGAGTTCTAGATACAAGTCCTTTGTCAGGTATGGTTTCCAAATATTTTCTTCCAGACTGGGGCTTTGCATTTCTATTTTCATAACAGTGAGGGTTTGTTTTGTTTTTGTTTTTGTTTTTGTTTTTGTTTATTTATTTATTTTTTTTTTGAAGAGCAGAAGTTGGTTTATTTGACGAAGCCCAATGTCTGGATTTCTTAAATTTTATAGTTTGCACAGTTAAGAAGTCTCTACAAAACTCAACTCCGTACAATTTGATCCTGTTTTCTTGTAGAAGTTGTAGGGTTTTTGCTCCTACATTTAGGACTATGATCCATTTTGAGGTAATTTTTGTGTCTAGTGTGAGGTGAATTCACATTTTACTTATTGTTTCTATACGGAGATCCAGTTTCTCCAGCACTGTCTGTTGTAAAGATGATCTTTTCCCCAATTGAGTGGCCTTGACATCTTTTTAATTATTTTATTTTTTTTAATTTTTTTAACATTTCTTTATTATCGAGAGACAGAGAGACACAGAGCGTGAGCAGGGGAGGAGCAGAGAGAGGGGGAGACACAGAATCGGAAGCAGGCTCCAGTCTCCAAGCTGTCAGCACAGAGCCCGATGCGGGCCTCGAACTCACAAACTGCAAGATCATGACCTGAGCCGAAGTCGGTCGCCCAACCAACTGAGCCACCCAGGCGCCCCAAATTGTCTGGACATCTTGCTTGAAAATCAATTGGCTGTGTGAAAGTCTACTTCTGGACTCATTGTGGTGCCCCATCAATTGGCTTGTCTATTTTTGTTACTTTTTTTTTTTTTTTTGGTTACTGTCACTTTATAAATAGTCTTGAAATCGGGTAATGTGAATCCTCTGAGATATGGTTCTTTTTCAGACTTGTTTTGTCTATCCTAAGTGTGTCACTTCTGCATGAGTTTTAGAATACCTTGTCCATTCCTGTGGGGCGGGGGGTGGGAAGCCTGCTGGGATTTTGATTGGGATTGCATCGAATGTATACATCCTTTTGGGGAGGACAGACATCTGAACACCCTGAGGCCTTCAGTCTGTGAACCTAACATAACTCCTCATTCAGGGGCCTTCCCTCCTTCCTCTCGACAGCAGCTTGCGATTTCAGTGTCCAAGCCCTGCACACGTGTTAGCATCTCTTGATTCCCGTGTTGTTGCAAAGGCCCTATGTGTAAATAAGGTCGCATTCTGAGGTACTGGGGGCTAGGACCCCAACATACCTTTTGGGGGGACATGATCCACCTCATAGCATCACCCAGTATCCATTCCAGCCTTCTTCTCTGGGGATAAGATCCCAGTTTTGTTCAGGGCATCAGTAGGCTCAGCCTCAAGTGACAGGTCATGACAATCCTGTATCCAGCTTTCTCCAGCCTCTCTTCCAGCTAAGGGGGGCAGGGGGCATGTGATCCGCTGTGACTGAGACTTAAGTGGAAGTCTGCTGGGAAAGTTTCTGGAAAAACTGTTGCTTTCTTGATACAAGAGGACAGGTGTGGTTATCCTTGCCCTTTCCCCCTTCTGTCCTTGAATGTATATGTGATGGCTGGAGCTTCAGCAGCCATTTTGTGATCATGAGTCAGCACACATTTGTTCCTATGATGCCTTTGCGTAGCCCAGCCCATATTTGATAACAGCTTCAGCTATAATATGAAACAGAACTGTGCATCCCATGTTCGTGGTTCTGAGAACCCATTGTTCCAAGATTAAAAAAAAAAAAAAAACAGCTTTCTGGCAAAGACTTCTAACAGGAAAACAAAATCAAATTGAAACAAGGAAGTAAGAATCAAATTAATCTTTTGTCTTTTTTTTCTTTCAGTTAAAATATTCCTCGCTTAATATATAACTTACTTTCTCCCATATTCTGGCTAGTTCAGTGGGAACAAGGTGAAAGGAGGTGGAGAGAGAATGAGTCAGGCAGGCAAAGAAGAGGTGGGGAGAGAAAGAGACAGGAGGAAAGAGAAAAGCAAGGTTGAGGAGGAGAATGGAGATCTCGGCTGTCTCCTCAGACTATGAGGGTGGAATAAAGAAACAAACAAATGCAGTGTATCAGGAAAGTGGCCACAAGTACAGGTGACCACTGTGTGTTAAATACAGATTTTCTCTGTGTTGAATACAATCCAGGACTGTAAATGTCCTTTCTCTTCCTTGCGATTTTCTTAATAACATTCTCTGTTCTCCAGCTTACTTTTTTGTAAGAATGCAGTATATAATACACGTAACATCCAAAATATATGTGTTCGTCGACTGTCTATGTTATTGGTGAGGCTTCTGGTCAACAGTCAGCTATTAGAAGTTAAGG
This sequence comes from Neofelis nebulosa, assembly GCF_028018385.1. Taxonomy (NCBI): domain Eukaryota; kingdom Metazoa; phylum Chordata; class Mammalia; order Carnivora; family Felidae; genus Neofelis; species Neofelis nebulosa. Next base: position 126,204,294 of record NC_080800.1, read on the forward strand.
TCTGAAGAGTCAAAGTTACACATGGATTTTCAGCTGTGCAGGCGGCCAGCACCCCTAACTCCCATGCTATTCGAGGATCATCTGTAATAGAAAACCTGACTGTGGTGATTAAATCCAAGTTTAATTTTCTTATGTAAGGAATCTGGAGGGTAGCTTGCTCATTCAGCAGCAGGGCATTGGTGAGGCCCAGTATCTAATTAGCTTAGCTTTGCCTCGTGATCACAAAATGGCTGCTGAAGCTCCAGCCATCACATATACATTCAAGAACAGAAGGGGGAAAGGGCAAGGATAACCACACCTGTCCTCTTGTATCAAGAAAGCAACAGTTTTTCCAGAAACTTTCCCAGCAGACTTCCACTTAAGTCTCAGTCACAGCGGATCACATGCCCCCTGCCCCCCTTAGCTGGAAGAGAGGCTGGGGAAAGCTGGATACAGGATTGTCATGACCTGTCACTTGAGGCTGAGCCTACTGATGCCCTGAACAAAACTGGGATCTTATCCCCAGAGAAGAAGGCTGGAATGGATACTGGGTGATGCTATGAGGTGGATCATGTCCCCCCAAAAGGTATGTTGGGGTCCTAGCCCCCAGTACCTCAGAATGCGACCTTATTTACACATAGGGCCTTTGCAGATATAACTAGTGAAGATGAGGTCATACTGGGAGAGGGTGGACCTTTCATTCAGTGTGACTGGTGTCCTGCGAGAGAACACCACGTGAAGACCCAGACACGGGGAGAAAATGGCCGCATAAGGATGGAGGTAGAGACTGGAGTGACACGGCCACAAGTCAAAGAATTTCTGGGGCCTCTGGCAGCTGGAAGAGGTGAGGACTGATCCTCCTCTAGAGCCTCTGGAGGGTATGCAGTCCTGCTGACCCCTCCCTTTCTGCCGGTCCTGCCTGAGTGCCCTCCCACGTGGCTGCTGCCGAGGTGGGTGCCATCCTGACCCCAGACCCCGGGACACCAGCACCACGGCTCTTTCCACTGTGGCCGACTCTGTTCTCGAAACTAGAGGGCACCCGGCTGGCCGCCTCGGTTTCCCAACTCTGCCCCCCTTGGGGATGGCTGCTTGCAGTTCCCTCCGTCACTAACAACCGGTCGTGTGGCGGGCCGTGCACCTCACTTTTCTTCCTGCGAAACTGAGGTTCTTTCACAGACGCAGGTTGTGATAAAGGGGAAGAGAGCCTGCGTACTTTCAGTCAACGGATCGACACTGAGGCCACGGTGAGCAAGAGAACATCCCTGCCCTTGTGGAGCCGGCCTTCTCTCCAGGGACTGGGCTGCTGTGTGCAGGGTGGGGGTGGGCTGGAATACGGCCGGGAGCAGAGGAGAGACAGTGAGAGGTGGTGGAAATGGCGGCTCGGGAGAGTGGACATTGAAGCAGGGACCTGGTTGAGGGGGGTGTCTGGAAAAGCAGTCCGGGCGGAGGGCACAGCCAGTGCAAAGGTCCTGGGGCAGTGCATTGGCCTCCTGGGGGTGCTGTAACCAGTACCACAAATCGGGTGGCTTAAAACAATAGATATTTAGTCTCTCACAGTCCTCACCTCTTCCACCTGCTGCCGGTCCCCTGCATTCCTTGGCTTGTGGCTACATCATTCTAATCCTTGCCTCCGATGTCACCTGGCCTTCTCTGTGTCTGTGTCCCTCCCCTTCTGTCTCTTATAAGGGCACTTGCCATTGGATTTAGGACCTGGGTAAGTCTGGCTGATCGCATCTCAAGATCATCTCAAATGTAACTGTATCTGCAAAGACCAAATAAGGTCATATTCACAGGGTCCAGGGATTAGGACGCGGACGGACCTTGCGCATGGCCCCCATTCGGCCCGCCACGGATGGGAACGTTCGTGTCGCATTGTTCCGTGTGGCTGGAGCTCAAGGAGCCGGAAGAAATGATGACGGGGGCCGCGCCAAGAGTACGTGCTCAACACCTAATCACCTTCCGGCCACACTGCGCTGTCGCCGTTTACAGACGAAGGAAGCTGAGGCCAGCTGGTCACAGAGTTGGGGAACAGGGAGCGGAGGGGCAGGACCCAGCACCCAGGCCCTGCCGCTGCACAGCCCATGCCAGGTCCCTTCTCACCGCCCCCCTGGGGCCCAGACCAGAGTAGGCACATGGCGGGGGGAGGGGGGGAAGGGACGGGGGGGGGGGGAGGTCAATGCAATGCCTCGTTGCTCTTTGTCAGTGAGCAGGCTCTCCAGGTTCTCAACCTCTCAGGCACCGGAGGGCAAGGACGGTGCTCCATGTACCCCAGTTGCCGGGGTCTGAGAACAGGTTTCTAGCTGTCAACCGGAGAAGTGGCCGGAAAGTCTGCGCCCAGCCCTGTACCAGCCGGCCTCCTCCTGCCCTCCTGCCTGGTGGGCCACCAGCCCTTCCCTGCCGCCATCACACCCGTCATCCTGCGCCAGCGGCCCCACGCTTCCTGCCTTCTCTTCCCGGCCTGTGTGTCAGGCCCAGGGCAGCCAAACAAGCGCTTCCCCAGACTCCTAGTTTGGCCAAGTTGGTGGAGGTGAGAAGAGGCAGGGAGCCAGTAGGGGAGCTTGCTGGGGAGGGGACAACCCACCTAGGCATTTGAGAGGCCACGCGCCGAGTGTGCGGGCAAGCTGACTCTGGCATCCGGCGGACAGCGGCCCTCGCGAGCGTCTGAGCAGGGCCGTGCGCTGAAGGGCACTCCGGGCCTGAGGCCTACACCGCGGGGCTGCGCCCGGGGCGCCACCTAGCTCAGCCTGGAAGCCTCGGCCTGCGCCGCTGGAAAGGCCAATCAAATGCAAATGAGGCACGAGATTCCCCATTGGGAGACCTTTCTCTTGTCCCTTCCTCAGAGCACCTGGGTGAGAACCCTAAGTAAGCCTCTGGCCAGCCTTTCAGCCCAGGAAAGTTCTTCTTAAGGGCCCCTTTGAAATGCAAACCCCGAGGAGAGTAGGCCCCTAACGCCGGCTGCACTGAGAAAGCTGTCATTGTCCTTAGGATAAAGGGAGTGCGAGGGCACAGAAGGCCCCCTTGACTACCAGGTGAACTGGCCGCCAGCTAGGACGGCGATCTTGAGAAGTGTGCAAGGTTTTGTACACTAATTATACCCCAATAAAGCTGGGATGAAAAAATTTCATTTTAGGGGCGGCTGAGTGGCTCAGTCGGTTACGCATCCGACTTCGGCTCAGGTCATGATCTCACAGTCCGTGAGTTCGACCCCGTGTCGGGCTCTGTGCTGACAACTCGGAGCCTGGAGCCTGCTTCGGATTCCGTGTCTCCCTCTCGCTCTCTACCCCTCCCCCACTCGTGCTCTGTCTCTCTGTCTCTCAAAAATAATAAACATTTAAACAATTAATGAAAACAATTTTTTTCATTTTAAATTAAATTAAAAGAGACAAGCCCGGGGTGGCAGCTAGGAGACAAAAAATAAAGAGCAGGCTCCGAAAGGAAGCAAGGTAACACGTGAGTAAAGAAAACCTCGCTGAGGACACCAAGGCCCCTCAGCTGCTCCAGCCCAGACCCGGGAAGCAGGCGGTGCCTGGTGAACGTTGCTGGGCTCCCCGGAGAGCGGGAACATCTCAGAAGCCTCCAAACAAAAGGGAGCGGCCACAGCAGAAGCGGATATAGGTGGGCCAGCTCCCCAGGCAACTCTAGAAGCTGGAGGCTGGGGAAGTGACGGCAGCCAGGTGCACTGCAGCCTGCAAGCCCCACTCCCAGCCGAAGGCACTCACTGGGCAGGGTAAGGGGAGCAAAAATTTGGAAACTATGTCCTAGAGGCTGTTATGCCCAGAATTCGTGATCCCCAAAGACCACCAGGGAGCCGAGTCTGATGCAAAAGCAAAGAGCCTTTATTCGAGCTACCTCGAGCTCAATCCCCTACCTGCACCGACGCAGCGGTGAGATGCCGGGGAGAGAGAGCGAGTTTCAAAAGCACAAAGGTTTTATTGGGGTCTACGGGCAGTTGGTGAGGTAATGGCTGTGGCCTCAGCCGATTGGCTGGGGAAGGCTCGTGGCCTCGGCCGATTGGCTGGGGAAGGGTCGGAGTCCGGTTACGCAGGTCGCCGGGCGTGTTTTGATTGGGAAGTTTGAACGGGTGAGCGGGAGGTTACTCAAGGGGAGGAGGCGTGGTCAAGGTGAAGGACACAGAACAAGATGGAGTCGGCCAGTGTAGGTCTGCCCTTTCGGAGGCCTCGGGAAGCAGTGGCGGGCCATCGAACTGGGCAGTGCTGTCTCAGTGAGTGACAGAAGGCCCAGGGAACAAAGCCCGGAGAACAGGCATTGCGCTGCTTCGTTCTCTGGGTCACCTTGGCTAGGCTAGGGTACCCACTTTTTGGACAAACGTGACTGTAAACGTCACCGTGAAGGGATTGTTTCAGATGGATGGACACCGAAATCAGTAGACCCTGAGGAAAGCAGATCAGCCTCCATGGCTCTTTCCTGCGTCTCCAGCCCCCAAAATCGTGTGAGCCAGTTTCTTGTACTTATATCCCGCTGGTTCCATTTCTCAGGAGAATCCTGACGGATACGGTCCTCGAGCCATAAGCACGAACACACAGCAACTACACGCATAGAAACTGCAAGGCGGGCAGGCAGATGTCAATAGCATGCCATCATAACAGCGTATTTTCATATAATGGCCTAGAACGGGATCGATGTCATAGTCCAAAACAAGTCAAAACGGAAAGGAGTCAAATAGCACAATTGTCGAACGAGATTCTGGAGGAATATAGATAAGTGCACATGTCTTAAGGAGACACACATTGTCACAGTCTGTGCAATGTGTTTTCAAAGTTATTTATACACTTGGCCCCTGTTATGGGTTGACTGGTGTCCCCCCCATGAGAACGACATGTCGGGGTCGTGACCCCCAGGACCTGTGGAGGGGACCTTATTTGGAGACGGGGTCTGCACAGAGATGATCAAGTTACCGTGCGGTCATTAGCACGGGCCCCAATCCCGTAGGACTGGGTCCTCACGAAAAGGGGTAGTTTGGACACAGAGACACGCACACGGGGAGAAGGTCACGTGAAGATCAAGGCCGAGATCCGGCGATGCTTCCACAGGCCGAGCAACGCCGCAGATGGCCGGGAAGAGCCAGAAACCGGAGGAGAGGCCAGGAGCGGACTCTCCCTCGGAGTCGCCGGAAGGAGCCAACCCGGCCCACACCCGGACCTCAGACTCCTCCTAAGCCAAGGAGTTTCTCTTGTGTGAGCCACTCAGCGTGCGGTGCTGTTACAGCCGCCCTACGAAACTCACACAGCCCCCAACAACCTTAAGCAACACATCCTCAGACCACTATCCAATACAGTTAGAAATACATAGTAAGAGATGGTCACAAAGTCTTGACAACTCAGAAATTAAGCTAAATTCTATTCTGCAAGCATCAGCTCCGGGAAAAAATGAAAGCGAAAGGAGAAACATTTGTAACACAAAGCAAAGAAGAATGTTTCATAGCAAACCATAGAGACACAGAAGATCTCACTGGCAGAAAAGTTAGTCTTTGGCCTTAGTTATTCAAGATAGAAGACAAGAAAGATATGAGTCTGCCCCTTAAGAAATTAGAAAAAAAAAAACAGAAGAAAAAGTAAACCCAAAGAAAATAGACAGTTGGATTTAATAAAGATAGAAGTTGAAGCTAATGAAGCAGAAAACCAGAGGGAGAGAGAGAGAGGATGATCAAAATCCTGGGGGTTTTTTCTTTGAAAAGCCCAATGAAATGTACAAATGAGAAAGGAGAGATCGCTGCAAACACTGAAGAAACAGGAAGAATTATGGTATCGCACCTGAACGCCTGGCAGAAAGTGACTTTATAGAAACAATGAAGACGTGCTTGTGATATTTGTAAGCAGAATCTAATGAGATCCACTCATGCAGAATCATAAGCACGTTTGTGTGAATGGGGCGCATCTAAGTATGTGGGGGGGCGTCTTGAGGGGTGTGTTTGCACACCCGTGTGAGTCGGTGTGTGGGTGTGAACGGGGAGGAACGTGTGGTGGCGGGGTGCATGCGTGGGAGCTGAGGTGCAGAGAGCAGGGTCCCCACGATGCCAACACTGCTCTCAGGGACAGGGATCCACAATATGAATTTCTTTTCCACACACTCGTGTGCCCCGTATGAATCCCATACAAGGCCAAGCATCGTTTAGAGAAAACACAAACAGCGGGTAGCTTCCCTGAAGAAACAATGGCAGGAGGGCCGGCCGTGTCCTGTCTCCAGCTTTCTGCTCGAGGCTCGAGGTTCGGCTCGTGGTGGCCCGCTTCACACTTTGCCCTCATCACCTTGTTTCCTGCACAAAGACAAGCTGAAAATGCTCCTGGCCTTGTTGTTTGGGTTCTCATCCCTGTGCATGGATACTTCCGTTTTCAGTTGGCTTGCGTCGTGTCCCCCAGGAATGCTCCTGGTCACAGACACATCCCTATTGGCAGCCACTAATGTGGCTTCGAAGCCAGTGACACATCTTGACAACAGGCAGGTGGGTGGCCAGGGTGAGCTGGAGTAGTGGTGTTGTTTCTCTGGGTCTGTCCCCTTTCAAGCCACGTAATTACTGTGAGTGCCCCCCCCCACAACCTGCTGTGTCTCAAACGCTCGCTGTCACTGTTCAGTGGGGTGCCGTGGTACGGATGTGCTGCTGAGGGACACTTGGATTCTTTCCAGTCTGGGACTGCTGTGAATAAAGCCGCCATGAACCGTCACGTGCAAGTCTCTGTGTGGACACATAAGGTCATCTCTGTTGGGTAAGTAAATACCTAGGAATGGAATCACTGAGGCATTATGGGAGGTGCACGTCTCACATTTTAAGACGCGGCCAAAGTGTTTTCCAAAGTGCTTGTATCATCTTACATTGCCACCAGTTCTGCCACATCCTCGTCAGCACTTGGGATGGGCAGTTTTATATTTTAGCCATTCTAATAAACGCTAAACGTTCGGGAATTTGGGGAGCTGATTGGGAAACACCACCATTATTAGAAATGAAATTATATGAACTCCCACTCACATTATATTACAAACAAAGGAGAAACTAAAACCCCATCATGTCTTATTTCGCTGCACTCTACTGTTATGGATGCATTGACATCCATTTGGTAGGGACGTACATTAACAGTACGTTACGGTGAATCTCTTCCCAGCTCCACATTTGATGACGTCGTGTGGGTAACCTAGAATCGGCCTGGTGAACGTATTCACACCATGGCAATCAGCATACACAACAAACCAGGGCTTGGTCCATTATTATTTGTTGATTGTGTAAACTCGAGCCTGTAGTCAGTACATTGTGACTAGCAAAAAAAAAAAAAAAAAAAAAAAAAAAAGAGGAAATACTCTTCCAATAGCAGAAACTATTATCCAATTCAGCTTTGGTGCTGTGTCTCTGTTTCACTTCCTCTTACTCATTGAGATAAATGAAAATAGCAACCGACATTTACGTGGGAACCACGCTCGCTCGTTCACCAGCTGCAATCACGGGTTGGGTGTAGATACAAAAGTTCAGCAAAAGTCAATGAAGGGATTTGGTAAGCATGTTGCAAGATTTGTAAGGGATTTTGCAAAACTTTGGCCATATGGAACTTATAAATAGCATATTGTGCATTTTATTGTATATTTTGCGTGTGTGTAGTATTTTATTATTGGTAAATTGTGTGTTCATTCTTCATATCGATAAAACTTATAATGAAGTTATTTATGTATGTACGTGTGTGTATATACACACACACATACACACACACACACACACATATATATATATATATAGAGAGAGAGAGAGAGAGAGAGAGAGAGAGAGAAACAGATATACCTACGTACACAGATACACGCATTCATGGGTTTACATTTACTTCCCAGGAAAGCTGCTGTCACCCCCTTCTGAGCACATTGCTGCTTTCCAGCAGCAGCACGGCAGCCCTAGCCTGGCTGTGTGGCACACAAGGCATGACGTTCGGCCTGGCCCGCCAAGCATGGGCCTAAGGAGGGTGCCTGAGGCCAGGCCACCAACAGGTCAGGGGAGCCCAGAGTGCTGAGACAGACGCATCTGGGCCCAGAGACCACTCTGGGGCAGCGGCAGTAGCCACAGACCCGGCTGTCACCTGGTCTGTGACAGACCCTGCCCACCCGGGCCTGGACTCGAGCCCCTCCTGACTTGCCCGGCGAGTGAGAAGGGAGCCTTGTGGCATCACCGCCTCTGCGAGTCGGTGGCCTGGAGCCTGGCCAGCTAGATAATGGACACCTGGATCTGCTTGGGCACCAGAGGACCTGAGCGTCCCTGGCTGCCTCGAGCCTGGTGGCGTCCCCTACTCTTTCAGCTCCTGCCTGGTGAAGGCTCTTGGACTGAGGACCCACTTGGGCCCGGCCTCGGGGCATCCTTCCAGGTGGGTGCCCGCGGGGGCAGGGATCCAACCAGTCTTCCTCGGGAAGTTCAATGGCGCACAGACCACACTCCGCAACTAGCCCCCTACAGGTCTTTCCCTTACCGTGTACCCTCCCCCACCCCCACTATTCTGTCCTTGGCCCGGCCAGTGGCGCTCCCTGCAATAGAGCCCCAACCCCACTGCTCCTCTCTCCCTCAGTTGCCAACCTCCCGGTCCGAGGCCTGCTTTAGTCCATCCTCCACAAAGGAGCCCGACAGGCACTGTGAAAACTTAAACCGGATTTTGCCCCTCTCCTGCCGACAACTGTCTGCGCCTCCTCATCGCCCCCAGGGTCAATGCAGACGCCCTGGCCCCGGCAATGGGAATGACCCGACGGGGCCACTGCCTGTGTTCTGACGTCACCGTTCTTCTACCTTCCACGTTGCAGTGGCTCTAGTCACTCTGACCTAGTTAGAGTGTCCTGAATGGGCTCAAGGCTTCACTCAAGCGAATCACACGGGTGTGGCCGCCCCACCCACCCCACCCCTTCTCACCTGCTCTCCCTGTCTCCCGGACGTCCCGCCCCTGCCTTGCCCCATCGTTTGGTCACACAGGTGGGGCTCCCGAGGCAGGTTAGCTGGCTCCTCAAAGCCCAGCAGAAGCAGCTGCTGAGAAGCTGTCCTCCCCACAGGGCAGCCTCCTGGCCCTCCTCAGGCCAAGCCACAGGGGCCCAGGACAACCTCCTTCCTAGGTATTGCCCCCACTGCGCCGGCCACCCCACCTCTGCTATGCACCCCCCCCCCCTGCTGCAGGCCCTCCTGGAGCTTTACCTGCACATATAAGGCCCCTTCTGCATACATGTCTGTGTGCGAATGGGGGCGCTTCCCATCTTGTGTGCCCATCTTGTTTCATCCTGTCGTCACCTTGCAGGGCAGGGTCAGGGGCTCCAGGAGAGGAAGGAGATGCCCAGGGCCCACAAGGGCGAGGACTGGAGCTGGCCTTTGCACCATCTCCCTCCCCAGCACAGACTCGGGACCAAGGCACATGTTCCTGAGGCCCCGTGCACTCATTTCTTGGGCCTCCGGGGTGACAATGCAGGGAGGGGACGATAGGCCAGGCAGCAGCAGACCAGCCAGGGAGGAGGCCCACGGCCCCCACCTGACAGTCACCCACCGGGTTCTCAGCAAGGAACGGCCACAAGGAGGCAGCCCCAGGGGGCTCTGCTCCGGCCCCTGGCCTGGCTCCCTGCCTGCTCCCTCTGAGCAGGGTGGAGAGGGAAACTGGAGGTTCAACTGCTGAGTACTCGTCCATGTTTATTGAGAGGCCAGGTGAGGGGTGGCCGGCAGGGAGCTCTGGGGCTACAAGGCTGGGCAGGCCTGGGCAGGGAGAAGGCCCGGCAGGTGCGCAGGCCCAGGGCTAGCCAGCTCAGAGGATGGGGAGAGGGACAGTGGGACACCGGTCCGCTGCCGGCTCCGGGCCCCAGGGCCTGACTGAATGGTCAGAGCTGGCGCTGCCCACGGTGCTGGGGGGTGGGCCTCACGCCCCTGGGCGGTGGCGTCACCGAGCCCCCGGCATTCAGGCTTCAACGCTCGGACCATCGGGTGGCTCGTACATGGGCTCGATGCGGGCCCAGCTCCGGGCCTGCTCGTCTGCCCAGCCGAGCAGCTCAGCGGCGCGGTGCAGGAAGACCATGAGCAGGGTATGTACATCGCCCTCGGCTGAGTGGGCGGCACTCGGCTCGGCGTGGAAGTAGCGGCGGAAGAGGCTGCCCAGGCTGTAGCCCTTTAAGCCCTGGGCCCGGGTGCCATGGCCGTGGGCGCGGTCCAGGCCCCGAAGCGCAGGCAGTGTATCCAGGCAGATGGTGTCCGGGGGCAGGTGGGCACCCAGGCGCCGCAGCTCTGTGCACAGCAGGGGGAAGTCGTAATCGAAGCCATTATGGGCCACGAGGCAGACGGGGCCCTCCTGGCGGCTCAGGAAGGCCTGTAGAGTCCGCACGACGGAGCTGTCAAAGCCAGCCTTCCGGCACCGGGCCAGGCTGTCACTGCTCAAGCCGGTGATCTCGCTGGCCTTAGCGGTGAAAGGACGCTCTGGGCTCATGCACAGCGTGAGTTTGTCCAGGACCCGGGGCAGCACGGGGACACCAGACTCATCTCGGTCTGGGTTCTCCAGGGAGGAGCGGTGCACCGCGAACAGAGATATCTCGGCCACCTCGGGATCTATACTGGGGAGCCCAGTGGCTTCCAGGTCCAGGAAGACGAAAGTCTCGGCCCGGGGCACCTCGGACATGGTGATGTGCTCGCAGGGACAGCAAAGCCTAAAGCTGCCAGAGCAAAAGGCACAAAACCTGAGGGCCGAAGTGATGGGGATGCCTGGGCCCAGCCACACACAGCTGACCCCGTGGCCAATGCTCCAACCCCTTTGTCGACGGTGAGGCCTCCTAGGGCCACGTCACCCTCTCCATTCTGTGCCCCAGTCCCTCCCTGGCCATCATCACCACCACCAGCTAGTCAACGGCAAAAGGCAGGCCTGATGTGCCCGGATCCCGGCCCAGAGGCCTCTGCTGCCTGCCTCCAGGTACAGGAGACACAAAGTGAGCCACGTCCACGTCATCAGGGACCCGGGAGGTGCTAGCCCAGGATGGCATCTTCACTGAGACACCTTAGTGAGGAGCCTCAGGCACAGCACCCTGCGCCTGCAACCCTAGGGTCAGCTGTCGGGAAGCAGGCAGCCAAGCCTCCCTGGTTTGGCCTCCTCTGGCCTTCTCCCTTGCACACAGGTGCGTTCCCCGACCTGGTCACCTGCGTCTGGGCTCCCGGCAGCTGTCCTCACCAACCCTGCTGGCCGGCTTACCTGGGGCGGCTGCTGGCCGGCTTCCTGGGCTGCTGGGCACCTGTCTCCACACAGGCTGCTCCAGGCGGCCTTTAATCAGTGGCCACGGCCCGCCCCCAGCCGCCTGTTGGGCAACGAGGAGGCCTAAGGCCGCAGGACCTGTGCGGCCGGCTTGCCACCCCCTCGCTCACTCACAGCTGCTCAGACATACGCCCCATGTTTACAGATTGGAAAGCAGGCTCCCGGGCCACACGCAAGGCTCCCCACAAGCTGGAAGAACGTGTCATCACAGGCACGAGGAGGAAACGCGAGTCTGAGCAGGGCCAGGACACGGCAGCCGAGCCGAGGCCCCTCCCGCCAAGGTGGCAAGCCTTCCCCTCCAGGGCACCGCTCCACCTGGGTCACAGGGGACCCAGCAGCCCCTCGTGAGGCTAAAGGGGGCCTAGGAGCAGCAAAGAGGTGCTTGCACAAGCCATGCTCGGCCAGTAAAGGGAAGGGTGCATTCCCTGAGGATGGGACCTCAGTGTCGCCCCAGTGATCTTGGGGCGGCTTCCGTGCTGCCTGGCCATGGCTCGCACATCTCACAAGCTCGTCCCCACCGGGAAGGGAAGATACTACCCGTTTCACAGGTGCAATGACCAGTACTATCTAAGAGACCCTTAGCAGAGGCCGCCAAGGAGGGAGAGAGGCGGAGCCTGACCTGGCAAGCCAGGTGGGCTCCAGCTGAGCCAATGTGGCTCCACATTGTGGTGATGAAGGACGGGCAACCCGAGAGGTGGGGGTACGAGGCGGCCTCGGCAGCGACCCCAGCCCCAGGACCATGGGAGGAGAAGTGAAGCCCAGCCCCTCCCGGCCCAGGCTCTGGGGCCCTCCCGGCCCACCTGGCTCAGTCAAGGACAAAAGGCACATTCAAGACAGGTAGAAAGCAAGAAGGCCCTCCGTGGCCAGAAAGTGGGTGGCACCGTCCCGAGTACCTCGTTCCAGAGCAAGCTATGCCAGCCCTTGGTTGGTGGGTGCCCGCGGGCCCAGCCTCCCACCAGGGGCACGGGGAGGCAACAAAGATGCTGGCTGTGGCCTGCCTGCCACAGGCCTTCGTGGGTCCCTTGGACCGTGAAGCTGCTGGCACAGCTGGACAATGGTGACCCAGGCCCGCCCGTCCCCCTCCCTCCCTCAGCAGCCTTCCTGTCCGGAGCAGCCCCAGGGAAGTCGAGGAGGAGCGGGAGCAGGAGCAGGGGAGGCTCGCAGCCAGGGCAGGCCTGTGTGGTGGGCCAAGTGTTTAGAGGGAGGCCCCTCCACAAGCCCCTTCCGGCCCGCCGCCAGGCTGAGGGAGGCAGAGGCCCCGCCAGTGGTGCCTGTTCCCATGCTCGGAGGGAGGGAGGTGGCCACGACGGGCGCACTGCTCAGGGAGATACTGGGTCACCCTGGGAAGCCCAGAGAGCAGCTTCCTGGACAACCAGTCAGGCCACTGGCAAGAATTTCCCAGGCGGGTGCAGGGAGGGAGGGAGGAAACACGTGCCCGCCCACTCAATTCCAGATGCGCTGGGTGCCGGGTGTCGGTGGCTGGGCCCGGGGTCTGCAGGGAGTCCTCACGTGGGACCCCAAGGCCAGTCACAGTGCAGACGGCAGTAGGGCGGTCAGGTCCCACGGCAAGGTGGAGACATCTGAGGCTTGGTGTCCCCAGGTTTCACCAGGCAGGGGCAGGAGCAGGAGCAGAAGCAGTGCCAAGGCCGCCTGGGACAGCAGGAAGCCCAGAGCCCGGGATCTGGGACACCACCACGGGGAGAAGGGCAGACTGAGCAGTGGGGGAGCCATGGCCCCCTCAGCCCCAGCCAGACGGCAGAGGGGAGGAGGCAGTCAGGAGGCGGCTTCTTGGAACCCGAGCTTTCCTTTCTGTCCAGCTCAAGTCTGCCCTCTCCCTCCTTCTGTCCCAAGCCGCCGATGGGGCTGATGGGACTGCTCCCGCTGAGCGTGTGGCTGTAACTGCCTCTCCCGCCTCAGGGCTGGCCCTGCGCCCCACCCCCCCTCCGCCCCCTGCCCCCGCGGCCCTGGCTCCTCAGGGCAGAGCTTCCAGTCCCCAGACTACTCCATGTCTTTCAGACTGTCATTGAAGATCTTGTATTTCTCAGTTAGTTCTTCCATTTTGGTGGCTGCAGACAGAAAACAAAATACAAACAGCAAAGTGAGCCCTAGTGCTTCCCGGCCCAGAAGAGGCCACTCCGCACCCCCCTCCCCCCCAGCCAGGCCTACACTGTGGTTCGCTGGTTCTCCTCCGGCCCCGGGCCCACCTGCGCCTGGCGCTCAAAGGGCTTGCAGCCCGGGCGCCCGGCTCCCAGCGTGCCCCCAGACACCGCCGGGCCAGGAGCCGCCCCTGTGGGTGCCAGGCCGAGCCCCAGCTCAGGCTCCACTCACTGGGCCGCGTCCGTGCCCGTCCCCACCCTCGCTCCAGAGCCCAGGAGCTGGGGCTTCCTCTGATTCTGCCGGTGTGTTCGATCTCGGTCAGAACAGCAAGCTACGCACGCAAGCAAGGCAAATGCCACGCGCCTTAGCTGCCCTCCAGCCTGCAGGCGACTGCCACAGCCCGCTACCCGGCTCTCAGGGAAAGGGGATGCCACCATAATTCGCAACTGCCTCCTGAGGTACCAATTTCAGACAGTGACCCCTGGGCATGACATACAGGGACTTTCACTCACACCCCTCCCCCACCCTGGGGACTCGGGGCACCACTCTGGGCTCTGCCTTAACTTAAATAGACACCTTCTTCCTTCTTCCGTCTCCTGGCTGGCCCTCTGCCCTCCCACTTGGCAGGGTCTCTCACTGACATTTGGTCCTGCCTGTCTGGAGGGGGACCCTGAGGCTCAGGCATCACGGGCACCCACGGCCCTCCCCACTTGTCACCAGTGCTCCCACTGGGTGCAGTTTACCGCCCTGATCACACTTCTCCACCGATGGGCTTTTCCTAGGTCCCTCTGGGTGTAACCTGCCTCTCCCGAATCCTCAGGCCATCCCCACCTCGAGCCCCACTCCAGCTCCACTCCGCCCTCCGTGGGCCGCCTCAACCCCGGGTGCTCCATCAGCCCGCACCCCTCCCCTTTGTCCTGGGCTCACGTGGCTCAGAGCTGTCTGGGCTCTGGGTTTAGGCCAGAAGCCCCCCGCCCTCCAAACGTGCAAGGCATTAGCTTCTGGAGGCTGCGGGCTTTGTGTCCGCAAGCCTGGACCCCAGCACTGGACCTAGGGGTGCGTATTTTCAGTTCTGTCCGCGGTGCACTTGGAATCCAGAGACACCCCGTCAGCTCTGCGCTCACCGGTCCCCGCCCTCTATTCTCCTTCCTCGCCTTCTCTGGAGGGCCTGCTGGCCACGGGCCGCTGAGATTGCTTATGCTTGCTGTCACTTTGTTTGCCTGTCTCTTTTCTCTCTATTCTCACAGATTTGTTGCTGCTCCTGCTGCCCCACCCCCCACAGAGCTCTTTCCCCGTGATGTTTTTCAACACTTTTAACTTCTAAGAGCGTGTGCTTGTTTTTCTCTTTGTTGGTGTTTCCTAGTTTTCTAGGTTAGGGTTTGCTGCAAAGTTCTCTTCTCTCCAAGACCCACGAGCCCTGCTGGTCCAGGTCTCTCTTCTCTCTTCTCTGGCGTTGGTCCAGGCTGGGGAGAGGGGGCCGCCCCCGCTCCACTCTGGGGGAGACACTCGTGCTCCCCAGCAGGAGCCCTGCGGGGCGCAAGGCAACGGAAGTGGCCTTCCTGCCGTGGGCCCTCGGGCCAGACAAAGGCGGGCTTCTCCTGTGCTGCCGGCCACACCGGGGGCCCGGGCTGCCGTTCACGTCAATCATTTTCTTTACGTGACAGCAGGCTAAGGCCTCACTGGCAGCACCGACCTGCCTCACTGGCCTGCTTTGCCTGCTCTCTCCCCTTCTGGCCCGCCCACCACTGCCCCTCCCCGGGGCCGCTGGCCGCAGGGCCCTGGGCCAGCGGCAGCTCTGGCAGACAGGATCCCCCTTCTCCCTTGGGCCGTGGCTTTCTCCATCCACCGCATGCGACCGACCGCTACCATCCACCCCTCCACGCCGGTGCTGTCAGCTCCCCTCCACTGCTCTCGGCACCGAGGCAAAGGGGGCTTCGGGTCCACCGGGTCGACACGGTGACTAGTGAATGACGACGGGGTGGGCTGCCCGCCCCACGTCACCGAAGCCCGCTCCGCGCACGCAAGGGCACAGCTCAGGACACAGGCCCGGCAGGCACTCCAGCCCCTCGCTTCGGGTTTCTTATACTGGGAAGGGAGGTGGCGCAGACACACAGACCTTCCCCCGCCGCAGAGCCTGAAGAGGTCACGGAGGCCGAAGCCCTCAGTTTGTCAGGTGGGAACAGGGAAGGCGGGAAGGCCGTTCCGACTGGCCCTGGCACAGAGGTGGCATTAACCGCTTCTCTGGGGTGCGTCTGCAGCCTAAGGACTCATGTCGAACAAAACCTAGGAGCTGCAGCGATGAGAGCCAAGCCCCGGCCCTGCGCCCCGGGCGCGGAGCTTTCCCTCATTACTGTCCAGACCTACAGGACGCCAGGCTCTCCAGGGCGAGCAGGCAGTCCTGTGCACCCAGCAGTCCTGCAGTCAGGTGAGACGGCACACGGCAAAGGGCAGTAATGACCGCTGTTCTATTAATGACAGCACGGTTCAGAAGCATTTTATTAACAGCAATTAAACACAGTGCAGGGGGGAAGTCACAGTGACAGTGGTGACCAGGAGGAACATTACGACAGCTTTTCAAATGGACGATTTTGTGGGAGTCAGTCAGGAAGAAGAGAGACCTTTGAGTGCCCGGTATACACGTGGCAAGTATTCATGCCAAGGCCAATGCCGGCTGCCTGAGGAGAGGGCTGGCTGGAGAGTCCATGCAAAGGGATGACTCAGAAGATCTGTGACCTAGCGCCACTCCTTGGGGCTGTGCTGGGGGGGGGACACATTTATAGGCGAATGCATCCACTGCTACCACCTGAGGCCGTGGCTGAGAGCTGGAGCCTGGGAGGAGAGGCAGGGGAGCAAGGACTTCCGACAGTCCTGGCGGGGCCGCATGTGTGCCCACGGCTGTGCACGTACCCAGGAGAGACCCAACAAGGACCCGAGCAGTCACCTCGGGCTGACCTCAAGGCTCGGAGCAAGCAGGAAGTGAAGGAGAAGGAAACGTCGTGAACTATCTGGCTGAGTGTTGATGAAAAATGAAGCTACACATCCAAGAAGCTCAAAGAGCTCCAAAGGGGCTAAAGCCGAAGCAGTTCACACCAAGACAGATGATAACGAAAGTGTTCCAAGCCAAAGACCAGGATGATCCTGAGACCAAGAGGAGAAGAGGGGCTACAAAAGGGTCTCCATGAGATCAGCAGCTGGTCTCACATCACAGGCTACGAAGGCCTGGACACAGACTGTGGCCCACACAGCCTAACGGTACAACCGGACCCTCTACAGACCGAGCTTGCCACCCTCAGCTCCATGGCGATGAAAATGAACCAATTACGGAGACCGACGTGGTAGATGCGTCTCACGAAGACGTAATCATCAGGGTCAGGGTGGCAGTTAGCCGTAGACAAGAGGAGACACACGACCTGGGACAGGGCGGCACCTGAGCCCGGCAGGGGTGGGGGGTGCGACTATTTCGTATTTCCATCCCTATGAGTTCAGGTTCCTCCCTAAACACTGTGTTTTGTATTAAAAAAAAAAAAAAAAGACCTTTTCTGAATGCACATTTCCATAATAAAACAATAAATGTACTCGGCCGAAACTTTAATTGAAACTAAATGCAGACACACTTTTGGCCCATCCAATAACAGAAATGCCAGAAGGGCCCGATCTAGCACTGATGAGGACGCAGGAAGACGGGTACCGCGTGGCCTCAGCGACGGAGATGGGCCTCGCTGCCGTGACGCCAAGAACCACATCCTAAGGACACGATCTAACATGGGAACACTGCATCTCCTGAGCAGACTGCTGGGGGGAGGGCACGTGGAGCACATAAGTGAGCCGTGCTCATGATGCAGACTGTGAAGACTGGGGAGCAGGATGGACGAACCGCGTGTGAACTAGACCGCCCCTGCCCCTGCTGCAGAAGCTCGCCCTCTGCCAGGGGCTCATCCACATTATATTATTATATTATATTATATTATATTATATTATATTATATTATATATAATAGTAAAAAGCTGAAAATGACCTACAGGCTCAATAATAAAAAATGTTAAGCAAATTACAGCAAATACATGGATAGAATAGCGTTTCACAATTAAAGATATTATATTACTTCAAGGGGTGCCTGGGTGGCTCAGTCAGTTAAGTGTCCAGGTCTTGATTTTGGCTCAGATCATCATCTCATGGTTTGTGAGTTCAAGCCCCACATCAGGCTCTGTGCTGACGGTGCGGAGCCTGCTTGGGATTCTCTCTCTCCCTCTCTCTCTGCCCCTCCCTGGCTCATGAGCGCGCTCTCTCTCTCTCAAAATAATTAATAAACTTTAAAAAATGTTACTTCGAGAACATGGGAAAATGTTTATAACATTTTTAATGTGTTTTTTAATTGCTTTTAATGTTTATTTATTTTTGAGAGAGAGACAGAGACAGAGACAGAGCTTCAGTGGAGGAGGGGCAGAGAGAGAGGGAGACACAGAATCTGAAGTAGGCTCCAGGTTCCGAGCTGTCAGCACAGAGCCCGACGCAGGGCTCAAACCCACGAACCGTGAGATCATGACCTGAACCGAAGTCAGACACTTAACCGACTGAGCCACCCAGGCACTCCAATGATGCTTTTTTTTTTTTAAGTAAGCTCTATGCCCACTGTGGGGCTTGAACTCACAACCCCAAGATCAAGACTTGTGTGCTCTAGTCACTGAGCCAGCCAGGCATCCCAGGAAAATGCTTTATAAAATGGTCCCAGGGAAAGAACATAATATAAAAGTGTATATGCGGGGCGGCTGGGTGGTTCAGTCGGTTAAGTGTCTGACTTTGGCTCACGTCATGATCTCATGGTCTATGGGTTCGAGCTCCGCATCGGGCTCTGTGCTGACAGCTCAGAGCCTGAGGCCTGCTTCGGATCCTGTGTCTCCCTTTCTCTCTGTGTCCCTCCCCCATTCATCCTCTGTGTCTCTCTGTCTCTCAAAAATGAATAAACGTTAAAATAAATAAGTAGAACTGTATGTGTGCTGTGATTACTTACACAAAAAAGTAAAAAATGATGAGAGGAAAAAGAATAGAGATAAACAGACCAAAATACTAACATCAATCATCTCTGGGTCATCAGGTCATAAACTGTTTTTTTTTGTTTTTTGTTTGTTTTTGGGGGTTTTTTTTGGGGGGGAGGGGAGCACAAGCGGGGAAGGGGCAGAGAGAGGGGAATAGAGGATCTGAAGCAGGCTCTGCGCTGACAGGCTGACAGCAGTGAGCCCAATACGGGGCTTGAACTCACGAATCGCGAGATCGTGACCTGAGTCGAAGCCGGACACAACCAGGTGAGCCACCCAGGTGCCCCAACGAACTGTTTTTACCATACCTCCACACATCTCTGGGTTATCACAATTTCCCACAATTAATTTTTTTTATTTTATATCCATAGAAAGCATTTTTTTTCAAAGGAGGGAAAACCTTATGCATCCGAAGAAGAAGAAGCGAGCAAGGGGCAGTCCCCAGCTACTCCCCAAATGCTGGTCGAGCAAGAAAGGGCCACACACGAGGCGGGCGACCACATACCTAGACTTGTGAGAGGGTTGCTGCCGCCCCAACAGATGCGCTCGTCCTGCTGCTGCTTCACCATCTGCACGGCTTCTGCCGAGGTGTCCGCGACCTGCGTGACCGCTCTCAGCAGCTGTGAGGGAGGGGGAGTGGCACAGAGGCATCAAATGCTGCTGAGCCCACCTGCAGAAGCCATCCCCTGCTTCCCCCAAGGGCAGCTGGAGAGTCACCAATCAGAGTTCTCCGTCCTCACTCCTTTCTTCTGGGCCCAGTGGGGATGCTGCGCTATTACGTGTCCCATCCCACACTAGTGGCCCAGCAAAGCCAGGGCACGATGGGAAAACCCATGTCCCAAGATAACAGAAGGGCCTCTCCAGTGAGAAAGGCCTGTACCCCATGGGACCCTGTCGGCAGAACTGTGGAGGACAGGACGGACGGAGGTTTGGAAAGTCCAGGAGTCTTTGTCTTAAACCGACATGGTTCTCGCTTCAGCAGCACTTAAGCTAAAATTGCAAAAAAACAAGATAAATCCCATGGAAGCCCTGGGCCAATGTCAGAGTTCCACGTGTGGCAACTGCACTCATAATCACAACCAACCCAGTGTTTTAGGTTGGACTCTAGGGATCTGAAATGTGAAACAACAAATGAGGAGGTAAATATCTATGTAGTCAGCTGAGCAGCGTGAGACCACTTTTTCCCATCTGTGTGAGCTGGGTCACAGGCAGGCAAACGTCTGGCCATCTGGCTGGCTGGCTGGCATAGTTCCTGGTCATACACAAGAACAAACTGGCCACGATACATTTGGGTATATCATGAAGACAGAGTGGCCCCAATACAGGGACAAAAAAGCTAGAGGCTGGGCTAAGGGTCCCATATGGTCCACTAGGACCCAGCACAGGCAGTACACAAACCTCTTCTGGCCCCAGGGTCTCAGCTCACCTAACAGCCCCCTGAAATGCGGTAGGATTCTCAGGGAACATCCACATCAGCCCTCCCCCTTCCATGGCACCAGGAGAAGCGCCCTCCCCAACCTGTCCAAGCCCCAGGCTGAGGGCCAGAGCCCAGCCGTGCCAAGCCCGGCCCAGGCCCCTGCCCTCATGTGTGCGGCTGGGGGCTGCGGAGGCAGCCGGAAGGGAGGGGGGGAGCGGGGCAGGAAAGGGTGATTCTTACTTGGTTGCACGAAGTCAGGGTCTGGTGCACGGCCTGGACGATGGGGCCACACGGGTGGAGGTAGGGGCCCGGGCGCCGGCAGCACTCACCCAGCTCGTCGTCGTAGACTTGGAGGAAAGCCACAACGAGCTGGCGGAAGTCAGAGACGACCAGGCGCAGCTTCTGGTCCAGGGTGCTGGTGTCGGCCCCGCTCACAGCGCCCCCTTGCTTGTGCTGCTCAAAGCACAGCGAAGCCAGAGGTAGAGGGGTCCTCGAGGCCCTGCCTGCCCCTGGGGCACCAAGTCTCCTCCCGCGTCAGATACACAAGACCGGAGGCAGAGAACTCGGTTTTGCGCAAAGCCGCCTAGCTTCCAGCCTCAGCGCAGCAGCTGCCGCCTGTGTGCGCCTCAGTCTCCTCCCCAGGAAGAAGAGGACAGGCCAAGGACTGGTGGGAAGGCCACGTGCAAGAGAGCCCATGAAAGCCCAGACCTCAGGACCCGGTGCACAGCCTGCGTGAGGCCGATCTCTTCCATTCTTCCGAAAGCCTCTCCACATCTGCCCAGTCTGCCTGCCTCTCCCCTTCACATGGGCTGAGCACCCACAGCATCCTAGAAGCCACGGAGCCCTGCGCGCACACCACCTCACTTAACCCTCACAGCACATTCGCTGTAAAGGTGGGGCCCCTGAGGCGGGGGAAGTCACGTTCCTCGCCCTGGGCACAAAGCGGGGCCCTTGCAGTCGGGCCCTCAGCCCCAAGCCCCATGGCCCCCGGGGAGCCGACAGCCCTCACCTCCACCCTGAGCGCCTGCAGTTTGGCGGCGCTCTCCTGCAGCTGCCTGCCCAGCTCCACCACGTTCACGTCCTCCAACTCCACGCAGGGGCTGGCCCTGCAGGGAGAGGAAAGAGGACGTGCCCAGCTGTGTGCCACCGCAGTCATCGGAGCACCCACCGGCCCCACGGGGAAGGGCGTGTCCCGGCTAACGGGACCAAGTGGGACACGTACCTCTGCCAGGCACCGCTCTGCTGCCTGAGGAAGGGCTGAACGTCTAGGGACCATGGCTCACACTCGGGGCTCAGGAGCGTCTGCAGGTGGGGGCTGGAGAAGAGCTCCCCCAGAAGCACCTCGTTCTTCTCTCTGGTGTCCTCTAAGAGCTCCTTCACACTGCTGGGGCATCCCCAAGGCCACGCTGTCACTGGCCACAGCACAGCCTCCAGATCTGCTGAGGCCCCCGGCCGAGGAAGCCCTCAGTCCCCCAGGGGAGACCCCAGGGGCAAAACGAGACCAGGCAGAGAGGCTGGGAGACGATGTCTCCGCCAGTCCCTGCCCTGCTTTGGTGGCCATGCCCAAGCCCCGTTCCCGTGAGAGCCCGCCTGCCTGCAGGGACAGCGCGGGCACCCGTGTTCCTCCGCAGGCCAGCCTGTCTTCTCCGAGGCCTGCAGAGCACCTTCACACCGACAGCCCGGCAGCGGGAGCGCTGTGCTGTGAGCACTGTCCCACGGGGACGTCCTTCCCGGGCTCGCACCTCGCCGCGCGCCAGTGTGCAGCTGCCACCACCAGAGTGGCGAGTAAGACCCCAGCTGGAGACGTACGTGGTGGTGGGCCTGGGTTCCCAGTGGGCCCCCCAGCCCTACCACCTCCACATGGAGCTCCAAGGTGCCCACCGGCCATTCTGTGGAGAGCCCGCCCTGAGCCTTTACCTGGAGCGGCTGCAGCATCCGGCAGTCAGGCTCTGGACCCCATCCAGCAGCTGGTTCATGAAGCACAACTGCTTCTGGGCGCAGGCCCGGCCCTGGGCAGGGAAGGGCGCACCCACTCACTAGGCCAGACGTGCTGGGGGGTCCCCTGCCCCACACCTTGCCCTGCTGGGGCCAGTGGGAAGGAGTGGCCTGCACCAGCAACTCCCTGCGCCCGACCCGGCAGCATTTTGGAGCGGCTTGGGGCCCACAGCCTCAGGGGCTGCTGTCATTGAGTGCTCCCAGCCTCGGGTGGCGATGATGCCCGGGACCAGGCTCTGGGAAGTGCAGCAGAGATATACGGGAGCAGGGCCCCGGGGCAGGGGCTGGGGGCTCCGGCGGTGAAGCACAGGACTCTTGATTTTGGTTCAGGTCGTGGTCTTGCGGTTCGTGGCATCAAGCCCCGCGTCAGGCTCTATGCTGAGAGTGAGGAGCCTGCTTGGGACTCTCTGTCTCCCCCTCTCTCTGTCCCTCCCCTGCTCTCTTTCTCTCTCACTCTCACAAACAAATACACCTTTGAAAAAAGAAAGGAAGATACACGAGCACGTGCCCATCACACAGCCCACAGCACAGCTTCTTGGGCGGCTGTGTGGAGCACGGCAGGGCCTGCCGAAGGCAGAACACGGCCCGCAGGGACTGAAGCCGCTCTGTTCCTCAGGAGCGCCCCCGGGCGGAGGCTTATTCTCCCTTCAGACTGACCTCTGCAGCCAGGAATGGCCTGTGATGACCCTTCTCCTCACAGGAAGAACAAGTGGCCAGACTTCACGGCTGACAGAGCCCCCCGGCCTGAAGGCAGCTGGGATTCCCAGCAGGGACCCGCCTGGCCAGGAGCTCAAGACTTCAAGAAGGAGAGGAGACTCACAGGACCCAAACACTTACAAGCTGAGAGGCCCAGTCCACTCCAGACAGCCTGGTGTGAGCAACGGTATCAGAAAGAAAGCCGGAGCCTGCCTCTCCATTTTAGATCTTCCCTGCCGCTGCCCTCACAGACCCACTATTCTGAGGGATGCCACAAAACGATTTGCTCAGCTGGCATCACTATAAAGCCCTCCGAGAAGCATCTGCACTTAAAGTGGGCATGGAAGGCACAGGCTGTGGTAGAAGGGCTGTGCGGTTCCTGGCAGCATTTCAAGCCAGGCAGCCCTGGCTTGGGGAGTAGATTTGGGGACAGGAACATGCTCTGCTACGTTTACAGCCCAGCTCCCTCTCCATGGGTGCCAGGCCTCCTGCCTATGGCTGCCTGGCACTTTCCTACAAGCCTGGCTCCCGGCTGTGTAGCCACGTCAACAGGATCAGTGGCTCTGCAAGCTTCTCAGTCTAAAACTGGGCGACTGGGCCCGGTCAGTACCTCCTGTTGACCCATTCTCCCAATCTGGCCAAGTGACACTGAGCCCGAGTAACATACCTGAGGGCAGCATGAAAGCAGAGACAGAGGTTGGGACACTGTCTAGACAGGAGACAGTCCAGACAGAAACATGACAGCAACTATCACTCAGGACCTCACGAAGCCTTGACCAGTGGCCAGGGCTGGGCCACCCTGCCTGCTGTGCCCTCCTCGGCACAGCCCTGACTCTGGTAGCCCCCCGAATGCCCGGGAAGAGATTGGTATCCCTGCTCTGGGCTCTGCCAGCCCGGGTCAGGACCGGGACTGTAGTGCTGAGCCCACTGGGCGGTCCCAGCCTATGTGTCCTGCCCGCTCCCTGGTCACGCTCCGGCAGCCTGGGGCACTCCTCTCCCAGAGGTGTTCCATTCCATTGAGCTGCGCTGGTGATTTGTATTTGAGATGTAACGCACACACCATGAGTTCACCCTTCTTAAGTACATAGTTCAGGGCTTGCTATGACAGTCACGGAGCTGCACAGCCCTTACCACTAGGTAAGCACAGGACATGACCATCACTCCCCAAAAGCAATCCAGTCCCCATGAGCAGTCACTCCCCATACCCCATCCCCCCACCCCCGCCAGCCCTAGCCCCTAGCACCCACTGATCTCCTTTGGCTTCTATGCATTTGCCTCTTCTAGACACTTCCTATAAATGGAATCTTACATACGTAGTCTTTTGTGACTGGCTTCCTTCACTCAGCATAATGTTTTTAAGGTTCGTCCACGTAGTAGTTTATTCTTTATTATTACTTGTTTATCCACGCACCGATTAATGGAGATTTCAGGGTTTTTTCCTACTCTCTGTCTACTAAGTAATACTTCCTGTTCATGTACAAGTTTCTGCGTGGCCAGTCCTGTGGGGTCCGCAGCTGGCAGTGGAAGCACTGGCCGTGAGGCACTCTAAACTGTGAGGCACGGTTTAGAGGAACCAGCAGGACTGTCTGCCACGGTGACTGAACCGTCGGACACTCCCAGCAGCAACGGATGAGGGCTCCAACCCATCCTCATCCTCACCGATGCTTGTTACTTTCCTTTCTGTTTGTTTTTTTAAATCCTAGCCCTCCCACAGCACATGAAGTGGGATCTCATCGAGGTTTTGGGAAAAATGTATTCAGCTCCTCTGCCCAGTTTTCTGTTGGCTTCCCTGTCTTATTATTATTGAGTTGTGAGAACTCTTTATGGATTCTGAATACCAGACCCTTATCAGATACATGATTGACAAAGATTCTCTTTCATTCTATGGATTATCTTCAATTACCTTCAATTTCTTGATGTCCTTTGAAGCACCAGAGTAGCTCATTTTAATGAACTCTAATTGATCTATCTTTTTCTCTTGGTTTGTGCTTTTGGTACCAAAATGACTTTTTAAAACTATTATGAACCCATGGATTTGAAATAATGTTGACAGGCCTCAGTCTACTGTGGTCATCATCCTTCCGATGCATTCATCATCTCACGATGTTCCCTCTCTGGCCAATGAGGGCTTCTATTGATAGCTGCCTGCTGAGTCCTTCAGATGTAACTGTAAATTCTTGGATGCCTGCCTGGTTCTCTTGTGTAACAAAGTGTTCCTGACTCAACTGGTACATTTCCTGCCCCAGGCCTTTGTTACAACTGGACTGTCATTGTTCTTGTCCTTTTAAGAGGATAAAGCGAGGAAACACACACACACACACACACACACACACACACCACACCACACACTCAGGTTTTAAGTTAAAATACATTAAGAGCTCATGCTGATATTCCCAATTCAAATTCCTACAGGGTTTGACCAAACCTAATTATCTTATACCCATATCTCCATATCTCCTTTCTCCCATGCTCCCCACCAACTCCCAGCTCTCAACAATGCCAACATGAATTATTTTGTTTTTATTTTTTATTCCATAAAAAGGAATGAAGAACTGATCCATGTTCCAGCATAAATGGCCCTTGAAAATATCGTGTTAAGTGAAGAAGTCATTACAAAAGGCCACATACCATAAGACTCCATTTATATGAGATAAAGACAGGAGAGTAGCGGGTACCAGGGCCTGTGAGTAACAGGGAGTGATGGCTTAATGGTCACAGGATCCCCTTTTAGGGCGATAAAAGTGTTCTGGAACTAGACAGAGCATACTATGGTTGCACGACAATGCGAACGTACTTAACGCTGATTGCACACTTAAAAGTAGTTCAGACGGTAAATTTTACGTTATGTGTATCTTACCACAATAAAAAATATTTTTTAAAACAGAATAGAACCCTTCAGAGCTTGCTGGGAAATTTTTTTAATGGTTAAAATGGTAAATGTTATGCTATGTGCATTTTACCACAATGAAAAAATCTTTAAAGATAAAAAGGAAGGGAGGGGTTCCAGTTCCAGGTAAGATGAAAAGACCAGCTTCCTCTCCCACTAAATACTCACCTCTCAGAGCAGGACAGAATGCATGTGGCAGGTGTCTATAGTCTCAGAAGGGCAAGTATCAGCAGGCATGTCAAGGACACATGCCAGAATCCTAGGTGACCATCGAGGCTGGCGACGATCTAGCATGTTCTCTCCTCTGGTCTCTCTAGACCTGCACTCAGCCCAGCTCAAACCCAGAAGGGAACATAACAGTACAGACAGAGAACTCCAGAAAAGGAAAAGGAAACCCCTAACACTCAGAGAGAGTAGGGAAAATCTCCAGGCTTTTTTCTCTCCTTCTGCTCTGTGACCCCAGACCCCAGGCAATATCATGGCAGTGGTGGCCGCAGCAACAAAGGTGGTTACTAAAAGAAAACTGCAGAAGCCAATACTCTGGGAGCAGGGAATCTTCCTCTCCATTCAGTGTGGTGCAGTCACAGAAGTGGGTGCTTTATGGCTGCAGGGCAGCAAAGGAGAGCCCTTTCCCCCAGGAACCAGATAGTATCAAAGAGAGGACAGGGAGTGACAAACTAGAGAAAGGGATCCCATAAATCTGTTTTGAATGTCTGGGCTCACCCCCACCCGTGCAGGGATAGATCTGATCTCCAGGAGCATACCGACAAATGATCACAGGGGAGAGACCGACACCAGATCCCAGGCTGACCGTCAGGCGGTCCACATGCAGGGAGGGCCTGAACAGTAGCACAAAGGCTGTGGAAAGCGGGCCGACCCTGGAAGCACAGGCCAGAGAAGGAGGCAGAACGTGCAGCTTACGCCTGACCAGGTCAAGTACCTGCTACAACACAAGTATCAACATTCTTCATAAAACTCAACAAGACCCAGAGTCAAAGTCAACGTGCATGAGAAAAGACAATGAACAGACGCCAATCACAAGATGGCACTGATGTTGGAATTACCTGACAAATTTCAAGCAGTCATTATAAAAATGCCAAGTAAGTAATCATGAGTTCTCTTGAAACGAAAGTTAAAATAGAAAACATCAGCAAAGAACCAACTTTTTTAAAAATATTTTTTAATTTATTTTGAGATAGAGATAGAGAGAGCATGAGCACGGAAGGGGCAGAGAGGCAGGGGGAGGGGGAGAATCCTAAGAGAATTCCCAAGAGAATCCCAAGCTCTACACCATCAGCACACAGCCCAGTGCAGGGCTTGAACTCCTAAACTGTGAGATCATGACCTGAGCCGAATTCAGACCTTAACCAACTGAGCCACCCAGGCACCCTAAGAAACAATTTTTTAAAAAAGTATCTTTTTTGGGGCGCCTGGGTGGCGCAGTCGGTTAAGCGTCCGACTTCAGCCAGGTCACGATCTTGCGGTCCGTGAGTTCGAGCCCCGCGTCAGGCTCTGGGCTGATGGCTCGGAGCCTGGAGCCTGTTTCCGATTCTGTGTCTCCCTCTCTCTCTGCCCCTCCCCCGTTCATGCTCTGTCTCTCTCTGTCCCAAAAATAAATAAAAAACGTTGAAAAAAAATTTAAAAAAAAAAAAAAAAAGTATCTTTTTTAGAGCTGGAAAATAAGAATAAATGAAATAAAAAACTCAGTGATGAACACAATAGCAGAATTGAGGGTACAGAGGCAAGAGTCAGTGAACTTGGAAACAGATTAACAGAAACTATCCAATGTGAGCAACAGAGAAGGGAAAAACATTTAAGACCATCATGGACTTGTGGTACAATAATAAAAGGTCTAATATGTGTGTCGTAGGAGGCCCAAACGGAAAGGAGACAAATGTGTGCACTGATAAAATATTTGAAGGAATAATGGCTGAAAACTTGTCAAATTTGGGAAAAGACACAAACTTATAGATTTGAGAAGCTGAACGAATCCAAAAAGGAAAGCCAAGGAAATATTCGCACAAACACATAATCAAATTACTGAAGACTGATAACAAAGAGAAAGAAAAAAAAGTTTTAAAGTAGCAAGAGAAAAACAATGCATGACCCACAGGAGAAAAATTACCCAAATGACTGCAGATTTCTCACTGGAACCCGTGGAGAGAAAGAACTGCCAGCCCAGTACCCAGTACCCACCAGGAATAAAGGGGAACACTAAGAGAATTTGGACCCAGCAGACCACTTCTAAAAGAATTGCTAGGGGTACCTGGGTGGCTCAGTCGGTTAAGTGTCCCACTTTGGCTCAGGTCATGATCTCATGGCTCATGAGTTCGAGCCCCGCATTGGGCTCTTGTGTTGACAGCTCAGAGCCTGAAGCCTGCTTTGGATTCTATGTCTCTCTCTCTCTATGCTCCTCCCCTACTCTCTCTCTCACTCTTGCATGCGCTCTCTCTCTCTCTCTCTCTCTCTCTCAAAAATAAACATTAAAAAATTAAAAAAAAAAAAAAACAATTGCTAAAGGCCATCCTTCAGAGAGAGGTGAAAGGATACCAGAAGGAGACTTGGAACATCGCAAATAAAGGAAGAATAAAGGACAAAACCAGATAATCAACTCAGTAGATGCAAAGAAAGCATTTACAAAAATTCAACACCCTTTCATGACAAAAGCACTCAACAACTAGGAATAGAAGGGAGTATCCTCAACCTGAAAAAGGGCATCTATAAAAAATTCACAATTAACATCATAGTCAAAGGTGAAGATCAAATGCTCTCCTCCTAAATCAGAAAGTAGGCAAGGATGCCCACTCTTGCCACTTCTATTCAACATTGTACTGGAAGTGCTAGCCAGAGTAATTAGGTACGAAACCGAAATCAAAAACACACAAATTGAAAAGGCAAACATAAAGCTATCTCTATTTGCAGATGATACAGTCTTTTATATAAAAAATCCTAAGGGAATCCACTAAAAAACCATTAGAATAAACAAGTTCAGCAACGTGGCAGGATACAAGAGCAATGTGCAAAAAGCAATTGTATTTCCACAGACTAGCAATGAGCAATACAAAAATGAAATTAAGAAAACAACTCCATTTATAATAGCATCATAAAGAATAAAATACTTAGGAACAAATTTAGATGTATATACTGGAAGCTACAAAAAAGCTTTTAAAGAAATTAAAGAAAACCTAAATAGGGATGCCTGGGTGGCTCAGTCAGTTAAGCACCTGACTTTGGCTCAGGTCATGACCTCACAGCTTGTGAGCTCGCGCCCCACGTCAGGCTCTGTGCTGACAGCTCAGAGCCTGGAGCCTGTTTTGGATTCTGTGTCTCCCTCTCTCTGCCCCTACCCTGTTCGCACTCTGTCTCTCTCTCAAAAATAAATAATAAAACATTTTTTTTTAATGTTTTAATTAAAGAAAACCTAAATAAATGGAAAGACAGTCCATGTTCATGGACAGAAAGACTTAATATAGTTGATGGCAATACCTCCCAAAACAATCCACAGATTCGACACAAACTCCATCAAAATTCCACTTGGCTTTTTTGCAGAAATTGACAAGCTTATTGTAAAATTCATGTGGAAATTCAGTGGAATCACTAATAAAAGCCAAAGCAATCTTTAAAAAGAGCAAAACTGAAAGATTCACATGTTACAACTTACTACAAAGCTACACTAATGAAGACAGTGTGGCATAAAGTCAGACATAGATCAATGGAACAGAATGGAGAATCAAGAAATAAACCTTCACATTTATAGTTAACTGATTTTCATCAAGGATGCTAAGACAATTCAATGAGGTAAGAATGGTCTTTTCAATACATGGTGCTGGGAAAACTAAACAGCCACATGCAAAAGAATGAAGTTGGAGACACACTTTACACCATACATAACTAACTCAAAATGGATCAAAGACCTAAATGTAAGAAGTAAAAACTATAAAACTCTTAGAAGAGGGGCACCTGGGTGGCTCAGTCGGTTGAGCATCCAACCCTTGATTTTGGGTCAGGTCATGATCCCAGGGTCATGGGATCAAGCCCCGCGTCAGGCTCCACACTGCTTAAGATTCTCCCTCTCCCTCTGCCCCTCTCCCCCACTCATTCTCATTCTTTCTCTTTAAAAAATTTTTAAAGACTCTTAGAAGAAAAGATAGGTATCCATCTTCATGACTTTGGATTTGGCAATGCATTGTTAGCTATAACGCCAAAAGAATAAGCAACAAAAGAAGAACATACATAAATCGGACTTCATCAAAACTAGAAAGTTTTGTGCTCTAAAGTATAATTCCAGGAAGCGAACAGACAATCCACAGAATGGAAGAAAATATTTGTAAATCTGATATCTGACATGGCTTGTATCCAGAACATATAAAGAATTCTTACAGCTCAACAATAAAAGACAACCCAACTAAAAAGTGGGCAAGAGAACTGAACACAGACATTTCTCCAAAGAAGATATCCAAATGGCCAACAAGCCCATGAGAAGACGCTCAACATCATTAGCCACCAGGGAAATGCAAATCGAAACCCACACACCAGGATGACTGGAATGAAAAAGATGAACAAATTTTGGTGAGTACGTGGAGGAACCGGAACCCTCACACACGGCTAGTGGGCATGTCGAATGGTGCAGCCACTTTGGAAAACAGGTTGGCACAACATTCTTCAAACCGTTAAATGTACTCCATTTACTACATTGACCTGTCACTACCACTCCTAGCTATGTACCCCCAAAAGAACTGAAAACGTGTCTTCAGTTAAAAACATATACACTGACATTCATCTTATTATTTAATAGCCAAAACGTGAAAATAATTATTTCAAGAGTTTGACAAGATTCTAAGGGTAGGGGTAGGGTTCCTTTGACTGATGCGGGTGTAGATCAGGGTCACTTCTGTTCAGAAAGTTGCAGGGGGCCAGCGAGTCAGGGAAAGTGCATGGGCTTGGACCAGAGGCCTGGGTTTGAGGCCAGGCTCTGTCACTGGGTGACCTAGAGCAAGTTGTCTGACACTTCCCCTGTGAAATGGGGCTAAGATAAGTACCTACTGCCAAGGGTGAGTGTGACAGCTACTCCACCACAGTGGCAGTGCATATGAAGTCACTGACCGAGGACAGGATGTGCTCTGTCCCTTCAGTCACCATATCCAGAGATCTGCCTCAGGCCTCCTCAGTGGCCTTCGCCGCTTAGCCCTAGGGGTGGCTGGGGTCTGTGCAAGGGAATCCTACTGATTCCTGTCCCAGGGGGCTGAGGAACAGTGGCTGGGATGCTGGCTTCCTGAGGCCAGAGGAAAGATACCCCTCCTACCCCTAACCCAGCCTCACCAAGGTCCCTAGCCTGTGGGGATGGAGAGGAACCTCTCTTACCTTTAGGAGCTCCTGGTCATCCAGCCCACACAGCATCAGCTCCTGGCCTAGTCTCACCATCTCTGTCAGAACACAAGGATCCTATTACCGCAGAGGCCCACCCAGGCAGGAGAGGACACCGTGCGCTCAGGGGCACACCGACACGCAGAGTGCCGAGCGCCACTCTGGGGACAGTGCTCCCGCTCCAGCATGGGTGGGCCGGTGTCCCAGAGGCCAGGCTAGGCCCAGAAGGCCTAGGTGGACAAGGAGGCAGGGACAGGATACCTAGGAATGCCTCTGGCTGTGTGACCCGCATCAGTTTCCTGGGCTGAAAATAGGGCGTCACATCTGACGTTCTTCCATATAAGGAACACTGTCTGGCTTCTAGGAGAAGCAGCCAGCCTCCTGAGGAGCTGACAGAGGTCAGGGAACCTTCCTACAGGCTTTTATCATCATCGTCTCCTTTCACCTTGCCAGCAGCTCTAGGAGGCAGACCTCAGCTCCATGGTACAGATTGGGAAACTGAGTCACTGCCTGGTGCCCAGCCATACCTTATCGGGTGCCCTGGGCATTTTCTGAGCAACCATCTGGTACAGAGACAAAGGCCCGGACTTGGAGCTAGAAAGCCTGAGGCCAATGCCAGCTCTGAACCCCCGAAGTAGCTCTGTGGCAGTGCCCTTACTCCTTCATGGGCAAAGCCCATCTCCTATGCCGACATGGCTCAGTGATCCAACAGGCCTAACTCTGGCATCTGCTTTGGAAGGTTTGGTGCAAGAAACGAGCAGAGCGTTTTTGTGAAAGCGCTAGTAATCCCGGAAACAGAGTACAAATACCCTACTCTACCCACAACCCTTAACCCCAAACCCTCGTGTCCTCCACAGCTCCTCTCCTGCTTAGGCCACGTCCAAGTCTCGGTGAGCCCGGCCAACCCCCGCTTCAGGATAAGCCCGGGATCTGGCCAACACTCTACCTCCACTGCCGCCCCGTCCCCATGTCTTGCCTGCATCACCGCAACATGCCTCCAGGGCTCTCCCGGCCTCCGCCCGGGCCTCCCGTTCTCAGCTCAGCGGCTGTAAGGCCCCTGCGACACCACAGCTTTAAGCTTAAGTCAGGCCACAGCTTTCCTGACAATAAAAACTGTCCTTCCATGGCCCACAGACCTAGCCTGATCCGGCCCTGTGGCCTCTCTCTCTGCCCTCGCCCCACCACTCTTCCCTTGCTCTTCGCTCTGCAGTGGCCACCCCGGCCTCCTTGCTGCTCTTCACAGCTGCAAGACACAAGCAAGCCTACCTCAGGCCCTTTGCACTTGCTGTCGTGTTACCCTGAACACCATTCTTCCTGAGATCTGCCAGGCTCGCTTCTTCCCTTCCTGCAAGTCTGTGTTTAAAAGGGAGGCCTTGGGCACCTGGGTGGCTCAGTCGGTTAAGCGTCCAACTCTAGATTTTGGCTCGGGTCACGATCTCACGGTTTGTGAGATGGAGTCCCATCTCTGCGTTGACAGTGTGGAGCCTGCTTGGCATTCTCTCCCTCTCTTTCTCTGCCCCTCCCCCGCCCATACTCACTCTTTCTCTCTCTCAAAATAAGTAAATAAATATTTTTTTTTAAAATTTTTTTTTAATGTTTTTTATTTATTTTTGGGACAGAGAGAGAGACAGAGCATGAACGGGGGAGGGGCAGAGAGAGAGGGAGACACAGAATCGGAAACAGGCTCCAGGCTCTGAGCTGTCAGCCCAGAGCCTGACGCGGGGCTCGAACTCACAGACCGCGAGATCGTGACCTGGCTGAAGTCGGACGCTTAACCGACTGCGCCACCCAGGCGCCCCAGTAAATAAATATTTTAAAACGAAGAGAGAGAGGGAGGCTTTCCCCAACCATCTTATATCCACAGGAGCACCCTTCACCGCCCATGCACCACTCTGCCCTCACCTGGCTTGCTTTATGGCACTTCTCACCATGCAACACAGAACTTTGCTGCCTCCATCTATCACCTGTTTCTCCCAGCTGGCATGTAAGGGCCGTGTGAGCAGCACCTAAAACGATGCCAGGTGCGTGGGAGACACTCCACAAATACCGGTCAAATGAATTCATGAATTGTCCGAATCCTCTTTGGAGGATTATACACTTTGACAAGCACCCATGTCCTACCACCTGCTCTGACACTTGGCATGCTTCCCCGGGTGGGCGAGGCTGAGGCTGTCACCCCAGCTCTACAGAAGAGGAAACTAGGCTGGGGATGGCGAGGTCGAGGCTTTGGCTGGACTAAGGGCACGGTTAGTACCTATGGGTGGGTGGGTGTGAAAGAATTCAGATGCAGGCTGATGGCCAGGCTCACCTGGCCTTGACGTAGTCCCATCAGTAGGAAAGTGCCGGCCATAACACACTGGGGAAAGGGCAGCACCGCTGTGCAGCCCAGGCCGGTCCTTCACGCTCCAAGACACGACACCCTGTTCTTCTGGGCCATTTCAGCCTCGGGGACAACTGTCCCTGGATAACTAATCTGGCAGTGACAGCCGGGGCCTGCACTGGGGCTCCAGGGTCCAGGTCACCCACCCTGGAGTAGATGGGCCAAATGCAGGCCCACGAAAATCTGACCTTCGGAGACACCATTGTGAGGACTGTTCCCTATCCCCTTTTGCCTAACGTTCATCACCAGATTAAGAACCGTTTTTGCCAACAAAAGATCGAAAAGAAGCAGTTACAAGACAAGCCCTATGGAGAGCTATCGAGCGTGCACATGGCAGAAAGATGGGGACGGAACCACCAGTGGCATCGGCAAGAACCAGTCCCCGCCTCTGGTGCCCTGGCGGGTGGGCTGGCAGGGTGACACATTCTTGGTCTCATTCGCATGCCCCTGTGAGAGGAACTCTCCCACTGGCCTACGCACAGGGTGTGAGTGTGCCCTGATTCTAGAAGGCTCTGGCAAGATCTCCAGGGTGTGCGCTGGCCAGAAGTAAACACCAATCCAATGGGAAATTCACTCCATCTTGCTAAGGAGGGCACGCACAAGCTCAGAATCCACCCCCCAACTCCAAAGTCCTGTAACGCAGACTCACCTTGGATCTTCACCTCGACTGGGGCCCCCCTTAGTGAGCTGAACTTGTCCTGCCAGGAGGGGCAGACCCTGCAGGCAAAGAGCAAAACTGGTCAGTCCTGAGCGGGCCGCAGAGGCTCCTCGTGACCTCTCCCCGCACGTGCTCTAAAAAAGTGAATTACTTGTGCATGAGCTAAACACCACTGAAATGTTCACTTTGAAATGGACGCTTTTATGTGATGTGAACGTCAACTCCATACGTTAGCAGGGGGAAAAAAACCACAAGATATTTCTGCAAGTGAACCTCAGAAATGTGGATTTGAATACTGAAATTTAAATTCTCATGATAAACAAAATGACCACCCAAGAGGAAAATCCTGATTTCCTCAGAGCTTGAAGCTCTTTCTCAGAAGGAACCGAGGGGCTGGCTTTTCTTTCAACCATGCTGCAGGTTCATGTGAAGGCTGTCCACCAAGGCCCTTCCTGCCCGGGCATCCTTGAAGCCCTGCCTGGGTGTCCCCTGGGAAGCTGGGGGAGGGCCAGGCCCACAGACATCCTGGCATCCCTCCATCACAGCAGGACCCGGGCACTGACCTCCCACTGAGCTCCCATCTCCCAGACCGCAGGCCCACTGAAGCCAGGAGCCAACTTTTCATTTTATACATCTGGGCTCTAATGCCATGGCAGCCAGCACAGAAAAGGCAGCCAGTGTGTATTAACAAATGAATAATCAGGGCCTCTTGCCATGGAATAATGTGCCATTAGTAAATGCCCATGCTTAGCTCTTTCAACGGAAGGACGTTTTCTCTTTTTTGAAAATCTTAAATCAGCAGGACATTAGGCTACTCCAGTTCACACCTTTAAACCATTTGGGGGCTCCTAGTGTGATAGGTTCTGGGATCACAGCCCCAGCCCCTGGGTTGGGAGACAGCAATCCCAGCTGTCCCCCTAGGTCCAGCAGAGCCCCAGCCCTGATGATACCAGATAGATACATGGGACGGTGGCCACTCATAAGCATCTTGCCTTAAGACACCGAGCTGATGGGCAAAACCGTTTCCAGAGACCACATCCAAAGGCAGGCGTCATAAGCAACACACAGCAGGCCCCCCAGACTGGGTCTCCTCCATGATCACGAGACGGTCTGAACACTGCACCCCCAGCCCCTAGCACCAGGCCTAGCACAACACCAAGGCCGTGGGGACGTTGCTCCAGCTGCTGAGACTAACACCTGCCTGCCAGGGAGCCTCAGGAGCTGGCTGCCAGGGCAAGCCCCCCCTACAGAAAGATGAAGAGGCTCTTTCCACAGGACAGCGGGGACCGGGACTCCACTCTGCCATCATGGTGTGGTGGCCTGCCAGCCCTAGGGACCTGCTGACTTTGCATGGTAGAAAAGGGCAGGGCAGCTGTTCCACGAAGCGGGCTCACTTCTCCATCCCTGGGGCCACGCCTCCGAATGAATGCCTGCGTCCCAGGCCACACCTGCCCTGACAATACTGGGACCCTGGGAGCTGGTGGGGCCACCCTGCACCTGAGGCCCTGGGCCCCACGCCGCAGAAGTACAGCAGAGAGGGAGCCTCAGCTATATCGCCTGTCTTCAAGACTCACTGAGGCAGCCAACTTTTCTGCCAAAAAGGGGTGGGGCAAAAGGAGTGGGAGAAGGAGCCCCCCCGCTGTGTGAAACGCTAGGAGGCTGGGCCCTGGGCCTGGTTGCTGGGCGACGCTCCCACTCATAAGGCGCCAAGGAGCAGAGAGCACTCAGCAATCCATCAGGCTGGACCACAGCAAACCACTTCAACACACTAAAGAACAAATCCACAAAAGTCTAAGCGACCTCACTTGGAAAGGGCTTTCATTAAAGTTGATTTTCCTGAAGCAGCAGGGAGCAGGGCAAAAAGGAACGGCACTCAAGGCCTTGAAAAGCAAGCACAGCTCTTCAGGAGCCAAGGAAAGCCAGGCGCCCTGAATTCAGCAACGCAGGGGACCCCGTGGCCCTGCTCCACCCCACGCTGCGGGCCAGCTCGGCACACGGGCCGGCCAGAGCCAGCACGCTGAGCCCCACGGCCGACACTGGCTACAGCTCCCAGGTTCCACCCGGAGTGGGGTGAACAGAGCGGCCGTAAGCAAGAGCTGAAACGCAGAAGCCACGTGCAAAGAAAGCCTACATGAAATATGGGAGAAACTGAATTCTATCCAATTCTCTTTTCAGGCCCTTGAAAGGCCCAGGGCACTTTTGCCAGGTTGCGATTGTAAGAAGCAATTATCCGTTCCCTGCCTATTCCTTCAGAGGATTCAGCTTCTTGTATTTATAAAAGTACTAAAAGCACTTCAGGAACGTACCCATATACTCCCACGCATCGCTCTCTGGGCAGCAGGTGACCCAGTCCCCAGCATCAGATTGGGCCAGGCAGATCTGGGCTCTGTCCACGAGAGCCTCTCCAAGACATGGCTGTGGCCTCCCTAGTTCTGGGAGAACGCTCGAGACCCCATTCCCACTACTGCCTCTCCTCCTGGATTCCTGGACCATGCGCTGGTCCTTCCAGGGCTGGCAGTGGCTGTCACATGAGCCATGTGTCATTCCAAGCCAGCCTCCTGCCATCCTGGGGCTGTTGCAACAGTCTCCATCTTGGTCTCCCTGCCTCCAGCCTCTCCCCTCCAAACCCATCCACCACAGAACCCCCGAGTCACCTTGCCAAAACTGCCAACTCCAGAAGGTCGCTCCACGCTGGCCCTGCCTAGAGCGTGAGGTACAAAGGCCTTCACGCGGCTTGCAAGGCTCTGCATGAGCTTCCCCGAAGCTGCTCTTCAGGACACTGCTGCCCAGCTCTCCCTCCCACACCTCAGTCCCTCACCCCTGTTGAAATGAGCACCCGCCATTATCTGTCCCCTCCCAGATCAAATGCCACCTGCTCCTTGCCAGCACCCATAAGATTCAGAACACAGAGATATGCCCAAGTCTGGGGCTCATGCCTGAGCCCTTTGCAGCACTGGAGTCCCCGTTCCTTGAGGACACCCGTCCGAGCCTGAGGCGCCCAGAAGGACACACGGGTGCGCATGTGTCCATGCACCTGCTTGTCAGCCCACAGCCTGGACCACACGTGCGGCCTGGGGCTGATGCAGGAGTCCTACCTGCTACCTGCCCTCCAGCAGCTCCCAGTACTTTGCAGAGCCAGACAGGACAGCAGGCCAAGACAGAACTCATGGGCTGAGGGCTCTGGTAGCGGTATGCTCAAAAGGTTGTGGGTATCCAGGGGAAAGATGGATATGTTTTGCCCTGGGAGCTGGGGAGAGTTTATTTTTTTTTTATTTTAGAAAGAGAGAGAAAGAGAGAGGGAGAGAGGGAGAGAGAGAGAGAGAGAGCGTGTGAGCCAGGGAGAGGGGCAGAGGGAGAAGGAAAGGGAGAGAGAGAGGGAGAATCTTATGCACGCTCTAAGCTCAGCATGGAGCCGGACTTGATCCCACAACCCTGGGATCATGAACTAAGCTGAAATCAAGAGTTGGATGCTCAAGTGACTAAGCAACCCAGGCGCCCTTGGGAGCTACTTTAAAAGGAGTCGGGCCATGTGAGCTGGGTCTTTGAAGGCCATGTAAGAGAATGTGTAACATGCAGAGACCTGAAGGGTGTTTCCAGGAGGGAGAGAAAAGGTTATGAGAGTGCTCTGAGGCCTGGAAGACAGGACAGGCTGCTGGAAATGCAGAGGCCCTAACATGCAAACGCCTCCTCTTCCTCCCAGCCATTCATTGGACACCCAGCCCAGGGCGAGGCCTGCTGCCGTCCAGTGGCCTGGCAAGTACACCAGCTGGGTGCAGGCTGGATCCTTGCTGCTCCAGTACCGGGCGCCTGCCCGGGCATCTTCCTTAGCTGCAAGGGCAGACAGGCAAGGCTGAAGAGGAACAGGCCCACGCCTGGCCTCCTGAGAGACTCCTGTACCAACCGTGGCCACTCCAGAGAGGGCCCCGGGGTCACGCCCAACAGTACAGGAGGCTGTTCTCCATGAGGCTTGGTCAAGCCTTCCGCACTGCAGCCTTAAGACAGATGCTCAGCTCAGGGGCTGCTGCTCCTAAGGAACAGACTTCCCTTAAGACTTTCTGGATCTTTGCCCTTGCCATCTGGGCAGGCTTTGCTCCCCTTGCAGAGTGCCAGGCACACACAGCAGGGCACACCTTGACCTGAAGGGCTGGGAAACAGGGTCTCGGCCCTGGTTGTCACTCCTCAGTGGCAAGACGTAAGACAGTTCACAACTCCAGACTGAGAATGAAGGGATGGAGGCCCTGTCAAGTCTGAAACTAGTAGAGCGAGAAGAACACTCAGAAGCACCACGAAGCACTTCAGCAGGGCAGCAAATGGCCCAGCTAGAGCCCTGGTGTGGGGGTGCCAAGGCAAATTT
The DNA here is from genome assembly GCF_028018385.1 of Neofelis nebulosa. Lineage (NCBI taxonomy): Eukaryota > Metazoa > Chordata > Mammalia > Carnivora > Felidae > Neofelis > Neofelis nebulosa. The sequence goes on from NC_080800.1 coordinate 126,242,394, forward strand.
GAGCCCGGCTTTCGTGGCTGGCACTTCTTTCCCAAACAGCTGCTCTCGTGATGTCCGGGGGTAAGGTATGAAGCCCTCTGGGAGTACCACTGCTTGTAAAAATATCAACCCCTCCCCCTTCCCCAGGTGGCCCCGGGGGTACCCCAGGGACTGGGAGGAAGAAACAAAGATGTTACCGAATACACATCCACTCCAGGATTTCCAAGCGGTACTTCGAGGGACTACACAGCAGTTCCTGAATGGTCTTGGGTTCTGTGATATAAAGACCCTCCAGGACCGGGCAGTTGAGGTCCTAAGCAAGGAAAGGGAAAACCAGGAAGCTTTAGAAAGTCTGACCGAAGGGCAAAGATGCACTTCTGCTCTCATGCTCTCCATGCACCCTCCCTCACACCAGGCTGGTGAGCACACGCGCTCCCCACCCCCGCGGCCGACACGCGGCCAGCAGCGCTGTCCCTCCCACTGTCCTTCCGTCTTGCCCAGAGGTCAATTCCCCTCGTTCTCAGCCCACCTGCAGTGGCCTGCCACCCCGCCTCCTCAAGTACGCCCCCTCCGCGCATTGTAACCTAGTAGCAACTAGGGGCTCTGACGAGATTGCGAGATTCTGATCCCGGCTCCCGGCTAGGAGACCCAAGGAAAAGTCGAGTGAGAGCGCCCGTAGTGCCGGTCTGCAGGGAACGGGGAGGGGGACCGGCGAGGGGTGGGGCGGAACAGAAGCAGGGCGTGCGGGACCCGGGCCGGCGGTCGGACCTGGTGGAGCGGGTCTCCTCCCCACGGGCACCTGACTCCCACTCGACAGGGTGACACGGACCCCGCCCGTCCGTCTCCCCCTAGACCCCGCGAGCTCCTGGAGGCCAGGGCCCGTGCCCTCCCCGCGTCTGCACTTGCTTCATGCGCCCAGCCAGGTCCCGCAGAATTCCTGCAACACAAGTTAAGGGGCAGCACCCGCGTGGCGCCAGCCCGAACTACCAGGCACGGACCACGCAGACGGCAAGCGTGGAGGCCCAAGGAGCAGAGACAGGTGCCCCCCAGCCGCCCCTGCAGCGGGACACAGGCCGCAGCCGGGAGCTAACACAAGGGCGGGCGCGTCGCGCCGCCGACTTCCGCTGTAGGCCCTGCCCTCCCCGCCGCCCGGCCGCCGCTGTCCGGGTGGCTCCCTGGGCCCGCGGCACCTTTAGCTTCGCGAACACCTCCACGGCCGCCTTGAGCACGCCGTCGTCACCCTCGTCCCGGTAGCCGCCGCCGTCGCCGCCAGCACCCAGTCCAGCCATGTTTCGCGCTCTGAATCGCGCCCCGCCCCCGCCCCAGGCTCACCGGCTGACCCGGCTGCCAATCACACCCAAAGCCCTGCGCCCGTCCCGCCCCCCTGCCTGTGCCCGCCCCCCGCCCCTCCCACCCTCTCCGCGCCCCCATTGGGCTGCCGCTCCACGCGCGCTGTGGCACCACCCAGGAGGCCGGCCTTGGGGAAGGGGCGGGGCGCGGGCTAGCGCGGCCTGGCTCTCCGTGGCCCCCTCGCTCACGCCGCCTCTGCTAGCTGTCTGGGCGGAGGAGGCGTCCGGGCGAGCCTTCTCCGGGAGAGGGCGCTCCTGCCTTGGGCGGGTTGTCCTCTCGAGGATGGAGAGGCGCCTTGTGGGTGGGACGTAACTGGGACTTGAGCATCCCGCTCCCCGCGCGGGGCTCTAGCTCCCGTTTCCCACGCTCACGGCTGCAGCTAGAGGGACGTTTCTTGTGCTCCAATCCGGCCCCACGACTCACTAGCTGGATCACTGTGGGCAGCCTACCCAATCTCTCCGTGCCTCCTTGCCCTCACCTAATGGGGAATGACGAGAGCGCTTACCTCATTGGGTTGCAATGAGAGAATAATTCCTCTGACAATGCCTGGCACGTACAAAGCACTGTGTAAATGTTCACTATTATGCTGGGCCCTGCTACCGCCCCCACCTCCTCCTCGGCTCTCTTTCATCTTCCTGGAAGGTTCTGTGGCTCCTTGCCTCCCTGTCCACTTGTAAATTTCTTAGCATCTCTCACAGCCCTCAAACTCAATGAGTCTGGCATGAAATTTCACCACCCATCTGCCCCCAGACCTCCAACGCCCCCATCCCTGCGACCTGTTGTTCAGACGAGGTGGGCAGCTGCTGTCAGCTCCATCCTGTCCGGAGCCTCTCCCTCCTCTGTGCCCTGTCTGGCCACGTCCTGGAGACAGGGATCAAGAGGCAAGTCTAGAGACCGGGAGACCCAGGGCCCTGACAGGACACAACTGCAGTCATCTGAGTGATAGCCAAGGGCTCTCAGCTCTGTCCTAGGAGGCGGGGGGACGCAGGAGTGTAAGTTAACAGAAAAAGACCCCAGCCCGACTTTGTGGGGCAGGGCCTGATTCCCTACTGAATGCTTTGGAATTGCAAGCTATTCTGAGGACCCAGCGCCTTGGAACTGAGCTGAAGAGACACGCAGGGCACCACAAGGCCCCTTCCCCTGTCCAGCATGGCTGCTGCCTTGGGCCCTTCTGGCAGCTGAAGGCTATAGGGGCTTTGGGTGTTTTTTTTTGTTTTGTTTTGTTTTGTTTTGTTTTAATTTTTTTGTCTCTTTTTGTTTTTGTTTTTCTTTCTTTCTTTTTTAAAAATTTCATTTCAATCACAGCTCCAGCTCAGACATTCAAATTCTTGTGGGTTTTTCTGTGGATCTTTCCTAGGACTGGGGAATTTGGCGGGAGAAACCACAGCAGTGTGGTGGCCTCCCCCACCCTCCCCATATCCTCTGCTCCTAAGGATCAGGAAGAAACCAGCTCCTGTGTATTCTGGAAGAAAATTCCCCTTCTCCACCCAGCCCGATGGAGCCAGTACTCCTCTAAGCAGCCCTTCCCCAAACTCAGCAGCTCTGTCCATGGCATGGGGTGGGATGTGGAGGGGTTGGCAGGGCCTCGAAGCAAGAAAACCATCTTGAGAGGTCGAGGGGTCCATCCCCCTCCATGAGGGACGTGCTGGCTGGCCCTCAGCTCGGGGAGATGGCTGCTGAAGACACAGCAGCAGGCCGCAGCCTCCCTGTGCACACCACCCCTAAATCATGGTGCCTCCCAAGCTTCCTCCACTGGAAAGGCTGGAGGCTGGGCTGGGAACAGAGGCTGCTGGGCCCCTCAGGGAGGGGGGAAAGAAGGGGCCAGCTGGTAGAAGCGTCTGGAAACTTGGACTCAAGCTCAACACAAGGAAGCACCTCTCCCAGAAGACACTGTCTAAACACTGGCTGGCTGCCTGGAAAGGGAGAGCACTCCCTGTCTTGGGAGGTGTGCAAGCCCAGAGAGGTGGGTAGGGATGTGAAAGGGTGGATAACTAGAGTAAAGAAGGAGAGTGCAGCCCTCTGAAGGGCACTCCTGCCCAAATCGCCTGTGTCTAGGAAGGAGGCTTTGGTGCATCAGGGGCCAAAAATGAGGCTGAAGAACGCATCCACCTAGGAGGGGGTTGGGTAGGGGTAGGGGGTCAGTGGAGAGTGCGGGTCCCCAGGCGGACCTAGGCACTTTGCGCAACAAGAGCCAACCTCCTGATCGTGGGGGAAACTTGGCCATGGGTCCCAGCGGGGCCTCAGCCATGTGTCAGTACTTGGAAAACAGGTTGGAAAATGAGGCCAGTTGACAGGCACTGGCCCCACTGTACCAGGGATGGGCTGGCGGGCAGTGGAGGCCAAGGCGGTCAGCCACGTGAGGCACCTCGCCTTGTGCAGTGGGCACAGAAACGTAAGCCAAGCAGATGCCCTCACCCACTGGCCTCCCTGCCCTGGGGCAGCAGCTGTTGGCGGGAGGTATGCAGGACATCCGGCAACAGGAGGGTCCGTGAGAGCATCTCCACTGCAATGTTCAAGCCGTCCTTAGCAACAGACCCCAGGGCTCAGGGGGAACCTTAACCAAGGCCCCCCTCCCCCAGCAGACACGGCCAATCACAGGAAGCTGGAGTTCAAAGGTTTGCCTCTCCATCAAGGAAGAGAAAGCAGACTGGCTTCTGCTGCGTCTGACAGGGGCCGAAGGCCTTGTTCCCTAGAAACTCCTGCCCCCGAAAGAGGGCTGCCTTTGAGGGACAGAGGCCCCCTCTAACTCCCTCTCTTCTCACCCCCCTCCTCCTCCCCAGTAGGGAGAGATGGAAAGACTCCTCGCCACGTCCCCTGGTGAGCACCAAAGGCAGGCTCTTGAAGAAAAGGCAAGTGACGAATGTGTGTGACATTTCGGAGGAAGAATTCAGTTCTTCTCCACCCCGTGGGAGAAGTAAGTGGCCGTTCCTGACTCTGGATTTGGGGGCGAAATGAGACAGGGTAACGAGGTCAGGCTGAGGATGGTCTGAGGTGCAGACTTTCCACAGGCGAGGCGAAGGCTGCCTTCTCTGCCCCTCCCTCTCCCCTTCCTCCTTCCCCAGCCTTATTCTTCTGCCCCTGACCGAGCTACCCCACCGCACTGGGCTGTGGGTCACCGCCCACCCTCGTGCCCAGGTCTCGAAGCCAGCGCCCACAACATGCATGCCAGCCGGGAGCCTGCTCAAAACGAGCCGTCTTCACAGGTGGGAGGGGGGCTGGAAAACCAGAAAGTAAGGGCTTTTGCAAATGAGACCCGGAGGAGCCACAAAGACTGCAGAGACCCCAAACTGCCACATGGGCAACGAGGCCTAAAGGGCTCCTGGAACAAGGGTGATGTTGACTCTCTTTCAGGTGGCTGTCATTCACCCACCTCAGGGCCCTGGGGACTCGCCTGGCCAAGCACACACACTACTGGAGTCTAGTAAGTCCAGAGGACTCCAGAGCTGCCACTACGGGCCCGACAGATGTGAGCCTGCCACAAGTACTGGGTGGATGAGGCTGTCAACCTAGGAGCTGACTGATGACCATCCATTCGTGAATGCTGTCATTCTACACCTCTGTGTGGACACCGAGAGTCTGGCACATGAGGGTGGGGAGGCTGTCCTGGGAACTTGGCATTCCTCTTCCTATCCTTTCTGGTCCCTGTGCTGGGGAAGGGACCATGACAATAGAAGGCAGGGGCAGCTGGCTCCCTGCCCACAGGAACACTAAGGAAACCTCAGCCTGCCTTAGGCCTCCTGATTCAGAGCCTCGGCCTCACCTCCCGCTGCTGAGGGGCCCTCAGAGCCGAGGGGACGCTGGGACTTCCGAGGCCACAGCCTCCTGCAAGGGCACACTTCACATGCCTAGAACCCAGATCAGATCTCAGACTACTCCTAGGGTCTGTGAGGTCCGTCCCCTCTGCAGGCATTTCTGGGGGTGTAGACGGAGCCAGGCTGCGTATTTGGGGGTGGACCCATGACTCGTGAGGCTGATCCTAGCCCCCATAGATCCGGGGGTGAGAATGAACAACGTCGAGTGCGGCGGGGGGGGGGGGGGCATGGTCAGGGTCTTCACTTGCCTTCTTGAGCCAGGCTCTAAAAATGGGGGGTGGGGAGGGGGGCCCCTGGAGGCCTTTGGGATCCCAGCTCCAGGTCTCATGCTCCCCATCTGCAGCGGCCCAGGCCACGATGCGATGCGCCGCCCTGGTGAGGGGTGGGGGTGGCCTCCCTGTGCTGGCGACAGTGCTCAGTGGAGGCAGGGGCGGAGGGGCGGGGGAGGGGGCGGCCCCACACATGTGTGGGGGCTCAGTCGCCCCAGGCAGCAGAAGAGGAAATGGCGGGCGGGATGGCCCCCTCCGTAGGGAGACACTCGGGTCTAGACGGCTTGGCAAAGCCAGCAGGGCTGAGTCACATGCGTCTGGAGCTGGAGATGCAGGCGCCAGGACTGGAACACGACCGTGCCCACTCCGGAGGGCCAGGCGGGGGAGGGGCGCTCAGCCTCGTCTTCCCGGTGCCAGGCCTCCAGCTGGCACCCAGCCTTGCTCCCTGCCTGAGGCCCCTCAATGCCCACCTGGCAGTCGAGCGGGGCCCAAGTTATTGGTAGGAACCAACTGAGTTTTAGGCGTGGCCGTGCTCCCTCAACCCGGGCCGCAGCAGCCTCCTGGGACCTTTGTGCCCCAAAGCCCCCCTTGTTGCACTCCACCCCCTCCGGCCCACCTTCTACAGGCACCTTCCCCCGGGGAAGCTGAAGGTGATGGCCCCTCTACCTGACTGCCAGTGTACCTCGCTCCCCACCACCCCATCCGCAGCCATCGTGGTCCTGCTCGGGGTTCTGTGTTCCCCTTCCCTCCTTCTCCTTTCTCTGTCTCTCTGCCTCTCTCTGTCTCTGTCTCTCTTGCCCTCCCCCCGCCTCTTGTCCTCCCTCCTCCTTCACTCACTCAGGAACACCAGGTCTCTGGATGGGCTGATGTATTTAGTGCTCACAAAAGCATCTGCAAAAAAAGTTGTTTAATTGGGACCAGATCCTCTGAGGTTTTAATGGCATTAAAACAAGATGGGTTTTCTCTGGGGAAGAAACTGCTGGCAACAGGAAGAGGGCACAGAAAGTTTGGCTTTTTTTCTTCTCAAAGCTTGAAGGGGAAAAAGGCCCCTGCACCTTTCTTTATATACTCTAGATGTGTGAGCGTGCACCCTGAGAGTGCGTGCCACACATTCCCATCGACAGAGCCGGGCACCCACGTGTGTTTGCACCTGCACACAGGCACACACGTCAGCGCTGGTTTCCATGTTACTTGAACACGAAATGGAAGACTCAAGGACAGGGCTGTTCCCTTATTCCCACGGTCACCCCAAGGGTGTGTCTTTGGCTGCAGAGCCACTGTCCCTCCGTGGTTCCTTGCAGAAGGCCTGGTCTATAGTGGGGGCTTGACGCACTTATCAAATAACAGATAGAGGGAGGGCTGGACCAGCAGCCCAGATCTTGGCCCCGAGCTTCAGATTCATCTACGGAACTGCCTTCTAGATACCACCGCCTGGCTGTCTCCTCACCAACCTCGCACCTGACCGGATCGTGAGGTAGATTCCTGAGCTTCTGCCCCAGGCTCACTACCCCCTCAGCCCTTCCGCCACCGGCAGCGTCTACCTGGAGCCAGCCACCTTCCCCTCTCCCCCAGACTGCCTCCCCTAGCTGCCTCTGCCCTGCCTGCTGTCTTCTCCCTCGTGGCCCCGCCAAGTCTGTTCTCTGCCCTGCAGCCTGTGAGATCCTTTTATAATGGAAGCCAGATCATGTGACTCCTCTGCTCAGAAGTCCACGGTGGCTCCCTGTTTCCTTCAAGGTTATAGGCGAGATCGGCCCGCCATCCATAGACTGCCCTATCAAGCTAGCCCTCCTGCCCTTCCCAGCCTCACCCCTCACTCGGCCTGCTGGTTCTCAACTTGGGCCACACCCCTTTCTGCCTCGCAGCCTTGCTCTGGCCATCCTTCCCCTGGGGAGGACTCTGCTGGAGCTCTGCTTGCGAGGTTTTCTGCTCTTCATTCACATCTCCACCCAGATGTCACTGTCTCACAGTCCTCATCTGATCCCCTGTCCCTCCAGTCACCGCGGCCAGTCTCTTTCCTTCTGATGGGGGTCCCTGTGCTCCCCCAGTACACGGCCAGCCGCCGGGGGAGCACAGGGGAGGTGGCTGTGTGGCTCCCGCATGGGGCCCGGCCCACAGCAGGGGCTCAGGAATGTTCCCCGAGCCAAGAATCCATTTTCCAATCCTCCCTTGATGGGAGGAGAGCTCTCAGCTGTGCAGTTCTGAGGAGGCCTGAGAGATGAGGGGTGTTGCTTTGGCATCCCCCCGGCCACCGATCGGAGCCCCAACTGATGAAGGTATGTGTGCACCTGGGTGTGCACGAGTGTGTGGACAGTGGGCCACGTGGAAGGTAAGGGCAGGAGGAGAAGAACCAGGAGTCCGTTCCTTGCCCTTAGAATCCCAGGGTTGTGCAGCTAGAAGCAACCTCAGATTCTAGAACTTTGTAAGGAGCCCACACCCACCACATTAAGACGGAAAGACCGAGGCCTTGAGCACAGAGACTTGCTCCCGACATCACATGGCCAGTCTGTCCAGGGCAGAGCTGTGAGCCCAAAACTCTTTCCAGCAACCCCCAGGCTGTATCCCTAGTTCCTGGAAAATCCCGACACCCCTCCCACCCTGCGCTCCAGACATTAGGCTCAGGGTTAGTGTTGGCTGGGGGCCCTGCCTGTCCCAGCCCAAGTCCACGAGTGAGCTCTGTGTGTAGGAGGGGTGGGCGTGGGAGGGCACCTCAGGTTCTGCTGAGCACCCCCCACCCCTGCAAGCTGGCTCTGCTCTCTGGGAGTTTTCTCAAGGTCCCCATGATGTCCAGGTGCCCCAAGACTGCCCAGAATAGGTGGCCAGGTGGCCACTGGGTCCCCAGCACAGGAAGGACAGCAGGACAGAACTCCACAGGAGCTGGGGAACTGAGAGGGCCCAGGCCTCGCCCCTTCCTGCCTAGGTGGGTAGGAGCGGGGTCCCTCCCTCCTCCAGACTGCTGTGCCAGAGAAACCTGGGAGCAGGCTTCCTCCCACCCCCAGCCCAGCTAATGGGAACCAGATGGCAGGATGTTTAGTCAGCGCCTGGGGAGCGGCACGAACAGGGGAAATGGGTTGGGGGCCAGGATTCCAGAATCTATCCCCAGGCAGGGGGAGGGTCAAAGCAAGGGCTCCTGCCACAGTCCCGGTCAGACTCCAGGGGCCCACTTTGGGAAGGGTCCTACCCCTCCTCAGGCAATGCCTGGACTGGGAGACAGGAGGCCCGGCCTCCAGCATCTGACCTGGGCAAGCCCTACCCCCCTCTTGGTTCCTTCTCTGTACTGGGGAGGCTGGGAGCACTCAGACTTCCAGGATCCCCGCCACACCTGCAGCCTCCATTGCCTGAGTGCTCCTGCCCCCCAGAGCCTTAGCAGACCACCAGCTCAGGACATCCTGTGTCCCCCAGGGCCACACAGGCACACTGATGGCTTCATCTCTGGCTCCCAACGTAGTTGCTCATGCTCAGTCCACAGACAGTCTCTGTCTCTAGTCTGTGTGTGGCACAGTCCCAGATTCAGGCCATAAACCAGAGCCCTGGATGGGAGAAGGGAGAGGGTGCCAGCGGCCCCCATGTGCTTCATATGGGACTGTGAGCTGGCACGGGGGCTCCTTGAGGGCAAAGGTGCAAGCGTGCGAATGCTGAGGAGCCCGGTGAAGACCCTCTTGCTGGAGACTTCCGCCCTGACCCACCCCCACCCCCTCCTGCATCTCACACCACCCCCAGCCCCGTGGCCCTGGACAGAGACCTTGAACCCCAGATGGTGGTGGGAAGCTCCTTCCAGATGGCCCTTCTTGGCCCTGCTCCCCCCTCCCTGCACCCTCCCCCAGTTTCCCCCTCTCCCCTCCACCCAAGCCTTGCCCACAATTAACTCATTTTTTCAGATTGCTTCCAAACATAAGTCAACGCTGGACAGAGCTGTAGGAAAAGCTTCCTCAAAGCTGGCCCCAAAAAGCCATGTGGTGAGACGGGGCCTCTTTGCCAGCCCCCACCCGCCCGCCCTCGGCTCTCGTAGCGGGGCCTGGGGCTGGGGCCCTCTGAGGGTTGGCCCGGAGGCCTGTGGTCAGATACCCCCTTCTTCGGCTCACGCTCCGCTCCACGGCCCCTTCCCTCGGGCCCGGCTTCCTTTCCCCCTGGTCCACAGGTGTCCCTCTGACCAACAGGGGAGGCATGAGGCCTAGAGGCATCTTGGGAGTGCCCGATGACGGTGGTCACACTGGGACCCGGCAGACCCTGGTTCACACGCAGTTTACAGTGGGGGTGGTGGCACAGCTAGGGAGGCTGCAGGACGGGTAACTGTCCCCCCCACCGACTTTTTCCAGAGGAGAAAATGGAGGTCTGGAGGGAAGGGAGCTGCCTAGAGGTAGTCAGGGAGCTGGAAGGGGGACCAGCCTGAGGCGGGCCTTGTGCCCAGGTGGCACTGGAGACCCAAGGGCTGGGGTCCATGCTCGCCACCCTAACTCTGCCCAAGTGTGGTTTCCTCCGGAATTGGGAGGCCTCAGCACTGGCGCCCATGGCAGAAGCCCACAGGCTTGGCAGGTTCCAGGCGGCCCTGGCACCTGCCCCCTATCCCGGGGACCCAGGAGGCCCTGAGGCCTGCTGCTTGCAAGGCCCGGCCCCTCTCCTCTCCCAGCCATGGACGGAGGACCTGGCAGCCTGGGGTGGGCGCCTTGCCCTGTGGTGGGCCTCACAGGCCCACTGTGTGTGCAGACAGAAACCCCATTCATGGGGGCCACTAGGCCTGGTCCAGTGGAGAATAAATGCGGGCCTTACAGCAAGAAACCAAGAACACTCAAGTCCAAGAAAAACTCAATCTCTCTTTCTCTTCAGGTGGGAAAAGAGGACATTGGGGGAAGTTGGGGGCAAGGGTGGGGGGTATTTGTTTGGGGGGGCCTTCCTGGGGGAGGGCTGGGTCAGGGAGGCTCAGAGCACTGCCACCAGGGCCAAGAGCCTAGGGAGCGGGACTGCTCGTGTCCCATCCTGCTGTGGCTACCGCTTTCACCTCTCCCAGCTATTCACGCCCTCTCTGGGCCCAGGAGGCCTGCACGGCCCAAGCGAAGTGGCCATGAAGAGTATGATGTTCCAGTCACAGCTCTTTGGGTGGGGTGCTGCCCTGGAGGGGTCCTGGCCAGGCAGGCACCGCCGACTCCCATGGGCATGCCGACCCTACAGCCGCTGCCGCCCAGCCAGCCAGGGCCCCCCAATGGTGAGTAGGTGGCACCAGCAGGAAAACTCTGGCAAGCGGGGAGCAGTCTGCCTTGTTATTAGAATTCCACCCCCCCAACCCTGAGGCTGGCGCAGGAGAGAAAGCCGGTCACCCCAAGGCTGCCCGCCTGGTACTCACCTTGGGGGTTTCAGCAGGAGCTAGGAGGGACCCAGGGCCTCAGGGAACCCTCTCCGGAGGGCAAGGAGGAGTTACAGACTCTGGGAGGCCTGGTGCCTGTAGCCCAGGGTGAGGGCAGGGGGAGGAAAGACACCCCCTTAGGAGGGTCCCCAGCAGATGGGGCTGGAATAATGGATCCAGCTTTGCTGGTTTGGGAGCCAGCTGCCCCGAGTCCTACTGAAGAGACCTGGAGAAGTGTGGGAGGCTGACAGTGGCGGACCCAGGGCTTGGGTGGGATGGCACAATGGGCCCCAGTAGACCAGCTATGGTGTGACCTTTGTCCCATATGCCAGCGGTTGGCACCGTACTTGGTCGCCCCACCCCAAGGCCTGAGGGCGGGATGAGAGAAGCAGTGGGTGGGCCCAGGCCCCCACCCCCCGCAGATAGCAGGATCTGCAAGGGAGGCCCATGGTCAATGTCACCATGTGTTAGAGAGGAAGGAGGCAGGCAGGGTGACCCGCTGGCCACCAGTCTGCTTGTGACATTGAGCAGCACTGTTTCTCTCTCTCTCTCTCTCTCTCTCTCTCTCTGTCTCTCTCTCTATTTCTCTCTCGTGCTTGGGGTCCCCCACTCTGGGGCTATGAAAAGGCGTGCGGGAGACCAAGGAGTCTCTGATACTTGGTAGCCTGGGAGCGGCAGGGGTGGGGGGTCTATGACAGAAGGCTGCAAAGTCCTGAGGGCAGGAGAGAGAGGCAGAAGTGAGGCCTAGGCAAAGAGAGGAGGGAGGTGGACCAGCCTGTGACTGGTCTCCCCACTTAGGAAGGAGGTGTGGCCTCAGCCACACAGGGGTCCCAGCCAACTGAGCCCACACTGGCTCCTTCTGCAGATCAGGTGCGACCCACCTTCGGGAACCGCGGCCTGCACCAGCCACAGGTGCAACCCACTTCCAAGGAAGGAGCCCACAAAGCCCCCGCCCAGCCCCCAGCACCCAGCTCGAAGGCCCCCGCAGGCCAAAGCTGGCTCAGAGGGAGGAGTCACCCCGAACAGCCTGGGAGCAGGAGTGGGGTCACAACAAGGGGCCCAGCAGCAAGCGGGCCCAGCCACAGGCCATAGCCAAAATGGGGGCTGAAGCAAGGCCCCAGGCCACCAAGCTCAGACCCTTTCAGGCCAGCGGGGCCTCCCGAGCCCAAGAAGGGACAGTGGCCACCAAGGAGGGCCAGGGCAGGAAGGCAGGAGGCCAGGCACCAAGGCGATAGGGCCCAAAGCCCAGAAGGCCCCCCAAAGGTGAGAACCGGCCAGGACAGGTAGCCCCCAGATGGAGCCTGCAGGGGGTGATGGGGCTGTGCCTGAATCTCAAGTGGCTGAGGCTTGGTCACACATCTCCCAATCATACCAGCGTCACCAGCCTCTCGGGCCCCCACCCTGCTGTCAGTGTGCCCAAGCTGAGTGGCCCTGCGTACAGGGCCCCGGGCGAGCTCCTGTCCCTCAGCAGGCCCCTGTTGCTACATGACCAGGCTGGGGCTGTGTCTGTTGTCCTCTAGGGGCCTTCCACCAACCTGGCTCAGGGGGCCGGCATCGAAAGAAGGATCATGGCCAAGGCCAAGGTGGCCGCGGCACCAAGAAGACCACAGGCCATGGGCAAAAAAGGCCTAGAGGCAGGCACAGGCACGGGTTCACGGACCTGGGCACCTCACAGCAGGCCATGCCATCCCTGCCGGCCTCCTGCCTCCTGACCCAGGAGGCCATCACCCGCAGCAATGTCAAGATGAAACACGTCCCTGCCCTGACTGACCCTGGCCTAGCCATGCTCCACCTCGCAGGTCGGTGACCCCTTTCCTCCACACTCACCCTTGTGGCAGGAGTAAGAAGGCCACGCACTTGGGGTTCTCCTCTAGTGGGTCCTCGGCCACTGTGGCTGCAGCATCGCTATGCCTGGAAATGGCCCACCTACCTGTGCGTCCTGGTTAGCAGTGAGAAGATGCCCCGATGCCCAAAAGCCAGCTCCTCCGGTCCACGTTGGGGAGGAACCGAGTGGCAGAGGGGAGGGGGACAAGGGAGCGCGGAGTCCAGCTGCCCTGTGTCTGCACAGAGCATGAAATGGCCAAGATCCCATCCCACACGTTCCCTGGGCTGCCAAATCTGCGGCGGCTGGACCTGAGTCAGAACAAGCTGGATGCCCAAGGCCTGCACCCCTGTGCCTTCAAGGTGTGCAGCACCCTTCCGCTTGTGCTCCTGGGAGGAGGGCCGGCAGGTCTGAGATGGCTCCAGGCGGCCACCGCGCCTCTCCCCACCCTGCCTGGGGGGATCAGGCCCGGAGGAGGAGCTGCACAGACCACCCAGCATGGTGGGCTTCAGTGATTTGGGACAACACGGTCCACAGCTGGGTGTGGAGAGCAGCGCGGATCCTCGGGCCCCCACAAGGGATCCTTGCGTCCCCACAGGAAGTTCTGGGAGAAACCGAGCAGCGATTCTCAAAACCCGCAGACAGACCTGCTCCAAGCCGCAGTGCAACCAGATAGGTGTCTCTCGGGCAGAATCAGCCCAAAGCTATGCTCAGAAGGCCTAGCCTGCCTAGTGGCACCGCGGTCCCCAGCCCCCTCTTCCCCCTGCCCCCCAGAATCTGACACGGCTGAAGCTGGATGGGAACTCGCTGTGCACAGTGCCAGCCCTGCAGCAGCTTTCAGAGTGTGGGGGTGGGCCCTGGGGGCAGGGGTTGACAAAGCCAGGCCTGGGAAGGGGGGCGGGGGGCAGGGGGGGCGGTTGGTGAGGCAGAGGAGAAGTGCAGGCGAGGGGAGGGCCGCCCGGGGCAGCCTGGCTGGAGGACAGAGGAGGGAGGACTGGCTGGGACAGTAGCCCTGGCCTCTAGGAGCTACACAGGGAGTTCCCAGGGGGCCCCCAGACCCCTGCAGTCAGGTCTCGTGCCCCTCCGCCCACCTGCCCTGCAGGGCTCAGCCGGCTGCTGACGCTGGAGGTGGAAGGGAAACAGCCGCAGGGTGGCAACATCTCATCCCTGGCCTTTCAACCCCTACACAGCCTGCTCTACCCGGGGCTGGACCGAAACTGTCTGCGGACCATCCTACCTGGCCTGCCAGCCTCCCTGCAGGTGAGCCAGTGGGTACAGCTGCCCATGAGGATAGTTTTAAAGATAAACCCACAGAGCCTCGGTGCCAGAGGGCCTCTCCTCTGACTGACCTAACCTTCCTGAGGCCCACAGTCGGGCCTTGAGGACCGTCTTGGGCCTTCTGGGTGTCCCTGAACAAGGCTCAGGCCCGCCCTGGGCCACCTGGCCCCCCTGTGCTGGATGGTGCTCTTTGAGGCCGTGAGGAGCCCTGGCACAGCTGGCAGGTGTTGCTGGGATCCTCTGCAAGATGGCCATGGCCCTGAGGGACAGACATGGCGACACCTGCAAGGGGATAGGGAGCCAGGCCAGGCAGGTGGGCCCCTCACCCTCACCCTCAGCCCCGGCCCTAGGAGCTGTACCTGGGCACCAGTGTCGTCAAGGAGGCGACAGAGGGCATGCTGAACCACAGCCTCGGCATACTGGTGCTCTGGGAGGACCTCCTGTCACCCCATGCTTGGATTGACTTTCCGAGAGTGCTGCTGCCCACCCTGGCACTGCATGAGCTTTACCCCGACGGGCACGCAGATGCCCAAGAGGGAGGATTCACTCAGAAGGACCCAGAGAGTCACAAGGAGGGGTGGCTCCATTGCTTTCGGGCCTGGTCTCAGGTGGGTCACCTGGGTCATCTGCCTCCCTGCTCAGGGCTCAAGGTGACCTGGGCCCTGAGCCACCCACCTGCTACTCCAAGAGTTTCCTCTGTCCCTCCCACCCAGCAAGATCCCCAAAGCCACAGAAACCCCTTCCTTTGCTGGGAATTGCCCTGTAGGCCCCCAGCCAGCTCCCCTGGGAGGTGGCGTGGGAGGGGACAGAGGGGCAGCAGGGGCAGCGGAAACTGGCCAGGTGCTGAGTGAGATCAGCTAGGAGGTGACAGGGCAGGAAGGTGCATGGAAGAGGTGGTGGGCACGGGAAAGAACAGCGTGTGGGTGTCCTGGGGTGTACCAGACAAATGCCACATACAGGGTAGCTTAAGATAACAGAGATTTCTACTCCCACAGCTCTGGAGGCCGGAAGTCTAAAATCGAGGCGTTGACAGGGTCACACTTCCTCCACAGGCTCTAGGGCACAATCCTTCCTCGCCTCTTCCAGCTTGGTGGCCCCGTGTGTTCCTTGGCTTATGACCACACCACTCTAGTGTTGGCCTCCATTGTCACATGGCCTTTTCCTCTGTGTGTCTCTGTGTCTGTCCTCTTTTGTCTCTTATAAGGACACTTGTCATTGAATTTAGGGCCCTCCCTAATCCAGGATGAGCTCGTCTTGAGATCCTTCACTTACATAGGCAAAGACCCTTTTGCCAAATAAGGTCATGTTGACAGGTTCGGGGCAGACATATATTTGGGGGCTACTATTCACCCCACTACGGGAAGGGTCCAGAATGAGTCCTTATGATCTGGTTTGGACAACTGGGTGGAGGTGCCAGCAGAAGGGATCCCGGAGGAGACTCGGCTCTTACAGGCACTGCCTAAGGAGTAAGGACGTGGTCCTGGGAGCAAGCAGCAGGAGGGCTGGGAAGTACAATCCGTGGGGTCTGGTGACCGCCATGGCAGGGCAGGGGGTGGTAGGCAGGGGTCAACAGACACTCCAACCGTACATTCCAGGGACCAGAGCCTCCCGCCCTGTACCCTCATGTTCCAGGAAAATGTTACCAGGACGTTTGGGTTTAATTATTCTTTTTTCCTCCCCCCCCCCCTTGCCAAGGGGGCAAAGGAAAGCAGACAGCAGCCTAGGGAGGGGCCTCCCAGCCGCTGTTCCACTCCCACCACGGGGCCTGGGCAGGGGGCCGGCAGCCGGTCAAGGCCTGCTGGCGCCGCCCCGCTTTCCTCTGGCTGGTGGAAGAGGAGGGGGCCCCTCTGCTGGCAAGGCGGAAGCCCTGGAGCCCCAGCCCCCGTGGGCTGAGGGGTGGCATGGGCCCCAAGGCCAAAGGGCTGGCCCCGCCCACAGGAGCTGGGGATGTCACAGCCCGCGTGGAGTGACCTGGGCTGACGTCCACCCAAGCTGCACCGCCTGCTTCCCTGATCCCTCAGGGTCCCAGCCACGGCCCCTGGGAGCCTTAGTTTTCTCTCCGTCCCCATCCGTCTTCTGCTGATCAGGCTGAGTGAGACAGGAAGAGGACGAGAGAGCGTAGGGACGAGAGGAAAGGGCTCTGGAGCTGAGCGGGGCAGAGTGGAGACAGACTGAAGTGGGCCAGCACCTGTATCTACACTGCTTTGTCCCCTGGACGTTTTAGGAGCCCCCGAGGCGGGGGAAGGAGTGGGAGGACGCTGGCCTCACTAGCCCTGTGGTGAACCAGGAAGGGCCCCACCCAGATCCCCTTTTCCCAGCCTCTTCAGACAGAGGAGGACGCAGAAGCCAGACAGGGCCTGGCCTGACTCACGGTCAGGCTGCAGCTGGCCTCCCGGCCCTTCCCAACGGTTGGGAGCTCTGGTGGCCTCTGCCACCTGGGAGCCAATGCCCACTCTCTTCTTGGGTGTGGACCAGGCACCTTGATTTGCGGCTACGGCTGTGGCTGCGGTTCCTCCTGGGCACCACCGGCTCACCCCACACCTGAACACCCATCCCGCAGGAAGCTGGAGACCCTCGACCTGTCCCACGACCCGCTGGTGCACGTGCCTTCCTTCCGCCATGGGGCCTTCGGCGCCTGCCACCGCACCACAACCGCACGAGCGCATCCCCGGCTACGCGTTTGCGCACACGAAGCCAGGCCTGGAGCTCCTGTCCCTGTCCCACGAAAGCCTGTGCACCGACGGCGTCCATGGCGTGTGCTTCCTCAGCCTTCGCGCCTCCCTGACCGGGCCGCTGCTGGATCGCAACCAGCTGCGGGCCGTCCCCCGGGGCCTCGGGGGCCTCAGGGGGCTGCAGGGGCTGCGTCGGAGCCACAAGAAGATCAGGTGGGGCTGTACGCCTGTCCCACCACGCTGTCCCACCACACCCCACTGCCAGCCAGGGGAGAGAAGGACAGCTGAGGCCGGGGGCGGGGGGACCCTGCCTGGCAGGTGGGCCCATGGGAGGAGCCCATCACTGCTCCTATCCATATCCATCCTGGTTGTCACGACGGGAGGCCGTGCCCAGTGGTTGGCAGGCCCGGGCAGCCACGGTGGAGGGCTGCAAGCGGCAGAAATCTGGGCAGGGGGTGGCCAAGGGGGAGGTGAGAGGGCCCTGGCCCAGAGACACGAGGGCTGAGCCTCCAGTGGGGAGGTGGCAAGTGGTGGCCGTGACCTGCGTGACCAGCTTCCCTGGGTCTGTTTCTCTCCTCTTGTATGACCTGCCTCTGCTTTCTGGGGTCTTCACTCCTCCGCTTGACCCTGCCACCCCACTCTATAGACAAGTGCCCCTGAATTCCATCTGTGTGACACTCCAGTGGCTCAGGACTCCAACCTCATCCCCACGCACCTGGAAAACAGCCTTATTGACCGGTGCCACATCCCGCCCACCGCCTTCTCCTGCATCTGAACCTGCCTCGGCAGCAGCGTGGTCCTCCAGCCCCAGCAGGGGGTGGGGGCTGGGGAGGGATCCTGGGATTCCCGCCCCCCACCGCTCCTTAGGACTGGTTGGGGGGGGGGGGGCCAGGCCTACCTCCACTTGATCTTTGCACTACTAACAGAAAGATCTAGAAGACCCAGTTGTTTCAGATGCTCCCACTTCCCATTGACTGCTGAGGCCCCTTCACTTAGTAAATGGCCCAGCAGGGTACTGCGCTGGTCTGGACTGGAACATAATAAATGCATCTCATTCAAGCCCAGAAGCCTCCATCAGCCTCCCTCTCTCCCTCCTGGATTTAAGCTGCACTTGCGTGCTGGCTGTCTATTGTGCAGGCAGTTAAGAGGGCCTGCTTCTAGAAGCTTCTCCAAGAGCCTCCCCAGCCCCACCCACCCCGGCCAGGGTACTGAAGTCCCCAGTAGTTCAGCCCCAAGCCGTCTGGGGGCCAGGCTTAGCTCAGTTGCTCAGGACAGTATCAGTACCTCTCTTCAGGAAGCATCCCCATCCCAGGTGTGGACCGACAGAGATGGGCTCTGCTGGCAAAGCAGGCTGATGTGGAGGCCCCTGGTGCCTGCCCTTCGTCCTAAAGCCACTCACACTCACACCTGTACCAAGGCCGGGGACACCCCGCATCCCTCCTCCCCCTAACCCAGGTCCCAGGGCCCTCACCCTGGTCCCCTGCCCATCCCTGGTGCATACACATCCCCATGCCAGCCTGAGGGTCACCATGGCCCCACCCAAAGCCCTTAGAGGCAGGGGCAGGCATCAAAAGACGTGGGACCCAAATGTACCTTTATGAGACCTGGTACCAGGGAAGGGTAGGGAGTGCTTGGTGTGTGGGAGGCCAGACCTGGCCGGAGATGCTGACCGTCTGGTGGACGAGGCAAATGCACACACCAGCAAGCTGTGAGGGCTCAACCCTGCCGAGCGCCGAGGACAAGACAGAACCCCCGCGCTGGGTGGGGACACGGGCTTTGCAGAGCCCCCTGAAGCCACTGGGGCAGTCCCTCTGCTTGTGCGAGGGGACCACTGGGAGCAGGGTAGGGTCACCAGGTCAGCCTTGACAGCTCACGGTGCCACCATACCTGGTGCTGGGGCGGGTGAGGGGTTGGGGGGGGCGGGGCACAACCAGCCAAGAGCACAGCTGACCCAGCCCCTGCCCCAAGGGAGTGAGAAGCTCATGGTGGTGTGAGGGCCAGAGAGAGAGCCAAGTGACAGGCATCAAGGATGTGGCAGGAGCAGGACAAGCCCCAGATTTCAGTGCTGCTGGATGTGGGTGGAGTGAAGGGAAAAGGGCACCAAGTCCCCCAGTGCAGACGCCTTGCCCTGCCACCACCTCTGGCTGGGGTCTAGGACTATGAACTGCAAGTCTTATGTGGGTCCCATTCCCGCAGCCAGTCCCCCACCCCCAACCCTCATCCCCACCCCCACCCTGGAATTCTCAGCAGAGAAAGGGCCAGACTCAGGCAGGGGGCGGGGAGAGGCCTGGGAAGCTTGGGGAGTGTTTGCTTTGGACTCATCTTTACATTCCTTCTCCTCCGGGCCCGGGCCCGCAGATATGGCACTTCCTGTTTGGGCTGGGTCAGAGGTCAGCAGCCCTAGAGGCACTGGCCCGATGGGAGGGAGGGCCTGCCTCGTTCCCAGCTCTCATGAACCCTCCTCCCCAGCCAGCTGCCTGGCCTGGGCCCTGCACTCCTGCTCCGGTCAACCCCCGGTCCCCTCCTCCCCCATAGTCATAGAGGTCAGGCCCTAGGAAGGCACAGGAAGTTCAAGTTAGGTGACCCCCCCCCCATCCCCCGTGGGCCTCCCCTTCCTGCTGCTCTTACCTCTACTGAGCAGATGAGGCCAGAGGGCCTGGGAGAAGGGCCACACCCCAAGGCCCACCTGCTTGTCAGGGCAACCTGGCCTTGAGGGACAGAGAAGGGCAAAGGACACAGGAGGCAGGCAGCCCAGGTAGTTACTGGGGTAAATTCCACTTCAGACGGGCAGCTACTTGGCCCTTGGGGCTGTTGTCAGGTGGGCTGAACCCAGGCCTGGAAGCCTGTCCTTGATCTTCCCGAGCAGAGCTGGGCCCAAGACAGCACAGACGCAGCCAGACCCCTAGTGGATGTCTCCCATTGGGCTCCCCAGAAACACACTAGGACTAGGAAGCAAGGGTTAGCTCACAGGGAGTTTACTGGGATGTCTTGGGGCCACCACCTGGGGGAGGGGAGGACAAGAACAGGAGTAGCCCAGGGAGAAGGTGGCCTGTGACTGATGACCGTCCAGGCAATCTCCACGGGGGCTCTGGAGCTGAGCCAGTCCTGAGTGGGGGCAAGGGGACTGGGAGTCCATATAACCCATCATCCTTACGTGGGGCTGCCCAGCGGAGAGTAACATTCTCTCCTGAAGGCACGGGGTGCCGGCAGCTGAAGGCCAGGACCTTCAGTCCGACAGGGGAGATGGCCCAGGCAGCACGGCATGCCCACAGTGGGACATCCCCGGACAGAGCCCCAGCCGGGGGGTGGGGGTGGGGGACAAGTACAGTGTAGCCGAGACCTGCCGGTGTGACCAGGCCCGCCCATTGCCCTGCACCCACGCCTTCCTCACCGGCATCTCTGACCCCATATCCTCTACTCATGCATGCCAGTGTAGCAGCGATTACTGTGCTCCTGTTCAGGGCAGAGCTGGCTCCACTGGGGCATACGGTGGTGGGCACGGCCCGGAGCGCTGGGCATCTGAGGGGTGACTGCAGTCAGGTGGCAAGAAGGGCGGCACTCGTCCGCCCTCTGATTGAGACGGGGGTATTGAGGTGGTGGGGGTGACACTGAGGGGAAGGACGGTGGGGACAGTGCAGACCCAGAAGGGGACACCTGGGCCAACAAGTGCAAGCGGTGGAAAATACGGACATGGAGCAGACGTGTACCCCTTGGGGCCAACCCCCCGTCTCCTTCCCCGGGACCTCAGTGGAATGTTGTCCCACTGCCCACCCCTCCCAGCTACAGGCCCAGAGTCCTGCCCATCGGCTTCCAAATTCTTCTCCGACCTGCCTGCTCCTTTCTGTCCCCGGCGCCCCCAACCGAGGGCCTGCCTCCCGCCCCTTGCCAGGCTCTCTGCTTAGCTTTGGGCACATTTGCTTCCAAGCCTTCCTCCTGCCTCGTACCGTGGTGGCAAGCTTGGTTCACGTCCAGGAGAAACAGGCCCCGGAAGGAGCAAAGGATACGCCCGGCATGGTGTGCCCATGCCTGGGCTCCCCTCCCATCCCTGCCCGTGTAGCAACTGCCACCAGGGCAGCCACACAGGGCCGATCCAAGAGACGCTGGCCACCCGGCCCCTTCCCCTGTGCCTGCCCTCACCCACTGCCCCCGCTGGAGCCTCCTGGCCCCACAGGCAGCAGGAAGACCCAGGGGCGGGTCCTGGGTGCGGGCCTCCCCCAACCTGGGGAAGACCATGGCAGCCTCCCCGTATCTCACCGGCTTCTTGGGCAGCCCACAGATGCCTCCCTGAAGCACAGCCCCCTGTCCACCTTCTCTCATCTAGCCACACCCCAGACCATGCCTCTCTAAAGATAGCTAGACACAGGCCCAGCCCCCATGGAGACCCCTCTGGGCCCTGAAATTATAGCCCTGACGGCCTGGGGCAGAGAGCCACTGTGTGATTATGTCCTCAGGGGCAGGTCAAAAAAAGCTCTGGCATAGAGAGTGCCAGCTTTCACTGGCCGCACCTCAGCTATCGGAGCTGGGAAACTTCCAGATAGTGGAGGCTCGGCTCACTCTGCGGCAGCTCAGTTTCCTCTTGGGCCTGTTCAACATGAGCCTCATCCGGAATGGTTCTTAGCCCCCTGCACCCAGAGGGTCCCCCTGAGCACTTAGGCTTGGAACCTCAGGGCTTCAGGATGTTACGACTCCAGCCTCCAGGGACCCTCGAGGTGGGAGGGGCTGCCTCCTGGTGACTGTGGGCCTGGTTCTCACCCTGTCCCTGCCCAGCCACTCAGAGTGTGGAGCTTGGGAGTGGATGAAGCCAGCGGGCTGCGAGTGACAGTCACGTGCAGGGCTGTGAACTTGGAGATGCTGGCTTGCCTTCAGGGGCTGCAGCACCCAGGAGTCCCGAGGGCTGTCTCTGAGATCTCGGCTGAGTTCCGGGCAGGGTCACTTGCTCGAGCAGTGACCTTGATATGCATGATATGTCCCTGCCTGGGCGTTTGTCCAGAAGGCAAAGGCGTCAGGGCACTCCCTTGGTGAGACCACTTGCTTTGGGCCGGCTTTGCAAGGGTCCTGTGTGGGCACCCCAGGGAAGGGCTGGAAGGTAGCCCAGGGTGCTGCTGGAGAGCCACCTCCTCCCAAGAAGCCCTCTCTGCAGTCCCATCCAGCGCTAGTACCTAGGCCTGTGCAGTTTCCTTTGTAGCACTCATCATAGTTGGTCACCATCATGCTTCTTCTAGCACATCCTTGCTTCTGGTCCAGCAGCTCATGTGCTCAGGGGGGCAGAGAACAGTGAGGCTGACTGACTCTGTGCCCAGGGGAGGGAAAGAGAGACAGACGGGAGATCTAAGGAAGGAGTGAGGAGCCAGGAAGAACAGACTGGGGAGCAATGCGTAGAGGCAGACAGGGATGAGCAGGGGCCCAAGCAAACAGTGCAAGGCAGAGAGGCCAGGAAGGCCCCAGAAGGGGGCTGGCAGAGGGCCCCCAGAGCTCAGGGCCATGCTGTTCTTTCCAGGCCCCAGAGGCTCACGGGGCCAGCAGCTGGGTGGGCTGGAGCTCAGGAGGAGCTCCCTCAGCTGCCATCACCTTGGTAGGGGCCCTTTCAAGCCCTTGGGAGCCCCAACTGCTGGGCCTCCTCCCAGGGCCCCAGACTCTGCCCTCCAAGCAGCCCTACCAAAGGCAAGGTTTCGTGCCCCAAGAGGAGCGGCGGCTCGAAGCCTGCCTGCTGTGTGCCCCACTTCTTTCCTGGGCCTCCCCCCTCTAACTTTGAAGGCAGGGCACAAACAGCTGCAGGCCAGCTGTTAGGGGATGGGCTGCCGCTGACTCCAGGTCCTTCACACACAGCCCTACAGGATGGCAGGGGGCTTGGATTGCCCCACCCCAGGAGCCCCCCACAGCTGCTTACGGGCCCTGCCTTCCCCTCTGCTCCCTTCAGCCTGCACACACTCCCACCTTAGCACCCCTGCCCCTGCCAGTCCTCCTCTCTCCCGACCCAATACCCCTGCCCTGCTACCTTCGAGCACCTTCCCTGCACCCTGGGGCTGCAGGCCGGGTACCGGAGAGCTGGCTGGGGCAGCTAGGTGAGGGCTCGCTGCAGTCTGATCTGGGGCACCAGGATCACCCGGCACTCTGCAGCCATTTGGGGAAAGTGTCCGGGCTAGGGCTCTGGGGCCCTGTGTGCTGGTATCCCAGAGTCCGGGGCATGCTGGGAGAGGACCCTCATCACCCATGGGTCCACGCTGGCGGGGGCCGGGGTCTGCCTCCCACGGCCCCCATGACCCCCATGACTTGGCCGGCCCTGTCCACCGAGTGTTCTTGTGGAGCTAAGACAGCTGTGCCTTGGCCTCCTTCAGAGCCTGGGGGCCTCAGGAAATGCATGCACTTCCTTCCTGCCTTGCCCTCCATGCTGCCTTCCCCTGCCTCCTGCCGCCTCCTCCCAGCACTGGGAGGCCAGAGGGCAGGAGGCCACTGCTCCTGCTAGCCAGCAAGGACTTGCTGTCCCCGGCACAGCTTCAGCTGGGGTTGAGGTAGTTCCTTGTGCTTCAGGGAAAGCCGAAGCCTGGGGACAGGGGGGGGAAGAGGGAGGCCCAGGACTGAGGTGCTGCCTGGCTGGTCTGGGAGTGGCCCCCAAATTAGAGGGCCAAGCCGGCCGAATGACTCAGTGGGCCTTGGGCCGGGCATGCAGTTATGCCTTATTGCAGACTGCAAACCACAGACACAAGAGCCTTCCAGGCGCAGGAACCGTATTTACAGAAATATTGCCCCAGATGCATCCCCCAGCTGCAGGAAAGAGCTCCAGGGTGCATAATGTGCCCTGTGCACAGGGCGTTGCCTCATGGTCACCCCCAAGCTCCCTCCAGGAACGTGCCTGGCTGACGCCCAAGGGTGCGCACTGCGCGGGGGACCCTGAGGCTGCCCCACCTACTTGCGGTGATACTCTCCCCTTCCCTGCTCCCCACACCCTCTGCACCTTGGTATGTGCTGATCCTTCCACTGCCAATATTTCTCTTCCCTCCTCTTTCTCTTGTCTACTCCAAGTCACCTCCTCCAGGAAGCCTTTCTAAGCCCCCCGTGGCGCTATGTGTGGCTCTGAGGAGGCAGGAAACAAAAGTGCCCCCGTCCCCTCCCCACAGAGCTCAGAGCCCAGCCCCGGAGCCCCCAGAGTGGCCTTTCCCTAGCAAAGCTCCGGCCACTGTATTCAGGGCTCTTTTCGCTCCCACTGGGACTCCTGGATGCTGAGGACCTGAGTGATGGCTCCTGGGGTCCCAGCCCCCAGAGCAAGGCAAGGCACAGTGGAGGGCGGCCTGGGGCACCAGGCTGGGTGGGGCCTTGGACGCAGCTAAAGGCTCCTGGGGCAATGGGCGTGTCTTACATGGCTTTTTCTTTTTTCATTTTTAAAAACATCTTTATTAAGATATCATTCACATACCATAAAATTCGCCTATTTAAAATGTACAGTTCGGTGATTTTTAGTATATTCAGTGCGCGACATCACCGCAGTCAACTTTAGAACGCTTTCATCCCCTGTAAAAGAAAACGGACGCCTTTAGCTGTGGCCCTCTCTCCCCCCATTGCCCCCCGGGCCCCCAAGAACCCTCTAATGTACTCTCTGACCCTATAGATTTGCCTACTCTGGATGTTTCGTGTGGAATCACAGTATGTGGTCCTTGGCGACTGGCTTCTTTCACAGAGCACAGTGTTTTAGACATGTTGTGGACACGTTTTTCCTCCCATGCAGCCGTGGTTGGGGATATCGCAGCTAAGGGAGGCTATCTTCTGTGATATAGTTTTTCTACTGCCAGCGATGTTGGGAGTGTGTCTCCCATAAACAGGAAAAAACAAACATGGAGACAAACGACGCGTGCTCCCAGCCAAGACCCTGTTTTTCCCACATCTCCCTTCTCCATGGTCCAGCCTGGAAGCTTCTTGAAGGCAGGCACCACAGCCTGGTCAGGCCACCATGTGTCTCATGTCCCCGGCCGGGGCCCCTGAACTGAAGCTGGTGCACATGGGAGGGGGAAGCCACACCCCCAGGCGGAACCTTCTAGATCCCACCTGCACGTGGCCCGGGACAACTGGCCAGGTAGTCAGGACCCTCAGACCTCATCCTATTCTCCTTGGACCCACCTCTTCCTGGCGTCCCTCAGCCTCTGCCCGGCTGGTCCTCTATGCAGTTTTCTCTTTTGATCCCTGGGGCATTGTGTTCCATCTTGTGGCCCGCTTTACTTTCCCCCCTCTCTGTTTCCTTTGCAGAACTCGGTGTTGCTCCCTACCTTGGTTTCTAGCTCCATCTAAACCCTCACCTTTGTTCTGGGAGCAGCGCCTGCCGGAGTCTTCCTCAACGCGGCCAGGCTCTTGGCCTCACTCCGCTGGACGCTGGGGCACAACAGACCAGGGGAGGATTGGGGCCCCCCTGGACGGGGAGGAAGTGTGCTAAGGCCCTCGGCTCTACCCACAGGTGGAGCTGGGCGCGTCCTGGCCCTCAGGAAGCCGCTGAGCTCCCAGCGATCACGTGGGGTGGTGGCTGACGATGGCCTCTTCCTGGGACGCTTGGCAGGCTGGCCCACTTCGCCCCTGTCAGTGGCCAGCACAGGGCTCAGCCCAGAGGAAGTGCCCACCCACAGAGCATTCATTGCGTTGCAGGGGACCGCACGGATTGAGCAAAGAAAGATGACTCACTCTTCCACTCTCAGCTTGTCTGAGCCTCAGGGTTGGCAAGCGAGGGAAGACCCTCAGAGTCTGTGATGCCTTCCTGTCCGTCCCTCTCGGAGTCCCGTCTTGAGATCACACAGAGAGGACCCGTCCTGTGTTTTAGGGCAAAAAGGGCTGCAGCGGGGTGGGGGGCTGGGGTGTCCAGAGTACCTGGGAGCCTGCCTCAAGCCCTTCCAGAAATCCACAACAGCCGCCTCCCTGACTGCAGAGAACCACCTCCTTGTTCAGGCCCAGGCTGCCGGAGGTTCTGGGCGGGCTCAGAACAAAATTCCAGGGGCCACTCGCTGGACTAGCCACCAGAGGCCGCCTCCCCCTTGTCTCCCTTCCCTTTCTGCCATCTCGCCTTCGCCTGCAAGTGCCAGCAAGATAGTTCCCGCCCCTCTCTAGGCCTCAGTGTCCCTATCTGGGCAGTGGAAAGTTTGACTCTCTAAGGCTGTGCCAGCCCGGAGACACCAAGGGTCCTTGTGGGAGTAGGAGTGTGTCCCTTCCCCATGCGCGGGGGGCGGGGGGGGGTTGTGAGGGGGAGGGGGTGCAGCTAGCCCAGCCGTCTACAAGAAAATTGCTCCCTTTGAAGCTTCCAGGGGGGCCGGGAGGCCTGCCCCCTCCCTCCCTTCTTCCCTCCCTCTCTCCTTCCCTCTCCGCCCCACCAGCCCCCTCCCTCCTTTCCTCCCTCCCCGCCCCCTCCCGCCGTCCCCTCCCTGTCGGCCAGCCCGCCCAGCCTTTAGCCTCCCTCCCACCGCCTCTGTCTCCCTCTCTCCACAAACTGCCCAGGAGTGAGCAGCTGCTCTCGGAGGGCCCGACGGAGACGGACAGACACACTGATTGCCTGACACCCAAGCCTGCCAACTAGCCAGCCTGTGCCCGGCCGCTTGCCCTTCCCAGGTAGGGCCCCCACGCCAGCCCCACACTGTCCCCACTGTGTCCCCACGCCGGCCTTGAGCTGCCCTCCTTGTCTCATCCCTGGTTCCACTGTGCCCTCGCCATCCTCAAAATGCCCCCACCATCCGCATCCCTACCTTTGTCCCTGCTGCCCCCTCACCCCCCCCCCCACTCCTAGGCTGCCTGTGATCCCCAGATTCCCGCCAGCGCTGCTGCGGGCTCCTGGCCCGCACCCCTTCGTCGCCACCCTGCGGCCCCCTTAGTGCTTGTCCCTTTTTGCATTTTCTCCCCACCCCCCTTTCCTCTCCCCTCTGACCTCACTCAGCTGCACTCCATATCTGCCCTCCCTGTCTCCCTCTCGGGTTCTTCCCCGTGACTGGCCCCACAGAGCATCGCTCAGGGCATGGCTGGGTGGCTGGCATCCCAGCTCGGCCAGCGGCTCTTCCTTCACCACCGGTCCCGAGTCCTGAGCGTGCCCCGAACTCCTGCGCTGTGCCTCCACACTGGGAACACGGGTGGGAGGGCTCAGCGCTAGGGAACAGTCCCCACTGTCCCTGGTGTGGGCTCACAGACTTGGTTTCCCAGGCTGCCTGCCCAGGTATTTCTCCCTTACCCACAGGCTAATTCCATTCCTCTACGTCCTCCTGGCTGAGGTGGAGGTCCACAGGGCCCTGGCCCCCGGGGGCCCTGGGTGGGGCTGCCCGGGTGGCTCGGCTCTGCCTGTCCCCAGAACCCCCTTTGACTGAGACTCAGAATGCGGGGTTGTGGGCAGAGAGAAACTCAGGCAACCGTGCCGTGTTACCCTAGGCAGGCCTGGCTTTGGGCCTCGCAAGGCTTCTGGGGACCCTGGGGAGAAGTGAGGCCACAGGCCCACTTCCAAACTAGGACACCATTGTCCCAGGATGGGTGCCTTTTTAAAAAATGTTCTATTTACTTATTTGTGAGAGAGAGCATTAGCAGGGGAGGGACAGAGGGAGAGGGTGACACAGAACCCCAAGCAGGCTCCACACTATTATCCCAGAGCCCGACACGGGGCTCGAACCCACGAACCATGAGATCATGACCTGAGCCGAAATCAAGTTGGACGCTTAACCGACTGAGCCCCCCAGGTCCTCCCCAGGATGGGTGCCTTTAAGGATCAGTGAGGTTCAAGAGCTCTCTGACCAATTGCCCTGTCCCCCAGAAGCAGCCCCTCCCCAAAGGGGGGATGGGGCAACTCTGAAATGGAGAGAGAGCCTCAGGTCAGAATCAAAAGTGTAGTGCAAGGTTACCCCCAAAGTTCTCTGGGAGGGGCCAAGCGGTTCCTGCTGGTCTCACTCCCACTCCATCCATCATACAAAGGGGGCAAGTGAATCCCAGAGACGGGCAGGAACCTGCCCACAATTGCACAGCAAGTCAGGTGCAAAGCTGGGGCCAGGACTCAGGGCTCCCGACTGACAAACCCTGGCTATTGACCCCATACCACCCAAGGAAGCCTCAATGTCACTGGGGCATTGATAATGACAGCCTGTGGCCAACTGCACCTCCTGGGGATTGGAGTCAGAGGTGACAGGGCCACTGGCCCCTGTCCTGCAAGCTCCCAAGATGGCGGGCATGCTGAGGGGCCTGCCAAGCGACTTAAAAGAAGAGCAAAGGAGAATGGAGCTCTCTGTATGTGCCACCAAGTGCCATGGAAGGTTGGGGGATGGGAGCACCCCCTCACTGCTCCGTGGGTGCGGCTGGGGCCTGGGCACTGGTTGGTTCTGCTGAGTGGAGCAGGAGGCCCAGAGTACTCCAGGCCAGGGTCATGGGTTGGGGCAGGTAGGGTAGACCTTGCTCAGGCCAGAGAGACTGTGGCGGAACAGTGTTCACTAAGGGCCACTCTGGCTGCAGATACGGGCCAGTCCTGTCCTCAGCGTGCTCCTGCATCCGTGTCCTCCCCCACTCGTTGGCCTGCCAAGTCTCCACCCTGCAGGGACTGATTGGAATTGAGACAAGCGGGAGATGCTTGGGGCTCCCTGGATGCCAAGAAGGAAGGTTCCTGGGGATCTGCATCCAGGGGCAAAGGTCGGCGGGGAGTGAGAGTGCTTAGGCGCAGCTGCAAACACGCACGTGAGCGCCTCCTGGCGACACGCAGCTGCCCTGAAAGAGTGTGCAGGCTGCCCACGTCTGGCCCATGGGACATCATGGCTAGCCTTTGAGGGCAGGACTGGGGGGGCAGGGGGGATGTTGAAAGGACGGCACCACGCCGGACAGCGAGAGCAGACTGGGAGCCAAGGAGCCGCTGCGGAGTGCCGCCCCGGTGGGCCCGGCCCACCCGTTCGCTCCCTGGCCCACCTTTAAGCCCCAAGGACCCAGGGCACAGTGGGCATTAACCACCCACCGCTTTCGTGCCCTGCCCCGAAGCAGGGTCCGGAGTCCCCGTTTAGTAGACGGGGAGCCTGAAGCCCAGGCTTTTCGCTGCCGGGCTGGTGGCAGTTCTGTGCAGGCTTATTTCAGAAGCCCAGAAACCTGGCCTGCCGGCCCCTGTGACCAAATTTCTCCCCAGCCCTACCAGTAGCCCTGGCCCACTGAAGGAGTGCAAACGAGGAAGGACAGGAGGAAAAGGGGCGTTTGAAAGGCCCCAGAGCGTCCCTTCCCGGGCTGTGCCAAGTCCCCAGAAGGAGGCGGAGCCTTCCAACAAGGCCCTCCCATCTCTCCCAGCCCCCCTCCTTCCTGGACCACGTCCCTCTTCCCCTCCTGGGAGAAGCCCCGCAGACACCACACGGTCTGGACTGTTCCAGCAGTCACTTCTGCTCAGTTGCCTGGGGACACAGCCGTGGCACGAGAGAGGGGCGGTCTCCCAGGATTTCCTTGGAGCACACAGGCACAGGCAATGGCCCAGGCGTGTCCACCATGACCCCGCAGATAGTCCCAGCTGCAGCTCCGGGGCCTCATCTGCTGAGCCACTGGGTCCTTTGTCCTGCATGACCCCAGGGCCCTTCCCTCACCTTCCTTGCACACCTTCCAACACCCTTAATTGTGAGAGAAGTCTTCACATCCCCACCCACCACACCCTCCCCATCTGTCACCCAAGAGTGACAGAGCTTGTTCTCTGCCCAGAGCTGCCTCCTTCCACACCCGTGGGCCCCACTGGTGGGAGGGGACATACCTGCCCAGGGCTTCGCTCAA
Source organism: Neofelis nebulosa (assembly GCF_028018385.1). NCBI lineage: Eukaryota > Metazoa > Chordata > Mammalia > Carnivora > Felidae > Neofelis > Neofelis nebulosa. The sequence continues at coordinate 126,271,634 of NC_080800.1, forward strand.
ATTGAGGGGGTGGGGATGATGGTCGCTCTCCCAGGGCATCCTCCTATGAGCCGGGGAGGGGGAGAGGGGGGTAAGCAAAGGCTCCCGCCGAAGGCGGGGTCCTGGCAGCTCTGGCCCCTCCTGTCAGCTGGCACCTGGGGCAGTCAGTGCCCCTCCCCTCCCTCCTGTCGTCTTCTGCCGAGACACTGGGACCCACACCTTGGTCACCCACAGAACGCCTTCTGTAAATCCCACCTTAGAGGGAGCCGGTAGGGAGCAGGCAGAGGGGGCTCAGCTGGAGGAATGGGGGGGGGGGGTGTCTGCTCAGTCCTGTCCCCCCAGGCCTGAGGCCCGTTGAGGCTAGCTGGCCAGCCCCGTGGTCAGGCCCTTCCATCTTCCAGAGCCCATTTCCCAGTGGCCCCTGCGGGAAGGCCCCTGTGGGCGCGGGGCCTCCTCAGCCACTTCGTCTAGGGGGTGGGTGGCTGTGATCCATCCCCCCAACCTGGGCCCACAGCCCCAGGGTCCCCCGGGGCCTCCTTCACTCCCTCTGGGACTCAAGGCTCCTGGAAGCAGCCTCAGACCCACCCCATTTGGCTCCCCCTCCCTCGCTTTGCTCTGGGTCGGGGCAGTTGTGGGGTGGCTGCGGAGGGGGCCCTCTCCCCAGGGGCCTACCAGCCTGCAGCATCACTCGGATGACTCACCTGCCTCCTCCCTGTGGTAACACATCTTGAAGTTTTGAGGGGCGGGGCTCTCTACCCAGCTTCCTTGCACCCAGCTCTCCCAGTCCATGGCATGGGAGAGCCAAACTCTGCAAACACCTGGGGCTGACCTGCAGTGTCCCCCCCACCACCTGCCCCTTGAGGGTCAGATGGCCAAGGGGGACACAGCAGTCAGAGGCCCAGGTGGCCGCTGGATCGGGAATTTGAGGAACAGACGTGCGACTTCAAGGAGAGAGGCAGAGGGCAGAGAGAGGCTGGTTCTGGCGGCCCTGTCCTAGGAGACCAGAGGCAAATGTGAGGTTCACCTTCTTGCAGTCTGAGTCCCTGCCTACCCTTGATTACGGTCTGCCAGGACCTTAGAGGCCACCTGGCTGCAAGCAGGCATGCACTGGGGGAGCCCTGCGAAGGGCTCTGAGGGGCCAGAGCCCCTGGCAGAGAGCAGGGAACCTGATGCAGGGAAGGGGATGCAGGAAACCCCGGGCCCAGGAAGGCAAAAGCCTCACTCGCAGGTGCCTGGCCACTCTCCTACCCAGAAAGTGGGGCCAAACCCCCTTGTCTTGGCCTGGCTCAGGTGGGGAGCAAGGCAGGTGGGGCGCCATGCTCTGGGAGCCAGGCTGAGAGCATCTCGCTGTGGGGTCTGGGGCCTGCTAGGACCTAAAATGCTTCGGGGCAGTTCCCTGGCCTGGTGACCAGGGGGCTTGATGCCTTTTCCGTGTGACATCCCTGCAGGCCCGTAGCCAGCACAAACAGCAAGGTTGCGATTGGCCTGGTGGGTGTGTTAGGGCCAAGGAGGGGTGTATGGCCCCACAGCCAGTGGGGAGCTCCTGATATTGGCAGTCAGAGAGAGGCATCACGTTGCCAGAGGATTCATGATGCAAGCAAGGGGGCAAAGGACCCAAAGAGCAGGGCCCTGCTTTCCAATGGCATCACCTCCCAGCCTAGGTGAGGGAGCTGCCAAGGAGTCTTTCCCAGGGCCCCAGAGGCTGGTCCGCCCCCACCCCCCACACACACACACACTCCACAGCACAAAGAGTATAGGGTCTTGTGGCTTTGGGACCTGTGGCAAAGTCTGCAATGACAGAGGGTGGGGCCAGACACAGGCACAGGTAGACAGAGAGTGGAGTCCCAGTTCTACCATTTCCTTATCTTGTAGCCTTGGGCAAGAGTGTGGGGCAAAGTCTGAGCCTCCGTTTACCTATTCAAGCCTCACTTTCTACTTTTGGTCATTGGGAGGGCCGTTAAGAAATCATTTGAGTCCCCTGCCCCGCCTCTGGCAGGTAATAGCATCCTCCCTCTTCCCCGAAGATTCTAGAACGTGGTGAGCAGGGGCTCAGGATTCCTTGTGAGTGGGAGAAGAAGGAAGGACACACAGCCCAGGTGTGAAAGGACCAGGAAACTCAGGATCCCCAGCTGGCTTGGGTCATCTGCTGCCTGACTCCTGGCCAACAGTTTGACTCTCCTGTTTTCCAGAGGTTTCCTGGCAGGGTGGGGGAGGGGTGGATGGCTCTCCTGGATGCTGTGGGGAGAGAGGTCCGGCCTAGCCGGCACCGGCCACCCCACCACCTCCCCGGTACCAGCGCTCTGCACGCAGCCAGTGGGTTGGCTCCCGGCTGGCTCCCTGGGGCCTCCAACCCCCCACATCCAGGTCGAATCCGTACCTGAAGGCTGACAGAGCACAGGACCCAGCTCTGTCCAGTCACACCAGCAGTGCCGGGGCCATGGCAGTACACGAGCAGCTCGCGCTGTAGCCTAGAGGGCATGCGGGGGCAATAGCGGAGGGCCCAGCGTGGCCCGGGGCGCAGACGCAGATGGGGTGGGGCTCAGGGCCCGCCCCTCCCCTCTCCAGCCACCAGCCGCTCACGCAGTCACCCCGCATACGTGTGCACGTGCAGGCTTCAGCAGACCCATAGCTGGCACCCAAGTGTAGATGAGATGCTGTCCGGGGTGGCAGGCTGGGGCCTGGGAGGGCAGCGAGGGGCAGCTGGGCGTCAGCCTGCGCACCGTGCCCACCTGTGCAATACAGTTGTGGACAGCGCCCCTGCCCCTGGCCTGTTGTTTGAAGCTGGGCCCTGAGGGCTTTGGTGGACGGAGCGGGGCAGTGGGGGGTGGGGAGGGTACCCTCTGCTCAGCCCGTCTCCCTCCCACCCATCCCCATCCACGTAGTCCTAGGGATGGGGCAGGGCTAGGGAGACGGTGGCACGCACGCCGGAGTTCAGGTCGGGTTGCTCGGTGGGGCCAGACACCCCGGGCTGAGGCCTCGGGACAGTGCCCAGCGTCTACGACTTGGCAGCTGCGGGCCACGCATCTGCAAGCAAGCTCCCAGGGCATGCCAGACCTTAAGTCCTGCTCCCGCCGCCCTTGGCCTGGCCTGAATGCCTGGCACGGCACCCCCATGTTCTCAGAGGCCGCCAACGCGTCTTGTTTGGCGCTGACCTGGAATGGTCATGCTCCGAGGACTGCGCTGGCTTTCGGAGGGCTAGACAAGGAAGGCCCTATTGGTTTGGCGGCACAGCCTCCGGGAAGCCCGGCCTTTTCCCTTGCTCACACCTGTGGGCACCGGGCCGGAGGCCTCACCGCCATTACCACTTCTTTCCTTGGCCCTGAGGGGCGGGGTCCGGTGAGCTCCAAGCACACGGCGATGGGGCTCAAGGCCCTCCCCGAAGTCCTTGGGGACACCCCCTCGGGTTCACCGGCTGGCCGGCCCCCTGCTCCCCGTGCAGTTCTACCCGCCGAGTCTTGTGCCAGCTCCGGAAGTGGAAATGAGGCTCTGCTGGGAAGCCTGCCCAGCCCCCACCCCGCCGGCCTGTCCACTGCCTGGGCCGGGCCAAGAGTGGGGGCGGGGGAGAACCGGCCAAACCTCATCCTCTGCCTCTATTGCGGGGGCCCTGCTGTGGGACCTCCAAACCCTCGGCCTCAGTCCCTCCCCCCCAAGAGTGAGCCTGCGCTGGAGCCCAGGGCCCCTCCCTTGGCCTCTCTGTGGCCCCCAGATGCAGCCATGTCAAGCACGGCCGGTTTGAGCTGATTCATCTCCTCTAGAGTCCCCATTCCCCCAGGACGGGTCCTACGAGCCCACTTGGAGCCTGGGTGGCCAGTCCCACCCCGGTGGGCCTTCCCAGAGCCTGCCCGTCCTCTACCCTGGGGGCGGGGGACAGCCACGGGAGGACAGAGGCTCCCTGGGGAGACCCCCAGCCCTTCTCAGCCCCCCCAGGCCAGAAGAGGCCTGTTTCTGCCCACTTTGCCTCACAGCCGCCCCTGGACCCGGCCCGACCACCCCAGCCACCTCCACCTGTCCAGGTGGACCGTGGATCCCAAAGCCTTCCAAGGCTCCCACTGGGCGTTCCAGCCCTGACTCATCCCCCCGTGAGGTAGCGGCTTTGGCAGGGGTGCCGGGCAAGAGGGGAACAGTCTCCTCCCTCTCTCCCATTCCATCTTGCTCTCCTGCCTCCGTTCTCCCCTTCCTGTTCTCTCCTACCACTCCCCCTCCTCCCAGCCCTGGGCATCCACTGGCTCCCAGACAAGGGCCCCAAGCAGCGGCAGCAGGCACTCGAGGCCTCGGCCTACCCTGCTGTGTCCCGGAGGTTGCAGAATCAGGGGAAGAAGGAGGGACACACCGTCCAGGTAGGCAAGCACAGGGCCTTCTCCCTACTCGGCCCCATGAGCCTCTGGGGGCTCCCCTGGGTCCTGCTCGGCCAGCCCGGGGCTGGCAGGACCTGGGGCGTGATCGTGGGATCTTGAGGCCCAAAGGAGCCGGGGAGACGGGGTCCTCTCCCGACATGGGGGATCCTCACTCTGCTGTGTGACCTGGGACAGGCAGGCAGCTTCTCTGAGCTCATCACTGGGGGCCAGCCCTCAGGAGGGCTGTTGGGACGTACTGCGGATGCTCCGGGGCTGACTCTCCAGCTGAGTCCACTGAACCATGTCCTGGGTCTGTGACCTGTGCCTGACAAGCACACCGCAGCCCTGGCAGCCAAAAAGGCGGCACCCTTCTCTCCCACTCTGTCCTCGGGGATGGCGGGAGCCAGGGCACACTCTATGACCCACTCGGGGCTGGCCTGAGGAGTGTGGAAGGGGTTGGCGAGGCTGGGATGGATAGAAAGCCGAGGCTCGGAGTAGTTGTGCCCAGACCTGGAGGTGGCCCCTGGGCTGCCGGTGGGAGGAGCCCAGGGGAGCCTGCAGGGGCCCCGGGCTGGCCCAGGGAAGCGGCGGCCAGGGCCACACTGTGCACAAGGTGCCGGCCTAGAGGATGCGGGCTCCGCTTCCCGAGGACTCCTTCCACATTTGCAGCCAGCAGTTGGGCTTAGGGGTCACCCAGACCCACTGAAGCCCCTGACAGCCCCTCCCCCATCCAAAGCGGGCCTGAAGTGAGGAGGGGCCACTGGGGGTGGAGCCCAATGGGGGCTACAGGAAGCCCCTGGAAGCCAGCCAGGCTCACTGCCCACAGATGTGCCCAGGGCAGCCTCAGTCACCCGAGCCTGGGAGGGAAGCAGGGCAGGCACACATGCCTGTTTCACGAATGGGGCAAATGAGCCTGGCTGGGACTTTCCCGGGAAATCCGAATTGGTGAGGACGGCAGGAGAGGCAGGGGCCCCGGCCTTTTCCTGTACAGGAACTTCTGGATGGGAGAGGGGAGGAGGTGGGCAAATATGGGCACCTGGGGGCAGGTTCGGGCAGAGGGCATCCTCCCCCTCACGCCCACCCCGCTGCCTGGCCTGGGGGAGCCTTCAGACAAGCCTGATCCTGCCTGCCACCCAGCGGCAGCCTGCTCCCCTCTGGTGGCCTCTCCAGGGGGCTGGGCCACAGGCAGAAGGAAGGCAGGAGCAGATGTGGGAGCCCTGGGGCTCTGCAGGCCAAGCCAGGGGAAGTCTTGTGGGCCAGGAGAGGGTGCTGGGGCCCCGGGGAGCAATGGGGGGGGCGCACCCCCTCCACCTCAGCGGTTTCGCCCTTGCCAGGGAGGACGCTCCTCTCTTTCTCCACACGGCCTCCGGGGCTAGCCCAGGTGTCAGCCCAGCGTGCCCAGCCTGGCCTCTTGGCCTCTTGATTTTCTTTGAAAAATGTGGACGTGCTGCAAGGGGGAGCTGAGGCAGGAAAGGAAGTGACTCATGGTGGTCTAACTCCATCCCGACTGCGCCCACATTGCCCTGAGCATGTGGGATTGGCCGTGGCCACAGTAGTACATTCAAATCCAAAGTCTTCAAAGCCTGTAGGGGGCAAATGGCTGCCCTTCCCTCTCTGCCTCCTCCACTCCCTCCACTAGCCTCCCAGAACCCCCCACCACCACCACCCCGGGCAGGCTGCCAGCTGACTCAGTGGTGCGTGGAAGACAGCAGAGGAGGGGGTTAGTGCTGCAGACTCGCTAACTGGCAAGGCGATGCACTGCCCATGAACCCCCCAGGCCTGCCTGCGATCAGAGGGGAGCAGAGGGAGGTGTCTCCTGCCTGCCCGCACCGCCTCCCTCTGCCGCCTCCTTCCCTGCCACTCCCACCCTGGGGTCTGGCCGTCCGCAGTGAGGGATGGCGAACGCGGTGCCATCACATGCAAAAGCTCAGCCCCTGGTATTTGGAGGTTTGCCAGGAGGGGACCCCGAGGGCAGGGACCAGTGGTGGCTGGGCCCTCCTGACAGCCCCTCCTCACCCCGGCCTCCCAGGCATGCCCACCATGTGGCCCCTGTGGCTCCTCGCATCCCTGCTGGCCCTGAGCCAGGCCCTGCCGTTTGAGCAGAAGGGCTTCTGGGACTTCACCCTGGACGACGGGCTGCCCATGCTGAACGATGAGGAGGCTTCAGGTGCCGAGACGACTTCAGGTGTCCCGGACCTGGACTCCCTCACGCCCACCTTCAGCGCCATGTGTCCTTTTGGCTGCCACTGCCACCTGCGGGTCGTTCAGTGCTCCGACCTCGGTCAGTCCTGGGCCCAGGGTGGGACGGGTGCATGAAGGCACAGGCCCGGCCTGAGCGCCCTACCAAGGAGACACATGTCTGTCCCGTGGGATGGGCGTGAAAGGGTGGGGTCGGGGATGGGGTGACCCCACACAGGGTCCGGGGACTCCTGGTTTCAGCGTGGAATGCTGTCCAGCTGTTCGTTTGCAAAAGAGCAGGGAGTGAGGAGGGCCCTGGTCTACGGCGGAGGCCTTGTGTGGGTGTCCGTGGGCGCCCGTGTCCCCGCGCTCTGAGCTGCTGTGGGGCTGGGGCTGGGGCTGGGGCTCATGCTGATGACCGCGGCCCCGGCCCCCAGGTCTGAAGTCTGTGCCCAAGGAGATCTCCCCCGACACAACGCTTCTGGACCTGCAGAACAATGACATCTCCGAGCTCCGCAAGGATGACTTCAAGGGCCTCCAGCACCTTTACGTAAGCCCACCCTGGCCCTTCTGAGGCGCTGCGAGGAGGTGGGCAGTGTGCAGCTGAGGAGTTGGGTGCTTGTGGGTGTGCACACGTATGTGTCGGGTGCGAGAGGGGACTGGGGACCCACGGAGTCCTGCGAGAAGTCTGGAGGCGGGCTTGGTGGGAGCGCCCCAGGTCACGGGTCACATGTGCGGATGTCAGCAGCTGTAAGCACGGGACAGAATCGCTCCGCCTCGAGGCCTCACTGGCAGCCCCACCGATCACCAGCTAGGGCGGCAAGGGAGGGAGGAAGAGGTGAGGGCAGGGCGGGGAGCTTGTGCCTTTACTTCCCACGCCCCCCTACCCCAGGCTCTCGTCCTGGTGAACAACAAGATCTCCAAGATCCACGAGAAGGCCTTCAGCCCCCTGCGGAAGCTGCAGAAGCTCTATATCTCCAAGAACCACCTGGTGGAGATCCCTCCCAACCTGCCCAGCTCCCTGGTGGAGCTCCGCATCCATGACAACCGCATCCGCAAGGTGCCAAAGGGCGTGTTTAGCGGGCTGCGCAACATGAACTGCATCGGTGAGTGTGGCACGGCCTGTGGCAGTTGTCACCCTGTGGCCAGCAGGAAAGGCTCAGGGAGAGGGGCCTCTTGCAGCCGGAGGGGCTGGGTGCCATGGACAAGCCTGGTGGGCCTCACAGGACATTTTGGAGGCTTGTCTGGGGACATGCCCCAGAGCTGCCAAGGCGAGATGAAGAGAGACCCGGGGACCGTAGAGGGAGGGAAGGGAAAGGGCTAGTGCAGCCAGCCAGCCAGCCAGCCAGGGGCCACCAGAGGCCAGGCCAGAGGAGCTAAGCAGGCTGCGGTGGAGCCCCACTTTGATCTCTGGCTCCCCTCCTTTTCCTCCTGCTCCCCTTACCTTACCCCCTGAGGTCAATGCCTGGGCCAACGCCCTTGGGAGCTGATGGTCTTGAACAGCCAGGAGTTTGCAATTAGCCCAGTAAATCACTGGAGCTGCTTTCAGGGGTATATGGGGGAGCAGGACCCATCAGGCCAGCCCAAGTCAGGACCTGGGGCTGTGCGCGCAGCCACCCGGCTCTGGCGTCAGGGCTGAGTGGGGGGCGTCTCTCCTAGAGATGGGCGGGAACCCGCTGGAGAACAGTGGCTTTGAGCCTGGAGCCTTCGATGGCCTGAAGCTCAACTACCTGCGCATCTCTGAGGCCAAGCTCACGGGCATCCCCAAAGGTAGGAAGACAGACCTTTTCCCCCATGCTGTCCAGCCTCCATGGCACAGATGGGCACAGATGGGGGGATCCGGGGACATCTGGAGCCACCAGTCAACTCAGGGAGGGCTTTGGTAGCCCTCTGTTCCCATCTGTGCCCCCCCCCACATACAGACCCAGCCCGCACACATGGCCTCCCCTCCCGCATTCAACTCAGAGCACCCTCTTTTCCTGGCAGACCTCCCCGAGACCCTGAATGAACTCCATCTGGACCACAACAAAATCCAGGCCATCGAGCTGGAGGACCTGCTCCGCTACTCCAAGCTGTACAGGTGGGCTGCGGGTCCACGTGGGGTGCCCTGCCCCACTGCTCTTTTCTCCCCCAGCGTCTTGGTACATGTCATGTGCCCTTTGCAGGTTGGGCCTGGGCCACAACCAGATCCGCATGATCGAGAACGGGAGCCTAAGTTTTCTGCCCACCCTGCGGGAGCTGCACTTGGACAATAACAAGCTGTCCAGGGTGCCTTCTGGCCTTCCGGACCTCAAGCTCCTCCAGGTGAGAGGAGGGGGGAGCCCCCATGCCAGGGGCTGTAACACAGAGTGGCGCGGGACCTTGCCGTGCGGTCGGCCAGCTGTGTGGTCTGGGCAGCTACTCCTGCTCTCTCTGCCTCTGCCTCCGCATCTGGAAAGAAGCCATCACAAGGATCCCTCCCTCAGTGCCAGCGAGCTGTGCTGAGGAAGTAGGGGAGGCAAGCGGGGACTCCCCCGGGGCTGGCAAGGAAGGCGGGTCATGGGTGGAGAGAGGGTGTGAGGGATGAGCAGGAGCCGGCCTGCTAGACATTGCAGCTGAACGTCTCCTAGGTGGGCGGGACACCAGAAAGGCACGGCAGAGCTGGGGAGGTCAGGGAACAGTGTGCGCACTGGAGGTGCACGGATTTGTGGTGAGACGGGTCCAGCTAGGGGCAGGAAGTAGGCTGATGAGGGGGTGCAGGGTCTTGCCTGGGGTTCTCAGGATCCCCCCCACCACCACCACCACCACTCCGGTCCTGGCTTGGCTTCCAGTCTCTTCCTCGGCCCCAATCACACTAGCCAGGAGACCTGCCATTCCTACAGGCTGTCGGGTCAGAGCCAAGTCGGGACAAGCTCTGCATCCGGGGAGGGCGGGGGAGGGCGGAGCAGCCCGGAAGCTGCCGGGGCGAGGCCCAGGCTCGGCTCAGCGCGCCCTCTAGCGGCCGGTGTCCTCTCTGCCTCTAGAGGGCGCTGCTGCAGCCTGAGCACCTCCCCCCGCCCATCGTGGGGTTCCTTACCCTCTCTCTCCTGCTTCCTCTGTCCCTCCCCTAGAGAGGGGCTTCGGGAAGTTGAGAGCTGCTAAAGAGCAAGTACCCCTGCGCACTGGACGGAAGAGGGGGCCACGTGCAGGCTCCTTCTCCTGTCATATCTATGGGTCTCTGGAGTGAGAGGCTGCTGCCCCGGGGGCAGGCCCGGAGCCCGGGGAGCCCAGAGGGAGGGCCAGGGACCCTCTGTGAGCCCAAGGTGCCACCTTTCCTGCATCGATACCCACGTCCCATCCCTTGACCCCCGCGTGCCCCTCCCTTCCCACCCACCACACACCATACCGGGGCCCTTCGTCCTGGCCCCTGGTCACATACCAGTGCCTTAATCCCATCCAACAGCCTCATGACCACCATACCCAAACCTCGCTTTGCTCCTCCCAACAATGGAAGAATCACATCCTGGACCTCAAAGGGCAGGCGCTGTGATTAAATCACGCCCATGAGGTGGCCAGGCGGGACCCAGCCCGGAGGGAGGGCCCAAGCCCTCTGTCGTCTGCCCTCTACTTGGCCCACCCAGGCCGGTACAGGTTCGGAGGGCAGTCAGGGGTGACTGGGCCACCGGCACTGGGCCTGAGCCACCTCCCTCTGCCCTCAGGTGGTCTATCTGCACACGAACAACATCACCAAGGTGGGCGTCAACGACTTCTGCCCCGTGGGCTTCGGGGTGAAGCGGGCGTACTACAACGGCATCAGCCTCTTCAATAACCCTGTGCCCTACTGGGAGGTGCAGCCGGCCACTTTCCGCTGCGTCACCGACCGCCTGGCCATCCAGTTTGGCAACTACAAAAAGTAGACGCAGCAGCAGCCGCTGCGGTGGCCTGGGCGGGGTCTCTGGGGAGCGCAGCAGACATCCCGAAGGGGAGGGCAGAGTGAGGGAGGGAAGCCAGTGCCCAGCTGCACCCAACCCAGCCCCCGCCCTTGATCCTGGACCCCAACGCGCTGCCTCCTGACGCCCTCATCCCGGCTCCCAGGCGTGCAGATGGGGCACAAGACCCAGCCGCCGTCACGTGTGCCTTGGCTTCAGAGCTGCCCCTGCCCCCCACTTCATAGCCACTCAGAGCACCCTCATAAAACTTTCTTCCCATTCACCCTGAGATCAAGTCACCCAAGGCTCCGGTCCAAGGAAGACGGTCCCTGGGTCTAGGGGGTGGGAAGGGGCTAAGAGGGAGGAAACAGCCCACCCCACCTGCCTGGCACGCATTCTTTCTTCTCATGTACTTCCAGCTTCCAACCCTCCTTAGCCTGGCCTGCTACCCCTGGCCTTCCATGCTCCCCCTGCCCTTCTGCAAGTTCACGGCCCATCTACCCCAGCCTCCTTGCTCTACTGGCCTCTAGACCAGTGTCCTCCTGTCTGTTTCTCTGTCTCTCTCTGTCCCTCTCTCTGTCTCCATCAGTCTCTCTCATCCTCCCTCTCCTCGCTCACATCGCTGAGCTGGGTCTGGTGTCTGTCTCGCTGGGCTTCTGCCCGGCCCCAACCTAGGCAAGCCAGGGGGCAGAGGGCAGCTGCCCCCAAGCCTGCCCTGTCCAGACTCTGCCCCCCCCTCCCCGAGTCTGGACAGTCCTGGAGGAGGCCAGCATGTGGAGGTGATGCACCCTGCGCGCAGTCCACAGTCCGAAGGGGAGCACTGGCCCAAGAAAAGGCCCAGCATCCCGCTGGAGTCGGCAGCCAATTTTCCTTGGCCTTTCCCGCCCCGCACGATGGCTAGTTCCCCCCTCCCTTCACCTTCTGGCCCCTGGTATGGTGGGGGTTTCGAGCAATCACACCCAGCTTGAGGAGGAGCTGCTTCTGAGGTCGGTTGTTGTCTTTCAATTAAAGAAACACTGTGCACTATGGCTGTGTGTGCCGCCGCTCTCGGGTGGCATTGGGGACTGAGCAGACAGGGGGTGGAGGGGCACGATGTGCGGCTGCGGCTGGCGGCCAGGCTCTGCCTGCTCGTGTCCACTCTAAGCCTCGGGCTTCCTCTTTCTTGCTTTCCCTGCACTCAGGCAAGAGTCCCCAGTACCTCCATGTCTGAGACTGGACAAGAAGGCCCCTTCCACTTCTTTCTAGGCACTTCCATTGCCCCAGCTGTCCTTCTCCTGGGCTCCTAAAGCAGGCCTGGCTGAAGGAGCATCTGCCCACCCAGAGTGGAGCATTTGCCAAGCACCAGCCAGCCGAAGAGCCCCAGATGAGACTCTCACCCTGAGAGGGGAGCCTGGAAGTCCTAGGGGCCCCGCATGCCTGTCCTAACGGGATTTGCCGGCTCAGAATGAGGTTAGATCCTGGCTGCTGTCAGAGCTGTGTGCGGCATCCAAGTCAGCACCAGGGGGCGCACTGCCACGCAGGCCGGGCCTCCTAGGGCCACAAGTTGTGCGAGGCCGCCTGTGCTGGCCTGGCCTGGCCTCAGGGCAGACACACTGTGTGCCAGCAGAGCCAAGCCCAGGTTGCCATATTCTGTCAGTGGCTGCCAAGAAAGGACCCAGAACATGGCCCGAGAAGCCTACTAGCTGGGGATACAAGACTGCCCCAGAAAGGGCAGCATGAGACAGACGGTCCCCGGAGCGATGTGCCCTCAGACGGCAAGCCCAGAAGACCATCAGCATCATAGCACTACTCTGGGCCATGTGCTCCACGGCAATTTCTGCTGAGCTGGGCAGGCTCAGGGCAGGGGCACTGGCCAGGGTCCACCAGTCACTGCCTCAGTCAAGTCCCCTCACTGGCCAGAAGAGGGACAGCCGGTACTGGGGCCCGGAGGAGACAGAAACATGGAGTCCGGTGGGAATGGTGGGTCACCCAGCAGAGCAGGGGACAGCGCCCTGCAGGCAGGACCCACACTCTGCCCGCACCAGAGGCGTCGAGGCACCCAGGGGACCACTTGGGCCCGTGGCAGGAGCCCAGGGAGGCGAACAGGGCCACACTCCACAAGAGCTTGTGAGTTGTGGTTGGAAAATGGGGTTCCCTACCCAGAGCAGTTGGTCAGAGATGAATCACTTAGTCTCACTCTGCCGTCCAGTGTGTTGCAAACTATTGGAGGAGGATGATGATCATGGTCATACAAAAGGTGAGAGTGATCGGGCTTAAAAATCAAACCCATGGCAACCCCAAGGCAATCTGTGCCAGGCACCAGCTGCCAGCCCCCGTGTACTGTTCCATGTACACGTTATGCCAGGCAGAGTGCCCTCCTCATGGAGCTCCGCACCTGGCTGAGGTCACAGGAAGCCCTAGGTGGCAAAACCGCAGAGGGCTGGGGGGGGGGCACCCTGAACTGTGAGTACCTGCATGGGCTCGGGGGCGCCCCGTTAGAAAGCTCCAGCAATGCCAGAAAGGTGGCAAGAAAGACAGAAGGAGCGGCCGGGTTCCAGCCCTGGACTTGGGGACAGATTGAACGTGGGGCGACAGGAAGGGAGTGGGCAGGATGGGAGTGTGGGACCCCCCACGTCTGAGGCCCCTGGAGGAAGAGGAAGGGGCCGCAAGGAACATAACCTGCGGGGGAGAGCACCCCAGGCGCCGTGGGGGTGTGGGCGTAGCTCAGGGGGAAAGCCTAAGGCTGAGAGTGAGCTGAGGCAGGCACGTGTGCGTACTCGCGCACACACGCACACTCGCACATGCACACGCGGGGCGACAAAAGTCCCGGGAGCAACTTGCTCAGGGAGGGCTGTCTTGTGAAAGCAGCGGCTGCCAAGCAGTGGACCCAGGGACAGGGGGCTGGGCTGCAGGACATTTCCAAGTACTCACCGCAGGTCAGGTGCCTTCTGGATGTGGTGCGGCCCAGCTGGAGCCTAAGCCGAATCCACTGCTTGGTTTTAGACAAGTCAGGGCTTGTTGAAGGGGCAGCCAGCCAGGCGTCCGTCTGTAGATCATGGCTGGGGATGGGGGCAGGGCACCTCAGAAGGACAACCCCTCCTTGAAGGGCCTGAAGGGGTGGTGGAGGGGCTGATTTGAGAACTTGGGGGGGTGGTGTTCATTCGCTTCTGGTCCCCCCTGCGGCCTCCAGGCCCCATCCCCATGGGCTCCGGCTCCAGTCTTGGGAGGGCGGAGGCTGCAGGCAGAGGCAAAGCCAACTCCACTCTGGACACGTGGGGTCGGGCGCCCTCGCCAGGGTGGCCCAGAGCCACCGCAGCCCTAGAGAGCCCGGGGCCACCGCGGCACCACGGGGCCCAGGGCCTGCTGCACACTGGCTGCCAGGGCAGAGGCGGGGTGCCCGGGGTCTGAGCTAGCCCCCGAGGCTGGAGCAGGCTGGAAGGAGGGCTTGTGCTCAAAAGGCCACCCAGCCGCAGCCAGGCCTGAGTTGTTCCTGAGCATGAGATGCAGCCCAGGCTGTCCAGGACCTCTGGGGCACAGTCTATTGAGGCTGAGCACCTGAGACACCCAAAGGGAGGTGTGCTGCAGGCAGGGTGCTGGGGGGCCCAAGACTTTCTCGGGGACCAGGTCAGGGACTGGTATGAATTTCCCAGGGATGCTGTAACCAAGGACCATGAGCAGGTGGCTTCGAACGGAGATTGACTCCCTCCCAGCTCTGGAGGCCACAAGTCCAAAATCAAGGTGTCAGCAGGGCCGTGCTCCCTCCAAAAACTCTAGGGGAGGATCCTTCCTGCCTCTCCCAGCTTCTGGCAGCTCCAGTCATTCCTTGGTTTGTGACTGCCACTCCAGTCTCTGCCTCTGTCTTCACATGGCTTCCTGCCCTGTGTCTGCATGTGTCAAATGTCCTTCTGCCTCCCTCTTATAAGGACACTTGCCACTGCACTTAGGGCCCTCCCAGATACTCCAGAATCATCTCTCCATGTCAAGATCATTAAGCACATGCGCAAAGTCCCTGTTTCCAAATCAGGTCCCACTCTGGTTCCGGGGCTGCAGGTGAACACTGACCCGGGAGGCCCCAGCGTGATGGTGGCCCCAAGGCCTTGGAGGAGTAGGGGAGGAAGAGTCTGTGACGTCAGCCAGGGAGAAAGTGAACACTCAGAAAAGAGAGGGCCCTGGGACCCAGCCAGGAGTTCCCCCACTTCAACGCTGGGCTGAGGAATTGCTGCCCCCAGAGGCGGCTGTGACAGCCACAGCAAAAGTGGCAGTAGAGAAACCAGGCAGGGGAGGGGTGGCAGCTGCTGGGCCCAGGGGGAGGATCGTGGTGGCAGGTGGCTTAGGACCTGGGAGAGAAAGCATCCGGGCAGTGGAGGAGATGGCGGGGGGGGGGGGGGGAGAGCGGTGAGGTGGAGGCAGGTGACAAGGGGGGGTGGCCAGTAGGAAGAGGGAGAGTGGGTTCCTCTCCCACAGTGCGTGTGTGAAGGCTGGAGAGAGATGGGCCTGAGGCTGGGCCTCTGGTTCTTGGCTTTGTTTCTTGGGCCAAGAGTGCCGTTGAGATGGTCCCAGGAGGAGACAGATGACAGGGATCCATTGACAATATAAGAGTGAGGGAAACTGACCAAGGCCCAAGGCTCCTGATGGGGCGGGACAGGCCAAGAGCACAGTGGGGACGAGGTGTGGGGCTGAAACGAACAGGGGAGGGTGCAAGGAAGCAGGGAGGGCTGTGCCACTAAGCCAAACACGTTCCCCTGTTACGTACATGCCGAACCCCGGCTGTGGGCCTCCCTGGGGCTGTCCCCCAAGCACTCTCAGTACAGAACACAGGGCTTGATGTAAAGAACTTTCTTGAAAGCTCTCCCCGCCCACCTCTTTATAGACAGAGAAGCCAAGAGGGGCTGGCCAATGAGCAAGCAAAGGGCCATCAGTGACCCTGGGACAGCTTCCCTGGTACCCAGGCTCCCTCACTCCCAGATCTGAGACTTCTCTCTTGGCCTCAGGGCCACAGGCAAGGGACCAACTATTTTGAACCACAGAAAGGGGGCCACCCCCTCTCCTGGCTCATTAGCTGTTTGAGGATTGCCATTTGCTAGAGACGGGATTTTCATGACACCCCGTGGGGCTGTGGCTCAGTGCCTTCAGCTCTCCTACAGGCCACATACCTTGATCCTTGGCCAGCTGACTGTGACCACAGTGGGCCTCATCACAAAGGCATGTACCCCTGGGAAAGAGGCAAAGGGGTGGTGCTGGGTGTTCCCTGCTATTGATTTTCTCCCCTCAACCTGTTTCTTCCCCCTCAGTGTTCAAGGGCAACCCCAGCAAACAGGTGGCCTGGGCATAGCACAGGGAGAGGGGGGCCCATGTAGCTGTCCAAACAAGGCAGCCAGCTCTGAGCTCTGGGAGCAGGATGGACTTCGCCAGGTGGTGCTGATGCCCCCACATGGACAGCAGCCATCAGTAAAATGGACATGGCCTCAGGGGCAATCAATACGTCCCCTGGTCTCTGGAGGAAGGCAGTGACACAGTCCCAAGGGAGTCTCAGCTCTTCTCTTCAGCCGCTCCCAAGCCTGCACATGGAAGACTCTCCCCTCCCCCTCAGCACCCATTTCTTCCCCACTGTCGTCCCATAGCTGCCTACACCCGTCTGCGAAGAGGCTGACCGATAACTGAATGTCTTCTATCAGTCAGAGCATACCCCTTGCCAAAGGGAGGCTCCCGTAAGGGCCGCCGAGGAAGGCTGGGCCCAGCAGCCTGCCCCATCTCCCCTGGCTCTAGAGCCTGGGGCCTGGGACAGAAGGACGTGCGGCTGGGCCACACTGCAGGGAGCCCGCCACACCCTGGGGGGCCAAGAAGGGAACCCAGCT
The DNA here is from genome assembly GCF_028018385.1 of Neofelis nebulosa. Classification (NCBI taxonomy): domain Eukaryota; kingdom Metazoa; phylum Chordata; class Mammalia; order Carnivora; family Felidae; genus Neofelis; species Neofelis nebulosa. The sequence continues at coordinate 126,287,846 of NC_080800.1, forward strand.
TGAATACGTGGGGTAGAGGAGGCCACAGGCTTTCGGGAGGTGCTCCAACCGCTCAGGGCTCCACTTCCTAGTGCGGATGCCACGGGGGGTGGGCTGGCACCCTATCCCCTGGCCAGGGCGAAGGCCCGCCCAGCTTCCCAGTTGGCTCCAGATGGGGCGTGGCGCCCCTTTGAGTGTGGGTTCCAAGGACAGCGCTGAGCTCGCGATGGACGCTCGGGAAATCAGGGACTCGCTTTGGCTTTTAGCTTCCATATTCTTGGCACAGCGCGTCAGGCAGGCCGGGCACCGGGGCTGCTGTGGGGCCAAGGGAGCCAGAGTTGACGACAGCTGACCCTGTGTGCTAGTGCAACCCACCCCCCCACCGCCCTCCGTGGGACAGCCAGCTAGCTTTCCAAGAGCAGACACCCAGGAAAAGTGCATAAGTATCAGGTAGGAATGCATGTGAGCGAGCAAGTAAGCATGTGTGAGAGAGCGGGTGTGAGCTCTCGTCAGCGTGTGTGAGAGAGCGGGTGTGAGTCCACATCAGCATGTGTAAGACAGCATGTTGAACCCGTGTCAGCGTGTGTGAGTGAGCGTGTAAACCCGCGTCAACGTGTGTGAGGGAGTGGGTGTGAGCCCGCGTCAGCGTGTGTGAGAGAGCGGGCGTGAGTGTGCTCGTGACCTTCGTCTACACTGCGAGGGGCCAGGTCTCAAGGGCTCTTCGTGGGAGCAGCTGCTTCCTGCGGGCAGGTCAGACTTTGGGGAGGTGTGACAGTCCCCTGGCCAACCCTTTTGTCCTTTAGGTGTCTGTCACCGTGGCACCTCCTCATAGAAGCCATCCCTGAGCCCCCAGCACCATCTTTCGTGTCCCCCTATCAATATTCCCCGAGGGGCCCTTACCCCAACCCGTGACCTCACCTTCACTCTGCCCGCCAGCCCCCTGTTTTGTGGTCACTGCTGCGTCCCCAGTGCCCAGTCCGGGCCTTGCATAGAGGACACCCCGGGGCCCTGTTTGTCCAAGGCAAGAAAGAATTTGTGGCTGTGTCCACATGTCTTCTACCTGACACACTCTTGGGCTCTGAGCCCTGCCTGCTCTGGGACGGTGATGTCACTGTGGGCCTGTCACTTCTCTCTCCTACAGAGTCAGCCCCCTTGTACTTCTGCTCCATGGTCACAGATGGTGGCAAAGGCCTCATCTGAGTTTGGAGACACCCACTGTCCCTGGAACTGGGAAGCTTGGGACTCCGAAGACAAGCAGCATGGGTCAGCCAGCTCCTGCCTGGCTGCTGAGCGTCTGTGGGCACGCACTCGGCTCTCTGTCCACGGGTGTGGCCGAGTATGTTTGTGGATATGGGTCTTCTCAGCACCGGGGTTGTGTGTCTGTCTCCACTTGTGTCTGGGATGTTTGTGTCCCTGTGCATCTGTCCCCGGGTGTCCACCCAGGGCATGCAGTATCTCTGTGTCCTGTGTGACTGTGTTTATGTGATAACTTTTTGGGGTCACCAACTTTGAGAATCCGTCATAAGCTCCAGCTTCCTTCTCAAAACTGCTTTCAGTTGTCAGACTCCCAACAGCAGGCAGTTTCAAGAGTTATCACAAACCCCTGGGACACCACAGGGGCCCAAGAACCCCCGGGGCTACGAACCAGCAACCCAGCTCCCCACTCCACTTGACTGTTAGGGACAGGACCCAGAGGGCAGGGGTCTTGAGAGGAAGCGGCAGCCGATGCCCCAGTCGCGTGCTCATCGCTCTTTCTCTGTGCTCCCAGGTGCCAAGGCCCCCAGGTTTCCAGGCCAGCCCGCCCCCCACCCTCCTTCCAGCGCCCTCAGGGGGCACTGGCTGGCCGGGAAGGGCAGGCACCCCGGCGCATCCTAGGGGACAGAAGGGCGCGCGCCGGGAGTGTGGCTCTGGAGCCCCGCGGCCCCCGCGCGGCGCGCCGCCCCCCGCGCCCGCTCCCTCCTCCCTTCTCCTCCTCCCCCCCCCCCCCCCGCGCTCTCTGCCTCCCTCCCTCCTTCCCTCCCTCCCTCCCTCCCTCCGCGCTCAGAGCTGCGGCTGGAGCCGAGCGCGCCGCGTCGCCCGCCGCCGCCGGTGCGGAGCGTGGGGAGCATTCGGCCGCAGCCCTCGCCTGCCGCGGAGGGTCGCGCCCGGCGCCTCCAGCCAGGCCGCCCTGTGCCCGGGCCTTTCCGTCCTTGGAGCGGATCGTTGCCCGCCGGGCGTCCGCCTGCAGCGACAGCAGCCGCTGGAGCCGAGGCCGCGGCGTCGGCCGTGCCCAGGACCTGGTAAGTGGTGCCCGGGGCGCGCAGGCAGGGGCGGGCGGGGCGGGCAGCCCGGCAGGTGGCGCGGCCCGCAGGTGGGGGGACGCGGGTCCCCGCCCACGACACCTGCGCCCCGCGTCCGGCCTGCGTGTCCTTGCCGCGCCTCGCGTCACCCCGGGGACCCTGGGCCGGCGGGCAGCGCCCCGCACCCCGCGCCCCGCATCCCGCGCGCACGCGCATCTGCGCCCCGGGGTGGGGGGGGGGGCAAGAAAAGGCCGCCGGGGGCTGCGGGCGGGGTCCTCGGGCGGGGTCCTGGGCGGGCACAGTCTGGGCGCCCGGGCCTGGGCCAGAGCCAGGCTGCGCCGAACGCACCTTCCCCGAGTCTCTTGACACCCCCTCCCCCCTCCATGCCCTCACACTGTGTCATCTTCCCCCAACACGCTGAGAAACCCTCACACGTTCCCACACTGCCCCCCGCATGCCCACACGGCTGCCCTGCAGACCCTGCTGCGGGGTCCGGGCAGTGCAACAACCAGCCTCCCTGGCCACATTTGGGTAACTCCTTTTCTATCCCTCCAAGCGCAGCTGTCCACCCCCTCCTCACCTGTGTGACCTTGGCCAGATGGCTTCTCCTCCCGGCCTCAGCATTCTCTAGGTTTAGGATTCTGGAATTTGGAAGCTGGTATGGCATTTCCCAGAGGAGGGAGCCCTGGGTCTCCGCCTCGGACAGTCAGGTTCTCTCTCTAGGACCCGGTCTCTTTCCTTCTGCCATCCCTGCAAGCTTAGCAGCTGGCCAGCTGACAAGGGGTGGCAGGCAGGACGGGGGCATGGCCCAGGGCTGATCTGTAAGGATCCTTGGAGTGAGGGTGGGTGAGAGGTTGGGGGAAGGTGTGGAGACACTCCCTCACCAAACAGGACAGGGCCACTATCCCTCAACTAGGAGCTTGACAACCCGGGTCCAGGCAGCTGAGTGGGGCCCCTAGGTATTCCTGACCCTCAGACCTGAAGTGGGTCCCTGCCGGCCAAAGGGTGGACTCCAGCCTTGACCCCGGCCATCCCAGCCTCCCCTGGCTGCCAGCCTGGAAGGCATCCCCCTCGTTGCCCGCTAGCTCTGTGCCCTCCCCACCGCCCTCTCCCTTTAGTGGTCTGTGAGCATTTTAAGGCAGGGACCTCTTGAGTGCCCAGCACAGGCCCGGCTCAGAGTGGGTACAGGTTTCAGTGCGGCACGTTCACGACCTTGACCTCACTGAATCTGCAGAATCACCCAGTGAAGAAGGCAAGGCTGGGATCTTTGTTCCCATTTTTCAGTCGGGATAATTGAGGCCTCAAGCGGGGAGGGGTCCTAGCCCTACATTGACTGGCTGGGTGGAGGGCTGGGGACGCTGCCAGCAGCCTGGTGGGGCAGAGTGCCTCCCACGTGTCCCAGCACCATTGTAAGCACCTTCTTGGACTCCCCCCCTCCCCCCCCCCCCCCCCCCCGCCCAGCTGAGTCTCTCCGTCAACACCACTGTTTGCATCTCCCCCTTTCACAGTTGAGGAAAGCAAGGCCAGGTGGCTGCTGAGGAGGGAGCCGGGAACCCCTACCAGAACCGGCCAGCAGAGTAGAGGGCTGAGGGACTGCCAAGGCCTTGGCCTGGCAGAGGGTCTGAGGGTGGAGCTGGCCCCTGGACAGGGAGCCAATTGGAAGGGGCCGGGCGGTTTCGGTCCTGGGGCATCGATCGTCCCTGCTGTTGGCCTGGAGGAGAGGGAAGGCCAAGGACACAGCTAGTCTTGATCAAATCAACCTGGTCCCTGCCCAGCGCTGCCAGGTGGTTTGAGAGAAGGGGCAGGCGGCTCTGGCACAGAAGTGTGGGGGGGACGGGTGGGGAGGGGTAACGCAGGCAGATGGAACCGGGGTGGCGTGGGAGGGGGCTTTGCGCAGAGCCAGAAGGAAAGCCATTCCTTGGGGAAGGAAGCCCCCGAGGCTAAGAGCACTCTGGGTAGAGAGCTACAGCGGGTAGCAGAAATGCTACGGCAGGGCCCTGAGGGGCACAGAAGGCTGGTCGGAGGTGTCTTGGCCCAGGCAGGAGCTCCATTTTGGTGCCAGCTCTGGGCCCAATGGTCTTCGTGACCTTGGCCAAGTACCTTCCCTGCTCCAGGCCTGGAGCTTTGGAGGTTGAATCATTTGTGAGCGAGTGGGGAGAGGCCAGGCCCCGAGTCAGTGAGTGCTCTCCACCCCAGCACATCTTCTCCCAGCCCAGGAAGGCAGCCAAGGGTGCTGGGGTCAGCTTCGGTCCCTCCGCCTCCCCTAGCGTAGCTTATAGAGAGGGGCCCCTTGCCTTCCCGGTGGCCAAGGTGAGGGCGCCCTGGGTCCCCGGGGGCTTCGAGAGCTGAGCTTCAGCTGGTTCTCCTGAAGCCAGCAAAGCCAGGCCCAGCTTCCTCCTCCTCCTTACAGATCAGGTTGTCAGCACATAGGCAGGCTATGCATCGCACTCCCTTCCAATTCTAAACTGAGGGCTGCCATCTCCGGCAGAGGTTACGGGCACATTCAGTAATGTCAGTAATGACGATAATAGTAATGGCACTTGTCTTGCGCCAGACACCGTTCTCAGTGCTTCACACACATCCCCTCGCTTCACCGAAACCACAACCAGTGAAGCAAGAGCTGTTACTGTCCCCATTTTGCAGATGAGGAGACTGAGGCCCAGAGGGGTTAGGCAACACGCCCAAGATCACGCAGCCAGCAGGTGGCAAAACCAAGATTGGAAGGCAGGCCAGCAGTGGTACACATGAGCTGATTGTCGCGGGCACTTCCTCTGTGAAGGAGCAGTCTCAGTGCGTGTCAGTGGCAGCTGACAGACGGGGACCTGGGCTGTGGCACCAAAAGCAGATGCTCACCTCTAACCGATGGCGCGCTGCCCCGGGGCCTCGCCAGTGCCATCTGTGAGATGGGCTCAGGAGCCAGGCTCCGGCTGTCTCTTTGCTGGGGAGGGCAGGCAGAGACCTGGAATGTGCAGATGTCTCCTCCATAACCCGCCCCCCCCCCCCCCGCCCCGTCATTTCCCGGAAGCCACTTCTTCGGCCGAGGCTCCGGCTCCTCACCGCTCCTCGCTTCTCTGCCCCGCCTGAGCAGGCAGAAGCCAGGCCAAGTGGCGCCCGGCGGGAGAGCCCTCCCCTGCCTATGCACCTTCTGTTGGGTGGGAGGTACTGGAAGGTGGCCTGGGGTACAGCCTGGGGAGCGGGATCTGAGCCCACACGTCACCAGGAGGGAGGGAGAGAGGATCCCAGATCCAGCAGTAAAGGCTGGGCGTCCTGGACTGCCAAGGTTGGGAAGGGGAAGAGACTGAGGTCGCATGGCTGAACCCAAGCCAGAGCTGTGGGGGGTGAAGTGGCAAGGCCCAGGTGGGAAGAAAGGGCTGGAGGTTTCTCCTGACCCCCACCTCTGGGGACCGAAACAGGAGGTTTCCAGAGGGCTGCCCGGTCAGTGTTACTGGGGAGCACCTTCTCTGAAGTGGTCCTGAGCCTGCTTTGGGTTCTGCGGATGGGCCCCTCAGTAAGACGGGACCCTTTCACTCAAATGCGAGGCTCTTGCCCGCAGCTACGATCTCGAGGCACCGCCTAGAGCCTCGTGGTCCAGTGCAGTAACCACTAGCTGCAGGTGGGAATTCAATTGAAATGAAGTAAAATTAAAAATTCGGCCTCTCAGTCACACTAGCCACGCTTCAGGTGCTCAGTGGCCACATGTGGCCAGTGGCTACTGTATCAGACAGTGCACATAGAGAGCACTTCCTTCATTCCAGAAGGTTCTGTCACACAGCACCACTTCAGGGCCACTGCAGGCCAGACCCCAGTCCTCACCCAGACCCCGAGCTCACTCCCCTGCCCGTCCCCTGTTGGCCCCCTGAAAGGGAGCGGGCCGGGTGGGCGTGGACACCTCAGGGCAGTGTCTGGGGAGTCTGGGAGCCTTGTCCACAATTGCCAAGGGCTGGCCCAGGTGCCCCGACAAACGAGGCCCCGGCACGCTAGCTTGGGGCAAATCTGGAGCCGGCCCCACTCCATTCTGATGAGGCTCCTGCCGTGTGCTCAGGCTCGCTCACCTGGAACATGCCGGCGGGGCCCAGGCGGCTCCGCACAGATGGGCGAGGCTCTTGGGTTTCAAAAAAAAAATAACGTTTGTGTCTCTCCATTTAAAAATAATGCTCTTAACATGCATGCTGTTTATAGAAGATTCATAAAACCCAGAGAAGTAGAAGACGTAGGAACCCCCCTCGGTCCTATCGCCAAAATGCAAGCCAGTGTTTCCATCTTATAGGACTCGTTGCCACGCCGCTTTCCTTGCATAGGCTATTTATTTTCACATTACTGTAATTATACCATGGGCACAATTGTGTAATCTATTTTTTACTTTACATAAGCAGTTTCTTTATTAATATAATCCCTTCCTAAATGAATTTCTTCAAAATGGATATGGTTTAATTTTTTTTTTTAAAGATTTTGAAAGCCGTAAGTGCTTCTTGCAAAAATCAAGAGAGAGCTCGAACTGTGCTCATTTGCCCATTCGACGGCGACGTATCAAGCACCCAGGATGTATCCAGGCGGGCCTCAGGACTGTAATTACAATGTTTAATGGCTGAATAATATTCTCTCAAGAGATTATAACTCGCTTAATTATTTGGCTATTTGTGGAGATCCAGGCAGTCGGATCCGTTTTGCTGTCATCCTTGAGGCTCTGCGGACAGAAGCTCATGCTGCCAAATTGTTCTCCAGAAGGGCTCTTCAGTACATCCGAAAGCCTGGCCCACTGAAGCCTTGCCAGCATTGGGTATTATAATCAAACAACCTGGCATAAATATCCGGGGCCAAAATATCTACTTCGATATCTGTTTCTTCCATGGTTCCTGAGAGTGAGCATTTTTCCACGGGTTTACTAACTGTATTTCTCTTTTCTAGTGATGCGTCTTTTCCTCACCTGGTATTTTCCTGGTGGGTTTGAATAAACTTTCCACGTGAAGGATGTCGACAATGTAGCACACTTGTTCCAAGTCACTTTTAAAATTCTTTGCTCTTTGCCTTTGAATTTTTTCTTGTACCAGGTGAACACTTTCTATGCCACATTTTTGGGGGGTTTCTTCCCCTGCTTCTGGGCTTACAAAATCCCTGACAAAACCCTGAGAGCTATCCATTTCTGGGTTTGCCCTGCACGTGCGTGTGTGAGTGTGTGTAGTTGTACTTTTAAGATTTTTAACCCTTTCATTCGAGGGTGGACAAGCTTTTTCCACAAAGGGTCAGATAGTAAATATTTTCCCCTTGGCAGGCCACACAGTCTCCGTCCCGAATGCAGACAGGACAGAAATGAATGGGCGTGGCCCTGTGCCAATAAAACTTTATTCACAAAAACACTTGGCTGCCAGATTTGGCCCTTGGCCATGGTTTACCAAACCTTGTTCAAATCCAAAGGAAATCTGTCTTGGGGAATAATAGGAGGCGAGGATCTAAGGTACACCGTTTTCCCGAGGGCCAACCCATCATCCCTGTTTCTTTTATCAAATGATTTGTCACCCAGCTGATGTGTGATGCCTCCTGAGCCCAGACGGATTCTGACGTGCAGGAGGGTCTGTTTTGGAGCTGTCTGTCCCATTCTGTGGACCCGTCTGTGGGCTCATGCCTTTTATCTTTTAATACCTAACCTGCAGTCACACCTTAGCAATCTTAAAGCAAAACAAACCTCTTGCTTTCCACAGACGCTGTGGATTTTCCTCACAGAGATACACAGGGGGAGACGGGTGTGGGCAGGAGAGTGTGATCAGAAGCAAAGGCTCACAGCTGAAGATGGCCAGACAGCCCAGGAGCACCAGAGCCTCCTGATTAAGAAAGAGAGAAGCAAAGCTGGCAACCCAGGAGGAGACAGGGAGATGTGGGGATCACCGCAGGCCGCCCCCACCCTGGCTGCCGGGGACGCAGACGACGGGGCTTTGGTCTTTTTGCTTTTCTTTGGGAGTCGCGTCTCTGGCTTGCCCCAGAGGAAGGAGTATTGGAAAGAGCCACCGCAGTCAGGGTTTCCCCTCACTGGCCTGGGAACACCGTGGGTCCCTTCACTGTCCCCATCCTGGGAATCCCCGCGCGCTGCCGTTTTGGCACAAACCCTGAACACGGGTCGAGGCGCGGGGAGCAGACACCTTCGGCTTGACGAGGTGATCGCCGGGACCCCTCGATGGCGGCCCGGGACGTGACCCAGTCACATCGACCAGCCCTACGGAATGCGCTCGGCGCCCTGGGCGCATAGGATGGCGAACGGCCTGGGCACGTGCCTCCCGGGCCACGTTCGTGCCTCCTCCCGCCCCGCCCGGTCCAGGGGACCTTCCCTGACTCCCGTCCCCTCAACGGGCTTCAGCTCTGCTCTTCCTGGAAGACCTCGGGGCCAAATTTCCCATCTTGCTTTGAAGCCACAGGCGCGGGAGGGGTGCACTGGGTCCAGGGAAACAGGGCAGTCTGGGCTCCTCGGGCTGCTGGGGTCCGCGAGTGCTGCCCCCTGAGTGGGGCGACCCCCGCGGTCAGAGGGAGGCTCATACCTGAGTGGCCCCGCGACGGCAGCAGGACCGGAGCGTGGGGCACGGGCACGGGCCCCTCGAGGGCGGCCGCCACCCCATCTGTTCCCTCCTTCCCGCGGCCCCTGGCTCCTGGCTGATGGGCTGTGGTGTGGGGTGCGCCGAGGGGGGAGACTCAGACCCCACCTTGTTGTCACCGTCCAGGAGTCCCAACGTGAGACGGGTCCTCCTGCCTTCACACCAGCCCTCGGTCCCTCTCGGCACCTCCCAGGCCTGCAACAGCTTTGCAGCATCCTCTCAGGGCTTTGTGGGAAATGCTTCTGGATTTGTGTGCCGGTCCTCCGCCAGACATAGGCTTTCAAGACCTGGCAGGGCTTGATCTGTGTGATTGAGATAGCAGCCAGGCCCCTGGTGAGCCTCAGGTCCTGCCCTGGTCGCTGACCGGGGTCATTACGGGCCGCTAGAGCTAAGCCTGGAGCCCTCGCAGAGGCCCCTCCCCCGACTGCAGCCTCCAAGGCACCGTCTCCTCCATCAGTGTATTGGGCAGCGGGCCTCCGAAGTCAACCTGGAAAGGTGGCGGGAACACTTTGGTGTGCCAGTTCTTTGCGTCTGGGTCACAGAAGGCCAGCTGGGCTCAACTCCCATCTTTAGTCTGAACATGTCTTCTCTGCTCCACCCAGCACCCTTGCCACTCCACTGCCAAAGGAATGGCCAAGGCCAAGGTCTTTTCTAAGTGCTCAGAATGACCCGTGTCTAAGTTCCCCATGTGGTGATGGTCTTGGTCAGTTCATTCTGCACGTTGAGTTGGCTTTATGGACCTGACTTGAACCTCTAGCCTGAGTTTGCCCACAAGTCTCCCATCCCCCACTGGGGCCTGGTCTTCTGGACTCTTACTGGCCATGGGGACGTGGGTCTCCTTCCTTAACAGTCCTCCTGACCCCTGACTTTGACCCAGTGAGTGTTCCCAAGGGCTTCAGCCTGTTTCCAGAAACCAGATCCTCTCCCCATCAGGACCCACAATGGGGCCTGCATGGACCCTACCCCCAGGGGACACCTGTGTTTCCTGACAGTCTCCTTATCTAGTCAACCCTGGGCCTGCAGTGTCCCGTGGCCTTCAGCTGTCTATAGTTTCCTTAGTTACTTGCCTAGGCTTTGGGTGCTTGTAGTGGCTTACAGCTGCCTTTGGGGATTGGAAGCTGGCAGGGACAGCCAGCCCAGTACCACGGACAGAGCTGGGGAGACTTGTGGGGAGGATTGGGATCGGGCACTCCTCATTCTGTCCCTGTGTTCTCTATGAAGGCCTGGAGGGCAGGGATCTGCTACCTCCCAGACCCCAGATGTATTTTCTCTGCTCCTTTGTGGGCTGGAGAAATGCCCCAGAGGCAGCCATGGTGTTTCTGGGTCCCCTCCTGCCTGCTACTCCTGAGACCACATGCCAGGCCACGCTCTGCCCTCTGCGGGGCAGGCCCGGGACCTCACTACCCGCCAACTGCTCGTGGGATAAAGCAGGAGGGGCGTGGGCCAGAGTGTGCCAGACCACGGGTATGGGGGGAGGGGGCGGCTGGCTCAGGCTCCCTGCTGCAATGCAGTTCTCTCCTGAGCAGCCCGCTGTAATTGGATAATTAGTGTCATTATGCTTCCTGCCCATCAGCTCTCCTCTCCTGCTCTCTCGCACTCTCCTTTTCCAGCTCTCGCCTTCTCTGGCAGGAAGACAGATGACTGCCTTCCCCAGGGGAGGGTGGTGACCCCCACAACGACACTTCAAGGCCCCAGCCAGAAAGGGGCTTCCGACTTCCCTCTGGGACCCAAGGGCACCTGGTGCTCTGAGAGCCACCCATGTGGGAGTGTGGACTTCCCTCCAGAAGCATCCTGGGGAGCCAGCTGTCCCCACAGGACCTAGCACTCTCCAGAAGAGATTCGCAGCCCTGGCCAGCTTGAGGATGGCCCCAGAAATGAGGAAGCCTCTGAGCATTGCATACAGCCAGCCCCTGACCAAGTGGAATGTTCTGGCCTCACTAGTGGAGCCAGGTTCTGACCTATGACTCCTGGAGTCCAGATGGGCTCAGAGAGAACTCAGGGCTTCAGGGCGGATGGAGGGCGAGTGGGTGTGGCAGATAGATGAGTCAACAAGGGGCATTCCCTTCATCGTCTTCCTGATGGAGACCTGACGGACACCAAGAAACCCTCCAGGAAAGAAGGTACCCTGGCGACCTTGTTAGGTATGCGGGCATGGTGTCTCCCTGTCCTCAGCAAGGAGGAACAGTGATCCATTTCCCAGATTCAAAAATGGACACCCAGAGAGGTTGAGGGACTTGGGCCGACTCAGACAGCCAGGCTGCACTCCCAAGCCCTGAGGTTTACGGGGACACATTGCCTGTCTAGACACTTTGTTGAACTCTTTTAATTGGTTTTAATCATGTGTTCATTGCTTTCCCGGGGTTTCCTGGGCAGTCACTTGGCAGAGGAACAATGTAGAATTCTCTGGAGCCAGACCACTTGAGTTCACGTTGGCCTCTGCTCCTTGCTGGCTGTGTGACCTTCAGTGAGTTCTTCGGTTTCTCTGTGCCTCAGCAGTGATGTGGAGATAATCACTTAGCGGCTTAGAGGCTTATGGCACCAAGCAAATGGGTAACTCCGTAAAGCGTGGAGAAGGGTTGCCTGTGACCTGACTGCCATTCTGTCTCTCTTCAGTGCTCCCATGGTTCTGTCTTCTGCTTTGGCTAGGGCTTCTAGGACCACGTTCCAATACACAGGCAAGAGGGAGCCTAGCTCCGGGTCATCGCATGTCCCAGAGAGCACATGGAAGTGTGGGCCTTTGTTAAGTCATAGAGACTTCGGGGAGACATGGGGGGAGCAGGCAGATGGTGACATTCGTCCCCTTTAAGGACACAACCGTGAAGTTGGCCCTATCCCCCTTTTGTTCCATGTGCTGTCCCAAGTGTAGTCCAAGGGTAAGGTGTGTCCCTGTCCCATTTGCTTGAATGCCATTGGCCAAGACATAGTCACATGGTCATATGTAGCTGTACCGGAGTTGGGGGAATGTAGTCATTTTCTTGGATGACAAGATGCCTGATTAAAAATTAAAATCCAACGTTGGAAAAGAGAAACAGAAATCGGGGAATGTCTAGCAAGTCTCTGACACAACCTCCTGGGGGTTCTTAGCACTTCCTAAAGCCATATTATATAAACAGAATGCAGATCTGGAGGCCAGGCCTTCCCCAAGTGTTTTGGCCATCCCTTCTGGTCCCTTCTGAGGGCAGGGTGGGGTCAACACCTCTGAGGAAATGCATGCTAGCATGTGGGCGACACGTAGGGAGCGGGACCACACTTTCTCCAGGTAGAGGGGCAAGAACGGTGACAATGGCCTCCAGGAAGCCCCACTTCCCAGCTCCTCTGGGTCCCTGCCACCTAATAGGGCAACCACCCAGCTGAGGCGGAGTGCGGGTGCTGTCGAAGGTCACTGAGGCCAAACGGTGGGGGTAGGGCGTGTGCAGAACAATCTGCTCAGGCTTCCATTTCAGACAGGGATGCTCCTGCAAGTTACAATTGCCACGGGCAGAGCCATGGGCTCACCGCCAGTCACCAGTCGGGGCAGGGGGATTCCTGCGATCACTGGACACAGCGCGAAAGGGGTGGCAAGACCCGTTTGGTTTTTCAATTGTGGCGAAATAACGCGTAACATCAAATTTGCCGTCTTCACTATTCTTTTAAGTGTCTAGCTCAGCGGCATTGAGTATATTTACTTTGCTGTGCAACTCTCCCCTCCGTCCTTCGCCAGAACGTTGCCATCTTCCCAAACTGAAACTCTGTCCCCGTTGGACACTAACTCCCCTTCCCCCTCCCCCAGCCCCGCCCCGCCCCGCACCCACCCTGCTTCCTGTCTCTCTGAATCCGACTGCTCCGGGCAGCCCATAGGAGCGGAGTCCTCCGGTATCTGTCCTTTCATGTCTGGCCTCTTTCACTCAGCCGTGTGTCCGAGGTTCATCGACGTGGGAGCAGGTGTCTGCCTCCCCTTCCCTTCCAAAGCTGAATAACGATGCATTTGGTGGACAGACCACATTTTGCTGATCCATTCATCCCTTGATGGGTCCTTAGGGTTGCTTCTAGCTACTGGGAGTCATGCGGCATGGAACATGGTTGTGCCAATCTCTTAGAGACCCTGCTTCCAATTCCTTTCGTAGGTATAGGCCCAGGCATGGCGATCGTACACGTAGTGTTTTTGATGAGCCACTGTTTTCCGTAGCAGCTGCACTCTTTTACGTTGTCTGCCGGGGCTTGTTTTCACTGGACAATCCTGGACGCTCCCTGGAGCCCCTGAAGGCAGGCAGCCGTGTGGCATCAAACCTGGCCGAGGCCTGGGATCCCCAGGCAGAGGGCTTTACAGAGTCCCAGTGCCACCCCCTTCTGACTATGGAGCTGCGACTGGGACTGTGCATTTTTAAAGCCCCTTGGTGGAAAGGGGGGCCCTCCGGGTCTGGCATGTGCTGCTCTAGATTAAAGCACTGGGCCATCAATTAGCAAGGGGTGCTACAGACGTTCACCCACCCATAGGCAGGGGCTGCACCAGGTAAACCCCAGGTCCCTGCCACCTCCGGGAGTCTAGACTTGGGTTTCTCTGGGTTCCAGAACCCTCCTTCGCCCGGCTCTAGTCAGCAAGGACTTCCCGATGCTTGAAGTCCGTGCATCTGTCTTCCTGCTGGTCTCAGACAGTCCTTTGAGCCTGGACCAGGCGCTGGATGGGAAGCATCCTTCGCCCTTGCTGGCAGCCCCCAGAGGGTCCCTGAGGTGGCCCTAGTGGCCTGGTTGCAGCACAACAGTCCCTCCCTGGGGGCAGCCCTGCAAGGGCAGACGTGCCTGTGGATGGCCGCGTGCATCAGTTTGGGGAGAGGGGGCCATGGAGTTATTGTTTTTGCCCAAAGCTGTTCGCTGTGAGCGCTGCTTGGCGCGTGCACAGATTGTACCAGGAACAAGGGGGAGGAAGGAACGGAGGGGGGACTGTCCCTTTAAATCTGTTTTCTCTGTTTTATTTCCTTCTTTCTTCCCATCCTCCTCCTTCCACTAGCACAAGTGGTGGAGCTGTGAGGGCCCAGGAGCTGCAGTGACGGCGCCTCTGAAATATTAATGAGGCTGTTCTCTGCCTCAGCTCCCCCCTCGACGCCTGCTCCCTCCCTCCCCAGCTGAATGCAGGCTTCATCCTTGGAGCCCTCTTTTCTCCTACCAGGTGGCAAGCCAAGGTGTGCCGAGCAGAGGGGAAGGACAGGGGCCGGGCAATAGAGAGGGCCCAGGAAAGGAGGGGGTTGCGAGAGAAGTCAAGGGTCAGAGGGCTGTCCAGCCACATGTTCACCTGCCTGGGATTAAAACCAGGCCCAGGAGAGGGCAGGGCTCTGCCAGTGGGGTTTCCGGAGGGCCCCTGCACCCACTCCCCACCTGCTCTCGGCTGGCCGCACCCCACATCTGCAGGTGTGAGGGAGGCCTGGGCCGGTATATGGGGCCCTTGCGCTCTTCCTCTCTGGGTTCTGTAGGGCCTGGCCTGGGCTCCAGGTGCCTGGAGGCAGAGAGAAGAGGGGACGGTTTTCTCAAGGAATCCCCACAGTGAATCACACTGCTGAGCCGTGGGTTCTTCTGGCGGTGGGTCTGTCGGGAGATGCCAACAGGCAGTGTGCATCATGGGGGGCAGCGGTGGAGGGCATGTGCCTGGGTGGGCCCTCGGGCCCACATCTCCTGCCCTCTGACCCTGCCTCAGACATGACCTGGCTGTGCCGGATTCTGCTCTGTTCTTGCCTCGGGCAAGCGCAGGGGGAATATTCTTGTCACCAGTTTACTGATCGCAGGGCTGAGGGCACAGTGACTTGAGAGTGACGCAGGGACCTGGGACTTCCTGGCTTCTAGTTGGTGCTCCCGGCCAGGTTCCATCCATCCTGGGGTGGGGGCAGGGAGCGGTGCCTGGCAGCAAACGCCCTCTCACCAGCCCGGGGACACATGCCCGCTCAGACACACGCGGCAAGCACGGACTGGTGGTAACGTCCAGTGGCCGCTGCCCACAAATGAGTGTGACCTCTGACTTGTGGGGTTTCACCCTCTGTTCCTGTCCCCTCTGTGAAGGCGACGGCGGGCAGCCCACACAGAGTAGGGACTGAGCAACATGGAAGGCAGGTCCAGGAGGTCTGGGATCATCGAGCCTCCCTGAGCCTCAGTTTCTGCATCTGTGAAATGGATAAATGTGTCCTTGCCCCTTGTTTATGAGGTACGATGAGGAGAGCATCTGGAGTAGGGGCCCGAGAGAAGGGAGCCTGGGAACAGAGGTGCTCCCACCTCATTCAGGAAGCTCCTACCTTCCTGGAGGGTGGTCGGCTGCCCAGGGCCTTAGGGGAGGTGGTTGAGGAAGCAAAATGGGGGATTCAGGCAGATTAAGTCAGAGGTGCTGGGAGATCCTCCCAAACCTGATTAGAAGTGGCCAGGAAGGGCCGGCGCAGAGGGGACGAGGACTCCTGGGTTTCTGGTTAGGCAGACTTGAGTCAGCAGGCCTACGGACAGGGGGCGTCAGGCCACACTGGAGGGAAGGATCCAGAACACGGTTGGGTGACTGGTGTGAACGTGGGCGATCTCCTGCAGTGCTCTGGTAGCAGCCTGTTGAAAGTCCCAGAGCAAGGGTGAGATGGTCCCGGGGACGCACTACAGCTCACTACTCTCGCCATTGCACTGCACAGGCCAACTTATGCCACGACAGAGCAAGTATCGGAAGGTGTGAGTCCGTCCCTGTGAAGGTTTGCAATTCAATTAAGCCAATTAAGGTCTGGAAGATGGTACATTGCCTGCACTTTTAGTGCCTACAAACCGTTCTAGGCAGCCAGCCCAGGCCGGAAAGCCTCTGTCGGGCCTGTAGAACTGATAGGCCTGGTCACTTCCGTTCTCGGCCATTTCAGTGATGGCTGCCGTCCTTATTAAGAATGAGAGAGGCAATTGCCCAAGCTTACAGAGAACCCAGAAAAACAACAGTATATGCCATTTGGTCTCTACAGCAGCCAACAGTCACTCAAGACAGACTTTGATTTAACTGATGGCTCCTGTCTGGCCTACAGAGTTAATGAAGACGAGGAAGGTTAGCATGAGCACAGTCTTTGACTTGAGGGGGTCCCCCCAGAGCTGCGTGGAGACCCTGGGCACACTGCGAGTAGCCTGCTGGGGGTCAAGGCATCTCTGCCCTGCATCCCTGTGCCCCACCTCATGCTCTCCAGGAAGGCGATCCACACCCCCCCTCAAAAAAAAAAGGCTCCCCGCTCTTCCTTGGCCAGCCAGGCCCCTGTTCGCTCCCTCCTCCGGGCCCCCATCCCCAGCCAGGGCTGACCATTCAGTGAACTTCCTGCCAACTCAATAACCGCATATCTCAAAAAGCTTTCACCCCTGGGAGTGGGAGAGAAAGCAGAGAGCCATAGGAGCGGTCGGCGGATTAGAGACTCGGCAGCGATCAATTTTGGCACAGACTTTCTGGAGAATGTTCCACTTGAATTGCCACTCAAATTCGTCAGAGGTCATCAGGCGGAGAGGGGACAGCAGGCTGTGCGGGGCGGGGCACATATGGAGTGCTTGGAGCTGGCAAGGCTGTGCGTGGCGGCCAGGTGAGCGCTGACGCGGGTAGATGGGCATGGGGCACAGGCGGGAGCAGGAGAGGAGCCGGCTTTTTGCTTGAGGGGGGCAGGGGGGGTTACCTGCACTGGGGAAAGTGGTGACCCAGAGCCGGGTGGTGACAGGCTGCCCAGCTGGAGGGAGACAGGCGACGTGGTAGGCGGGGACACGGGGCCTGCTCGGCAGGGGATGAGGCAGAAGGACCAGGCCACAGCCGCAGGCGGGGTGCCAGGGGATGCTGAGGTGCAGAGGAGCAGCAGGGCCAGCTGAGAGGCGGTGGTGAGGGCGGGCACGCTCTGTGTCCCACAGAAGGTCAGGCCTCGCCTCCCTGCTCAGCTCCCTTACCGTGAGTCACCACAGGCACAGGAGGCCTCAGTGATGACAGCACACAGATTGGGAGCAGCTCAAGGACCCTGTGTGGCTGTCTGGGCCACGGCTGTTGCTCAGTCGAGGGCAGGGCCACTCCTGGGGGCCGAGTAAGGAGCAGGAGGCAAGGACAGGGCTCACCTTCAGTGAACCCTGTTTTCAGGGAGCGGGCGGGAGAGGCCGGCGCCTCCCGTGGAAGCAGGCGTGTGAAGGTGTGACCTCCACCAGCCTGAGCTGCTGTCTCCCACCACCTGCCTCAGAGCCCACCCAACTATGGGCCATTCCTCTGTCACCCCCAGGAGCCCTCCAGTGCCATACGGGCGGGGTCGGGCGCCTTCCACCTGAGCCTTCTCTGAGTGGGTACAGGTACCGAGAAGATAAAAGGGTTCCAAGGGAATAAAATCATTCATCTGACTTCACTTTTAGAAAGAACCCCCGCGGAGTCCCTACACAGCTCAGTGGGGGCCATTCGGGCACATAGCTAGCCCCTGGGGCCTAGGTGGAAGGTGTGGGATGCAGGCCCGGGGCCTGCCTGCCAGGGGCGTCAGAGCCTCCCTTGTGCTCATCACTCCCCTCAGCCTGGGAGGAGGGGCCTACAGGGCACCCCACGGTGCTGTGCTCAGGGACAGTTGACTCCCCCCCACCCCTGCCGGGACCCACACAGCCCATAGATGGGTGTTCTCTCAGCAGCCGAGTGTGCCCGGGACCTACTCGCCGGGGGCTCTGTGCCTATGGCAAACCAATGCCCGCACACGTGAACCAGCCCCTGTCCCTCCCGTCCAGCAGCCAACAGGCCAGGGGGCTGGGGACACAGAGCCCAGCCCTGCAAGTTTCACCCAAGTTGCCTGGTATGTGGGAAGGGAGACGCATGGCAGCGACACTCGGGGTCAGAGAAAGGAGGGGAGAAGGGACACCCAGCAGGGGCGCTGTCCTGAGCCACAGTCTGGACTGGGGAAGGAATCTGGCAGGACGAAGGCAGGGGTGGGGGTGACAGTCAAGGCCATCTAGAGAGGTCAAAAGCCACCAACGCTGCCTCCAATGGCTCCTGAGATGGCCTGAGGTCGGGACAGCCAGGTCTCCCAGTGGCCAAGCCTCTGTTTCCCGCGCTGGTGAACGGGCCAGTGATTCCTACGGCTCCCACCCAGGTGCGTGGGCCACATTCGCAGAGCACCCCCGAAGGAGCCCCACGTGCCATGGAAATAAAAGGTTTGCCCGCTTGAAGCTCTGCGTGCCGGTGCTGCCGGGAGCTCAGGGTCACCCGCGTTGCCTCCGCCCTCTCCCCCACGTGCCGAATGACCTAGCAGCTGACTGCAGCCCTCCCTCATCTCTAGGCTTCTGCCCCTCCAGTCTGGCGTCACCCGGCAGCCGTCTGCTCGGTGATGGCCCATGTCACTTGTGGCCCCGTGGGATCTGCAGCCCCATTCCCCCACCGACCCGTCCCACTACCTGTCTTCTCCTTAGGATCAGAACACTCTTTCATCCAGAAGAACGGCTCGCTCCTCCCCCTTGTTCTGGTCTTTTCACAAACGCGCCCCTGCCAAGAGGCCTTCCCTGCCCCTACCCCCAGCGGAAACCATTCTGTCCATCACTCTGTCACCTGCTGCGAACCCACCTCCAAGCCAGAGAGCACAAGGATGCACTCAGTGCTGTCACCTCTGTGTCCCCAGCACGGATGACCAGTGCAGGCCTGTAGTAGATGACAAAGTGGAAGGATGGGCAGTGGGAAGATGCGTGGGAGTGGAAAGGACGGCACGTTCTCGTGTCTGCCATTTTGTTCCCACATCTTCCGGCACCGAAGGCTGCTCCATGTGGAAACTGTCTAAAGGATTAACACTTAGGTGCCCAAACTTATAAAATGGGGATCACTTTTGATGGGCATTTTTTGAAGTGCCTCCCTGGGTCCCAGGCCTCCTGGGTAGGACTGCCCTAGGTATATGTGCCTTTTTTTGGACACGGCAGGGTCAAGCGTGCAGAGGAACTAAGGCCCCCACATGTTCTGAACCCCCTCGGGCCGGTCTTGTCCCCTGAGGGTTGTGGTGCACCCCTGCTTCTGGTGTCCCCTGGGCTCTGAGTAACAGGTGGGTCCTCTCCTGAGAGTAGGCGCCATAGGCTCTGGGCTGTGTTTCCATGGGCAGTTCTAGATCAGGAACCTGGATTGGTAGCCAAGTTTTGCTTCCAAGAGGATCCTTCGGAGCCTGCAGCCTCCCCAAAGGCAAAAGATTGGGCCCAACTGAGCCATGCCGTCGGGAGGCCTCTTTGCTGTTGTGAAGGCCAAGGCCATGTGCACTGACACTAGTTTAATCCTGGGAGTTTGACCTTTGGGGATGCTTGCACTCATGCTCCCAGCCTGTGTGTGTGTTGTGGGCAGCCCCCCAATTCAGCGCCTGGAGGGCAGAAGGGTGTGGAGGGGAGGGGACGGCACCGTGCTGTGGGCGGGCTGATGGGGAAGTCGCCAGTGACCTGTGGCTGCTTTCCACCTTCTCCTATGCGCCCTCTCCTTCACCCCTCCTCTTCTACTCCTTTTATCCCCTCCTTTCCCCTCCTGCCCTCCCTCTCCCTCCTCACCCCCTCCCCCCAGGCCACCTCCCTTCCTTGCCCCAGACCCCCCAGGTGCCCTCGGGGCAGCAGAGACACCCTGCACACTAAGTCTTGACCTGGCTCCCGGCTGGCCCCGCCCATGGCCTGGCCTGCTCCCTGGACCCCCCGCACAGCTCCAAGCCTGAAACCGTGAGCCCCAGAGGCTGTGCCAGGCCGCTGCAGGGAATTTATAGCACATCTGCTACACCGGGCGAGTGTTAATCAGGCAAGAGCAGGGAGCATGACAGAGGGGACAAGCTTTCACCCACGGTGGGGCACGGACATGAGAGAATTGTGGCACAGATAGCCTACCCACCCGTGCCAGTAATCAACGCCAGGACATCACCTCTGCTTCGGTGTGGGTTCCCAGACGGATTTGGGAGGCAGTCAGAGTCTCCATATCGCAACAGCAGACCCCTTCCAGGAGACACGAACGCTCCCTCCTTCCCCACCTAAGCGAGTCCTCCCGCCTTGGGTACTCGGGCTGGGCAGGACTAGGGGATGGCCTGGCAGCTGGGCCTGGCAGGGCATGAGGGCCACTGACCCAGCCTAGGAGGTGAATTTTGCAATCGGCAAGTCATGGCTCAGACTGAGTGCCGATTTTCGGAGAACGTTCTGGAAGAGTGGACCTCAGTCTTGTCTCAACTTCGCCCCTGGCTTCTTCTCACCTCTCCCCAGGTGTCCGTGCTCGGCCACTTCCCCGCTGCAGCTCCCTCCACTACACCTCACCCAGGCACTGGGACCTCGGGTGGCTGCCTGCCCCTAGCTGAGGCCGCACCTGTGAAGAGGTCGGGCACCCTGTCCTCCCGGCACGACAGGCGGGATGGGCGACATGGCCAACAGTTCCATCGAGTTTCACCCCAAGCCCCAGCAGCAGCGGGAGGCCCCCCATGCGGGCGGCTTTGGGTGCACACTGGCTGAGTTGCGTTCCCTCATGGAGCTCCGAGGGGCTGAGGCGCTGCAGAAGGTCCAGGAAGCCTACGGGGACGTCAGTGGGCTTTGCAGGAGGCTGAAGACCTCGCCCACAGAGGGTAAGGCTCCCAGCAGAGCCCCAGCGCAGGCCGCGAGTGCGCCAGGGATGTAGGGTCATGGGCCACCGGACACTTCCCCCAGTCTCCAAGGGCCATCCTGAAGACGTCCCGTACCCCCGGGGCGGGCCTGGTCGAGGACCGGGTGGTGCTTCTGCAGCAGCTTCCGGAAGCACTCTTGACCCTGACTGTGCCCTCCCAAGGAAGCCATCCTGCCCCCGCCACCACCGAGCGGGAGATGCTCTGTAGGGGGGTGAGGGGGATCGTCCTCTGGGTAACCTGGGGTCCTCCGGGAGCCGTGGCCTGACCCCCTCCATCAGCAGCAGCTCCCTGCTCTCGCTTCTTTGGATTAAATAGAAATCGAGCAAAAGAGGAGGGAAGGAAGAGGACGGCACGGTGTCAGGCTGGGCCCCAAATTGAAACCCCAGAAGCTCTTCTGGGCAACAGGGCAACAAGGTGGGACAGAGGAAGAGGAAGGCCAGGCCCCTGTCTGTATGCTCCAGGCTGTGTGCCCAGCCCCGTGTCTGGTTAAGGGGCACAGGAAAACGAGGGTGCCGGCCCTCTGCGGGCTTGGGTTGCAGGGGGCTCTCTCTGGAAAGGGGGGGCAGAGTGCTGAGTGGAGGTGCCACTGGCCACAGGCTGTCCCAAAGAAGCAAAGAAGCAAGTCTGGTGCTTGGGTGGTTCAGCGGCAGAATTCTCCCCTGCCAAAGAGGTGCAAGCCTCAGGCAGCATAGATCTGAGGAGATCTGCTGCCCAGAGCCTTGAGGAAGGCTGAGGAGCATTGTCTAGAAGGTTCCAGAGGCAGAGGCCTGACTGCCACCTTGGGTCCCTGCCTCAGCCCTGTAGCCCTTGCCCCCTGCACTGGAGGCAAAACTGTGCCTTGCTCTGCACCAGCCTTTCCCGGTCCTGCCTGCTGGGTCTGCTGGGAGGCCGGGACCACCAGGACCCAGGCTTGGCCCCAGATTCCAGGAGTTGGAGTGTTTTCTGGCCCAGCTGGCACCTCCCTGGCAAGGCTGCTAGGGCTGTCCCAGCCCAGTGCCAGGCCTGTTCTCAGCCAGCCCTGATTGATCTCATCAGCTCCCATCTCAGCTGTCACACCTTTGTCCACCCAGGGCTCTGGCCATCACCCTTGTCTGTTGCTCCCTGTCCCTGTCTGTGGATGGCACATGGGCTGGAGCAGGGGGTAGAGAAGGCCCACCCGGGAGGAGATGGGCCCAAGGGCCGGGTGAGAGGGTGCCCACCCAACCAGGTCAGGAACTCCAAGCCTAAGTGGCCTTCTCAGGGCCGCCTGGGTTCTCTTGTTTTGTGCTCTAAAGGGACCCAGCCTGGTGTGTTGTGTTATCAGGGCAGATGGCTTGGCTCGGGGCCAGAGGGATCTCTCTCCTTCCCCCCTCCTTGCCCCCCCCTCCGCCCAGGATTTGGGGCAAGGGGGGAGGCTGGGGTGGAGGGCCATTTAGCCACAAGGGCTCTGGCCTCTTCCAGATAAAAGGAAGCAGATGGGCTTCAGCTGGCAGCTCTTTCCTCTGCCTGTCAGGCCTTGTTAAATATTTAAAATGTCAAGGCCCCTGGGAACCTGCCTGATTCTGCCACAGCGGCTCTGGAGCTCGCCCAGTGCCTATGGAGGGGCGGGCATGGAGAAGGGCAAGTGCCCAGGTGGGTGGCCAGGCCGCAGCAGAGGGAGCCGGCCAGGCCTGACCTGCCTCCTGAAGAATGAGCAGTGCGAGGACTACCCCTCCCCACACCAAGCCCAGGAGCCCTGGCCCCCAGTACACCTGCCGACTTGGCCCTGGAGTGTTCACCCAGATGTCCCTGCTCCTGCCCAGACACAGTGGCCTGAGCTTTAGGAGGGGCCAGCTTAGCCGCACCCTGGGCCCCACATCAATCCCCTGGCAAGGTGTGCTGGCAGATGGGTGCTTTGGGAAGGGTGGGGGGCGTGGGGACGTGCATGGTGTACTGAGGGGGGGGGGGATTTTGTCTGTTCCCGGCAATAAGCACGTCAATGGGCTCAGGCTTTGTAGCTATCCAAGAGGATTCCAGAAGCCAGAGAACCGGGTCTTGGGCCAAGCTCAGTGGGAAGCCCACCAGGGGGACCTGGGCCCCAGCCCTTCCCCTGTCTGGCCTTTACCAGCAGCAGTCATGGAAAGGAGAGGGCGGATTATCCAAGAGCCGCACGATGTGGTCCTAATCCAATTCTGATGGCATCTGGCCTCTGCTCTGGGCAGGACACTCATCTGTGTCCAAGCCAACCAGCCGGCCCCTGCCCCAGCACCTGGACCTGGGCCGCTGTGGGGGCCTGCCGACTGGGCACATGCTTGGAGCCAGAGGGGCTGCAGCTACCTTCTGTCCCCCACATGAGTACCTGAGCAGCTGTCTGGACCCCCAAGCCCAACAGGAAGGCCATGGTCTTGGGCTGGTGCAGGGCAAGGGAGAGAGAAGCGTTGCTAGAGTATCAAGGGCAACCCAAGGCCAAGGGACAGGCTGACAGTGGGAGGGGAGGAAGGGAGCCAGCTCACTCCTGGGGAGGGGGCCCCAAGGGCCTGGCTTCCCTTGGGGACAATCTGGCGTATGGGGTGAGGCAGGCAGGATGCAGACTTATGGTGGCACAGGGACCCATGGGCTCTCTCTTGAGGGTCTCCAGATCCGTGCCCTTTCTCAAGGCAGGGGCAGTGGAAATTCCGGGTGTCTGGGAGAGCGGGGGTTCAAGCACTTCCATAGTACTGACCTCACTTTTCATATCTCTTGTAGCTTAAAGATGCAGGCCTCAGTTAGGAGTGGGGCACAGGCCCTCAGCTGGGACCCCAGGCCCTAGGAGCTGAGGTCCTGAGCTTGTCCCAGACACCCAGGTGGAAAGTTGCAGCCTTCAGAAACCGGAGCCCCGGCAAGGCCCAGGCACCATGAGGCCTGGGGAGAAGGGCAGGGGCAGCCGCAGCCCCACTGGGTGCAGAGATGTGCCCAGGCTGTGCCCGCTGTGGGCTTTTGCTCTTGTCAGGCCTTCCACCTCTGGTGGGCTCCACCCTGCCCCTCCCCAGGCCCCTTCCCTGCCTAGTGGACAGCCACCCTCCTTCCTCCCAACTCTTTCTGCACCCCACTTAACACTTCCTTGCTATCAAGTCCTATGTGCCTTCCCAAGCCAGCTGAGATCACCCCCATAAGCTGGGGAACCCGCCCCCCATCTGCCCTGCCGGTAGCTCCCTGCCCCCGGGAACTGCAGTCCAGTGTCTGCCCACGAGGTGTCAGTGTGGAGCCGGACCCTTGGGTTCAGGCCTAGAAGGAAACAGCATCCAGAGGGATGAGGGTGGGGCCAGGGGTCGGTGTCCGGCGGGCCCGCCTCTGGGGAGGGTGGCCAAGTGGATGTCTGGCCTCGGGAGGAGGTAGCCTGGATGTCAGTTCCACATGGAGACTTCTGGTAGCTCCAGGCATGGGCCTGAGGGGACTCATGCTGTAGAGGCAGAGCCCCAGAGGGCTTGGTGCGGGCCTGGGTGGGAAGTGGGCTGTCCCAAGGATGGGAAGTAAGGTAAGGGCCCAGCCTCGAAAGCCGGAGCTCGCCCCTTGGTGAATGTTGATTCTGAGCCCTTCACCCCAGCCCCAACACACTAGAGTGCCTGCGATGTGGCGGGGGCCTCCCAGGGCTCTAGAAGTACGGGTCAGGCCTCTCAGCCTCTCAGCCCTCCTTCAACATGTTTCACCTGCTCTGGCCACCAGGGGTCCCCACTGAGACCGGCTTCTTCACCCTTCACTCTCCTCTTCCTCTGCCTGGTGGCCTGGGGACACCGTGGCATCAGTATGAATCACTCACTGACAATCCCAGAGCCTCAGAGACATTCACCAAGTGCCACATGTGCAGCCCCAGAGGAGGCAATAGGTGGGGGCGTGGGCAAGGCAGGGAGCTCATGTCCCATCCCTGCCCTTCGCCGTGACCCCCAGCTCAGAGCTCGAGGTTGGCACTGCAGTGGGGTCTAGGGAAAGCATTAGGAAGGAGGCAGCTGACTCCTTCCTGACGGCCACGAGAGCTCGGGGCAGGGGCAGTTCCTACGTACCTCCTGGTGCCACGGGTGCCACACCCATGCTCAACGGTATGGGCAAAACTGACGATGTTTTGGGGCCGCCAGAGCCGACTGTCTCCCGCGTCTCGTCAGATGACACAGGTTCTGTGTCCCTCGCGCATGGCTTGGCCACGCCCCCCTGTTGATGGCTTAGCATCTGTGAGGCTCCCGTCATCCTGACCTAGGGTCAGGTGCACAG
This sequence comes from Neofelis nebulosa, assembly GCF_028018385.1. Classification (NCBI taxonomy): domain Eukaryota; kingdom Metazoa; phylum Chordata; class Mammalia; order Carnivora; family Felidae; genus Neofelis; species Neofelis nebulosa. Next base: position 126,312,440 of record NC_080800.1, read on the forward strand.
GGCAGCAAAGGAGTCCTGGGCTGCCAGCAAGAGCTCCGACTCACAGGCACAGGGCCCTTTCCCTCCCTGGACTCAGTTTCCTCCTCTGGACCCTGGAGGGATTGTACGAGCACCTCGGCCCACTCACAGCCCACAGGGGATCAGCTACCCCTGATCTGGGCCTGAGCCCAGGGCCAGGCTGACAGCAGGCTGCCACACCTGTGCCCTCCACCCCAGTCTTGTACCAAGCCCTGCACTCCTGCGAACACCTGGGCTGTTCTCTTCTCCTGTCTCCAGGTGACACTTGGCCATCCCTGGCCCAACTGGGTTCCCTCTGCCCACCCCTACCCCGTGGTGGCCGTTATCACCGTCCTTCCCATCTTCCCTCTGAAGGGACCCACCGTAGCCCATAGACGTCCCCAAGCATATCAGGAGGACCACCGAACCCTTCCTCATACCAGGGGCTCCACATTGTTGCGAGTCGCACGCCTGAGCTGTCCAGGCAGCTGGAGGGCACACACGCCCACATACCTGTCCTCGGGGTTTGCAGAAAGGCTTGGAGGACCGGGCAGGTGCAGTTCCCGCCTTCCAGGGGCTTTCAGGCCAGAGAACAAGACAGGCACTCTGGGCGAGCAGGGGAGAAAGGGGCAGGGCCTCACGCTGTTGGCCCTTCCCATCTTCTTGCTCTGTGTCCCTGCTCTCCATCCCTGCACCACACAGGCCTGGCCAACAATGCCAATGACTTGGAGAAACGCAGGCAGATCTATGGGCAGAACTTCATCCCTCCCAAGCAGCCCAAGACCTTCCTGCAACTGGTGTGGGAGGCCCTGCAGGATGTGACGCTAATCATCCTGGAGGTAGCTGCCATCGTCTCCCTGGGCCTTTCATTCTATGCACCGCCCGGAGAGGAGAGCGAAGGTGAGCAGGGGAGGACCCGGCAGGAGGGAAGGAATGGGACCTGAGCCGAGGGGCCTCAGCGTGACTTTCCTGCCACCCCACCCTTCCCTGCTGTCCTCGGGTGCAGCATGCGGGAACGTGTCAGCTGGGGCAGAAGACGAAGGGGAGGCCGAGGCAGGCTGGATCGAGGGAGCCGCCATCCTGTTGTCGGTCACCTGCGTGGTGCTGGTCACGGCCTTCAATGACTGGAGCAAGGAGAGGCAGTTCCGGGGCCTGCAGAGCCGCATCGAACAGGAACAGAGGTTCTCCGTCATCCGGGACGGCCAGCTGCTGCAGGTTCCAGTGGCCGCACTGGTGGTGGGCGACATCGCACAGGTCAAGTACGGTGAGTGCATCTGGCAAGGGCCTTCCCCACCCCCTCCCCCCCCCCCCCCCCCCCCCCCCCCCCGGTACGTGGGCCTTCACCTGCGGGACAAGGCGGGGCAGGGGCAGCAGTGGGCGGTGGGGGGGGCTCAAGCTGGAGACAGAGCCCCAGGAAGCAGGCCGTAGGGGGCGGGATTTGAGGGCCAGATGACAGGGCTGGAGGTGCAGATCCTCTCCAGAAAGGAGGAGCCTGAAGCTGAAGGGAGAGGGCCCCACCCCCTAGGTTCGAGACCTCTCCTGGGGCAGGCGGGAGGCAGCAGGGCGGAAGGCTACCTGGACCCACAGCGTGTGGTTCCGGCTGCCTGGCCGGCCTTAGGAGACCTGCTACCTGCTGATGGCGTGCTCATCCAAGGCAATGACCTCAAGATTGATGAGAGCTCCCTGACAGGCGAGTCGGACCACGTGCGCAAATCAGCTGACAAAGACCCCATGCTGCTCTCAGGTGAGGCCTCGGGGCACTGGCCAAGCTGTGGGGGGGGGGGGGGGGGCGGGGGCAAGATGCAGGCTGGCACTGCCCTCTGGACCAGTTCGGCACCAAAGAGCCTTGGAAGCCATCTGGCCCAGCCACCCCCTCAATCGCAGGCCTCCTGAGTCGCCCTTCTGGCTGGGGAGTCTGAAGTTTTTGCCCCCAAGAGGCCAGAGTGGCCCGTGGGAGGCCTGATGGTGGTCGCTCTAGCCACTGGGGAAGGAAATGGGTGCTCCCCGCCTCAAAGGTCCCCTAATATCCTGAAGAAAGCTCCTAGAACGTTTTGGCCTAGCCCAGCATTTATCCCGGTGGCAAATGCAGTGTGAGACAGGACAGAGAGGCTGGAGGCCCCAGGTGGACGCTGTGAAGACCTCACCTTGTGTTTCTGGGCAAGCAGCTGCTCATGTGTGTGCCTCCGGGTCCCCTCCAAGCCAGGAATGAGGCTTCGTTCTAGGATTAGGGTCAACATAGCCTCCAGGGGCCTCCAAACACCGAGTTCGTGCTTCTGGGATTCCTGGGGGAGAACTTGTAGGTGTTCAGCCACGCCTCCCTCAAGCAATGCAAATCTGTCTCGGTCCCCCGTGTTCCCAGGTACCCATGTCATGGAAGGTTCTGGAAGAATGGTGGTGACTGCTGTTGGTGTCAACTCCCAGACAGGAATCATCTTTACCTTGCTTGGAGCTGGTGGGGAGGAAGAGGAGAAGAAGGATAAGAAAGGTAAGGAAATAGTGACCTCCGGTTCCCAGCTGCAGCGAGAGCCAGCCTTGAGCGGTGGGAGGCCGTACCTTCTCTTCCGATTCCTTTGGAGGACCTGCTTCTGGCATCTTTGCCCAAAAGCTTTGGGAAGTGTGTGCCAGGGTGGGGGGAGTGCCCTGCCTGGGGAGGGACGGGGTTGGAGGGACAGAGGCCAGCCGCCTTGGCTTGGGAGAGTGCCCCCAGGGACCCTGTGCCCGCTCTTGGGTGTGCTGACGCCCCGTGGTGAGGTGCCGAGGGCCCCACCAACATGGCAGCCAGGGAGATGTGAGTCATACAGCCAGAGGTAGAGGGCTCCCAATCGAAATGGACTGGACTCCCCAGAGGATGTCTGAGGCCAGAGGAAGCTGGGATGGGGTGGGGGCCCAGGGGAAAACAGTGTCAAGGGACAACTGTCTTGTGAGAGTCCAGCTCCCTGGCACACGGCCGTCCCACTGCCTCCTTTCGCCACTGCCCCGAGCCCCAGGCGTGGCCTCTGTCTCCTCCAGTCCTCAGAAAAAAACTATGGAGCAGTCCTCAGCACCACCCCACGCCCGGAGTCCCAATCCCACCAGGCAGGACCCCGTTCGGTTCTTTGTTTCAGGCCCGCACCAGGTCACGACTCACCTTGATCTAACCTGGGTCTCCCCCGAACCAGGCGGGGAGCAGAGTTTCCTAGAGGTGTGCCTTCGAGAACATTCGCTTGGGTCCACTCGGAGTACAAAGAAGCTGCACACATGTGGAGACAGCGTGTGCTGAAAGCCCGCAGCCAGGGTCCCCGGGGGGAAGTGAGACAGAGGGGTGCCGGTCACCAGCCCTACATCAGTCAGTCAGGGCACCTAGACCGGGCAAACAAGCGGCGAGGGGACAGGCCAGCATAAGGAAGGATGTGCCAGTGTCTCCAGCCCTAGGCTGCCCTGCTCCTGGAGACAGTGAGAGAGGAGGTGGGTGACCTGATGTGGCCTAGAAGCTTCCGTGGGCCCCGTCTCCCAGCAGCCAGCCAGCACTAGCAGACCCTCATCCACATTTGCCACACCAAGCATCCTCTCCCTGCGGGGCTCAGCGCAGTTTCTCTCCACCGTGAACAGCCGAGGGGCCGCAGGCAGGCAAACAGGCGGGTGGGTGGGCCCTGGGCCTCCTCCAGGCTGGACTGGGGTACCCATCCCCCTCTCCAGGGAAGCCTTCTCCTCCCCTGCAGCCCTGTCCCTGAGATGTTGGTGGTCTGCAGGACTTGGTTTTGGGCCCCTCCTCTTCAACCTTGACAAAACCCCACCAGTCCCCCCAGGCCCCTCCCCAGCTCTGGCTCGTCTGACCCTCCCTCTACTTCAGCTGCCCTAGGCTGAGCTACTGAGGGGTCAGAGGGGGCACCTCCACAGCCGGCTCCCTGGAAGAGGGGAACCCTGAGGGGGGTGGGCTGGAGGAGAGGGGAACAGAGCTGGCCAGGCTCCAGGCAGGGGCAGCAGCACCCACAACTCCCCACCGAGGTGTGAGCCCAAGGCCCGGCTGCTGCTGCGGTGGCCAAGCCAGCGCCCCACCCTGGCCCCCATCCCCACTCCTGCTGCCTCTCAACCCCATCTCTCAGCCCGATGCTCCCAGGCCACCTGCTGCCCTTCAACCTGTTTCTTGCCTTTTGGCCTTGACTCCTAGTCGCCCTCCTACTTGAGGTGCTCTCCTTCCCCTCCTCCCCTCCCTGGGCTTCTGTCTTCCTCTTCCTGTAGTGCTGATCCCGCACGTCCCTCCCTCCTCCAGAGGCCTCTCTGGGCCCTTCTGCATTGTCACCGTGTGTCTACAGGTGTCTCCTCTCCCCCCAGGAGTCTCCTTCACCTCTGAGCCTCCCCACTCTGACAGAGGGACAACCTGCATACCACCCCAGCCGGGAGGGGGCCTCTCTCTCCTCCCTGGGGCCCCCAGACTAGACCCCACTGCCTAGAAGCCACCTGGCACCCTGCCTGCGCTCCTGGATCCCCAGTGACATGAGTTATTGGGTATTGGTCAGCACACAAACCCCTCCTGTCACACGTCAGTCATTTCCAGATCCCGGGCTAGCACTTGTGTGGTCCCTAAGAGAGCTCTTTGAACTGATGCCCCCACCACAATGCCCTAGGGAAGATGAGGCCAGAGGGGCTGGTACAGAGCCCGACCCAGAGCACAGTGCTGGCCTCACTGCCAGCGCCGTTTACCTTGGTCTTGGAAGCCAGTCACTGCCCTGGTCCCCAACACCCAGCTGCGGGCTTTGTGGTTGCAGACCACATTCACGAATGCGCCCCCCGTCCCCGCCGCCGACACACAGGTCCAGCTGGGGCCCAGCCCATTCCGTGTACCATTGCTCCCTCCAGTGCCGGGTGCCTGACACCCATGTGGGCATTCAAGGCCAGCAGGTTTCTAGAGTCTCCCTTCTCTGTCCCTCCAAACACTCTGCAGAGCTGACTGCTGGCTGCGCTGCACAGAAAGCTGACCGCTAGGCCACTAGGGGTCAGGGACCACCTAGGTAGACAGTTCATGCCACTCCTGTGGAGGGGGGGTACATATCCCGACTGGGGGGGCCCTGCTCAACGTGGCAGACCTGGGACCAGACACCTGGCGGCTCTCACTCCCCGTGGCGGTAACCTTTTCAGAGACTTCCCCCACTGCTGGGCACACATGACCCAGGGGTCGTCCAGGACTGGCTCGGGGAGTTCACTGGAGGGCCGGGCCCTCGTCTGGGAAGCCAAGAGTGTGGCTCTCGTGGGCCGAGAGGTGGAGAGAGGGCATCAGAGCAGGCCCGGGGAGCACAGGGCCCTCCTCCCCGCCCCTTTGCACCGCGCTCTCTGGCCTCGCTGTCTGTGTCCCGCTGTCCTGTGTGCGTGTGCGTGTGCATGTGCCAGGGCCACGTGGATGTTCTGAAGCCTTCGTGTCTGTCATTCCTCTTCCGTTGTAGGCAAGCAGCAGGATGGGGCGATGGAGAGTAGCCAGACCAAAGGTAATGCGCGCCCCGTGCTCAGGGTGGGGTGGCGGAGGGGTGCGGCACAGGGTGGGGGGCCGCCCGCATCAGTTGCTGGAGCAGCACCCAGAGACCAGGTGAGTGGGGCGGGGGGCCCCTGTGCAGACCCTGCCAGAAGTATGCAAAGATCACCCGTGAGGAAACTGAGGCTCAGAGAGGGTGACTCACCCAAGACCACACCAAGCCTGTGGGTTTCCCGGTCCAGCTGCCTTTCTTCTGGGCTTTTGAGGCAGGGTGACCGGGTGCCGGTCCAACACCCACTCTCCTCTTGGCCCAAATGCCTGGTAGGTGCTGATGCCGTGTGGCTGGGATGAGGGTTGTCAGCGGTGAGGGGCTTTGGAGGGAATCCAAAGGTGTAAAGCACGATACTTGCCCTCAGGAAGGTCAGAACGCAGAGAAACGGACCCAGGGGCAAGACTCAAGTGCATTGTGGGGCCCAGGGGCCCAGGGACCAAGACAGGGTCAGACAAGCAAACTAGAATTCAGAGGATAGCTGAGGTTGGGAGGGATCTGGGTCAGGGGGACAGCCTGATGGCTAGGGTCCCAGGCCGGGGCAGGAAGTGCCAGTCAGTGGGGCGCAAGACTAGAGTGACCCAGCTGGGTGGGGCATTGAGTATCACTGAGGCCGTGGGCTCTGGCCTGAGGCCCCTGGGGACAAGAAGCCTTGTGGGTCAGGGGCAGTGTGAAGAGAGCAGGACCCAGTGAGGGAGCCACGAGGACACCACCTGTCCCAGACAGAAGGCGAAGAGGCAGCTAGAGGAGAGAGAGGTGTGAGGCTCGCCCATGGTGGCCCATTCTGGCAGGAGCCACCTGCAGCCAGGGAGCGGTCTGAGGAGGGGCACACAGCGAGCCGGGGCTCTGATGGAAGTCAACGCGCCCACTCGAGAGGCTGACAGGAGAATAGACAGCCTAAGCAGGGAGCAGGGGAGAAGAACGCAGGGGCTCCTAGGCCTCCTGGGGAGGGGGGCGGTGCTTGGACACCAGTGGGCCACTGACTCAGTTCAAGGTTCTGGAACGTTCCCTGGGCCCCAGACCTCTGCTGTCAGGTATTGAGATTTGGGGCATTATGGGGCTGGCCATCCTGTCTGTGTGCCCAAAGTTGCTCATGCTTGTGTCTGTCCTCCTTTCCCCTGAGAAGCCCGAGACAACCGTCTCTGCACTGACCACAGCAGCACTGGAGCCTCCCACCCATCTCGGGAGGGCCTGAGCTGCCAGGGAGACGGGAGGGAGAGGAGACAGCCCCTGGGCTAGGTCACACTCAGAAAGCAGAGAAACCCCTTGAGCCCCATTTCCTCTCGTATGGTGTGGCACGTCTTTCCCTGTGAAAGCCCCTTGTAGCTGCTGCCTGGGCCCTAAGTTTGGCTGTGGGGTTCCTCTGTGCGCAGCCAAGAAGCAGGACGGGGCAGTTGCCATGGAAATGCAGCCCCTGAAGAGTGCGGAGGGTGGGGAGACTGAGGAACGGGAGAAGAAGAAAGCCAGCGTGCCCAAGAAGGAGAAGTCGGTCCTGCAGGGCAAGCTCACCAAACTGGCCGTGCAGATCGGGAAAGCAGGTAGGGCCAGCGGACGTGTGGTCCAGGGGCCACCAATGGGCGAGGACACCAGGTTCCCGGGCCTGAGGCCAGGCTGTGGAGGGCAAGTGGGAAAGGGATGTTCCAGGGGGCGCGGGCCAGGTAGCAAGGGGACCCCGCCAGGGGCCGGCAGTGGCCGGCAGGGGCCGGTCCGGCCCCCATTTGGAAACCGTGGCTTCCAAGCGTCCGTCCGCAAGGCTGGGGACCGAGTGCCTCCCCCGACCTGGCTGGCCGTGGCGCGGTCTGCAGCCTCCCTTACCACTCCTTCGCTCTTGCTCTCTCCCTCCCTCGCCCCGGCCGACTCCCTTTCCCGCACCCACCCTCTGTGGCTTCCGTGGCTGGGCAGGGCTGGTGATGTCTGCCATCACCGTCATCATCCTGGTCCTCTACTTTGTGATTGAGACCTTCGTCGTGGACGGCCGGGTGTGGCTGGCGGAGTGCACGCCCGTCTACGTGCAGTACTTTGTGAAGTTCTTCATCATCGGTGTCACTGTACTGGTTGTGGCCGTCCCGGAGGGCCTGCCTCTTGCTGTCACCATCTCCTTAGCCTACTCTGTCAAGGTAATAATTATAAACACAGTACGCGTGAGAATGCCTTCATACTAGGGTACAGACCCAGAAACTGGCGTTCCAAGCCATTAAGCAAGTTGGGATCGGTTGAGGGGAGAGTGGGGCGGCTGGGATGAGCTGGACGGCAGTCAGGTGGAGGGATAGACCTGGCATCTGCAGGTCTGAGGACACTGCTGTCCCTTGCAGAAGCGGGTGCAGGCGCAAAGGGTGATCCGGAGAGGGCCGAGAACACCGGGAGACAGTGGGGGGAGATGGCATTGGGCGGGGGGAGCACAGAGACAGCCAATGACCTGAGCGGGGGGCCATGGGCAGGGGGGAGGCCCCGGGGAGCCCTGGGAAGAGGGAGCGCCGCGAGTCGACCGCTTGGCCTGTCTCACGAGAGTCCTCCCGCTCTGCCGTCACTCCAAGCAGTACCCGGCCGCGAGGGTATGTGCCAGCTGACACATGACCGGCTGATGACCTCTTGCTCCCCTACCCCATGGGCCAACCTTTCCGAGGACAGCTGGCTACCTAAGCCCTCATCTATGCCCTTTACAGAAAATGATGAGGGACAACAACCTGGTCCGCCACCTGGATGCCTGCGAGACCATGGGCAATGCCACAGCCATCTGCTCAGACAAGACGGGCACGCTCACCACCAACCGTATGACCGTGGTCCAGTCCTACCTCGGGGACACCCACTACAAAGAGGTTCCGGCCCCCAGCACCCTGACCCCCAAGATCCTCGACCTCCTGGTCCACGCCATCTCCATCAACAGTGCCTACACCACCAAAATACTAGTGAGCAGGGAGCAGGCGGCAGGCTGGGCCAGGTCGGGGTGGGATGAGGGCAGGGCGCCGGGCCGGAGGCTGCGGCATCAGGGGTCACCAGGGCCCCTCTGGACTCCTGCCCTGGCTTCTGGGAGGGACCTGCAGGTTCTGGAAACCCCCTCTGAGCCCAGTGAGTGGTGGGAAGCCTGCCCACGTTGGAGTCCGCATGGAGGCCCTCCTCGGCTCCCTGCCACCACACCCTAAAGACATGGTGGCCACAGCCAGGCCGGGGTCCTGGGGACAGCAAGGAGGGGAGACTTGGGCCCCCAGTGCCACGCTGGTTCTCCTTGCCTCGTAGCCTCCAGAGAAGGAAGGCGCTCTCCCACGCCAAGTGGGAAACAAGACGGAGTGTGCTCTGCTGGGCTTTGTCCTGGACCTGAAGCGGGACTTCCAGCCTGTGCGGGAGCAGATTCCAGAAGATAAGCTTTACAAAGTGTACACCTTCAACTCGGTCCGCAAGTCCATGAGCACAGTCATCCGCATGCCTGACGGCGGCTTCCGCCTCTTCAGCAAGGGCGCCTCGGAGATCCTGCTGAAAAAGTGAGCGGGCGACGGGAGGCAGCCTAGGGCTGGGCACTGCAGAGTGCAAGGCTTCTGAGTTTACTGTTGTGGTAAAATAGACATAGCGTAAAAGTGGCCATTGTAATCTCGTGAAAACACACAGCAAGTATAGTCCCGGTGTGGCGCATTACAAAACGTTCTCGTCACCAGCCCCCCAAAGGCAACCCTGTCCCCATTCAACAGTCCCTCCTGCCGCACCCCCAACCAGCCCCTGATGGCCACTCATCTCCTTTCTGTATGGATTTGCTGATCAGAGACATTTGACATAAACGGGATCGTACGATATATGGCCCATGTGTCAGGCTGCCTCTACCGAGCAGAACGCTGTCAGGGTTCATCCATTCGGCCTTCGGCCAGTCCCCCACCCTTGGGCTGCTGTGAGCCTCGCTGCCGTGAACAGGGGTATACAGCTGTTCGTTGGGGTTCGTACTCTCAGTTCTCTCGGACATACCTGGGAGCGGAAGGCTGGGTCCTGCCATAACACAGGTTAACTTTTTGAGGAACCACCCAACTGTCTCGCGCAAGGGCACCATTTTCTATCCCCCCAGCTTCTCCTTATCGCTCTTCTTATCGCCATCCTAGTACACGTGAGCTGGGACCGCACAGGGGCTTGGTTTGCATTTCCCTGATGACTAGGGATGTCGGCCCCGAAATGGCCAAATTTCAGGCCATTTGTGTGCCTTCTTGGGAGAAACAGCCACTCAAGTCCTTTGCTCGTCTTTGATTTGAGTTATTCGTGGTCTTGTCGTTGTCCTGTAAGAGATCTTTAGCACATACCTGATTGGCAAATGCCTTTTCACTGTCTTCATTCATTCTTGGAGGTGCATGTGTTTTTCACTGATGAAATCCTGTTTGTCTCTTTACTTCTTGTGTCCCTCGTGTAGGGCTTTTTTTAGAGGTGATGGAAATGTTCTAAAGTGCACTGTGGTGATGGTGGCACAACACTGCGACTAGACTAAAAGCCACTGAATTATACATTATATTTTTTTAATATTTTTTAAATATTTATTTTGAGAGAGAGAGCACGCATGCATGGGGCGGGGGACAGAAAGAGAGGGGGATCGAGGGTCTCAAGCAGGCTCCATGCTGACAGCAGAGAACCGATGCAGGGCTCCAACTCACGAACTGTGAGATCATGACCTGAGCCGAAGTCAGACGCTCAACCGACTGAGCCACCCAGGCGCCCCTGGATTGGACATTTTAAATGGATAAGTTGTGTGGTGTGTGAATGATATCTCAATAAAGCTGTTATAAAAACTGAGTGGGGCGGGGAGCATGGAGCTCCACCTCCAAGTGCCCCCCCAAACCCCCCCCGCTGCTCTGCCCTGCCCACCTGGCTCCTCACTTATTCCAAGGCCACCTTCTAAGAGAGAAATGTTCTCCCCCAAGTCTCTGCCCAGGCACATACTACCTGGGTGCAAAGGCCACCTCCCCCCTGAAGCTGTCCTACCGCATCCCAGGAGGTGTGGCGGCCGGGTTTGGAGGCCCCAGCTCTCTTTCTGTGCTTCCTCAGCCTCTGGCAGGTACCGTGGCTAGAAGCCCCATTCCTGTAGTTGGGCGCTGGGCCCCACTCCTGGCTCTCCTCTTTGCTGGCCGTGTGGACATCGACTCACTCCCCGGCACAGCCTCAGTTTCCCCTACGTGGAGACAACAGAAATACCTCCTGGGAGTGTTGCGAGAGTTACGTGAGTGACTCCACAAAAGGGCGAGGTCCCTGCCAGCTCCTCCTTTCCTCCTTCACCAGTCTGTCCAGGGCTCCCATTCGCCCCTCCGCCATGCCTGCCTCTGGGGACCTCGGTTCCTTTGCTCCTTCTTCTTCCGCACCTGAATCCTGCTTCTTTGTCACGGCCACACTCCATGGCATTGCCAGAGCAATGTACCCCAGAGAGTCCACAAAGAGCTGGGGTGAGCCCTGCACTCTAGGGTCTCCTCACCTACACCAGCCTATGAGTTTCCAGCTCCTGGGGCTTCCAGAACGGAGGACCATAAATCTGATGGCTTAAAAACACAGAAATCTGTTTTCTCACAGTTCTGGACACCAGAAGTCCGAAATCAAGGTGTGGGCAGGGCCACGCTCCCTTCGAAGCTTCCAGAGGAGGGTCCTTCCTCGTCTCTTCCAGCTTGTGGCCATGGCCAGCAGTCTTTGGGGCTCCTTGGCTTGTACACGTATCACCTCTGTCTTCACGGTGCCTTGTCCTTGTGTGCGTCTGTGTCTCCATGTGTTCTCTTCTCTTTTGATAAGGACACCAGTCATTGGATTAAGGGCCCACTCTAAACCAGTATGACCTCGCCGTGACTTTGCAACAACCCTATTTCCAAATAAGGCCACATCGTGAGGTTCTGGGAAGGATGTGAGTGGTTGGGGAGGGTACACCGTTAGGCCCCAGGAGGCAGAACGCCTCCCTCCTTGTACAAGCCTGTCTGCCGCGCTGAATGCGGGGCTCACACCGACTCCTGCCGAGACTCTCCGTTGCTCCGGCTCCCCTCGCTTCACTGGCACCAACGCTGTTGTTCTGTCCCCGCCCCAGGTGCACCAACATCTTAAACAGCAACGGGGAGCCGCGCGGCTTCCGCCCTCGGGACCGGGACGACATGGTGAAGAAGATCATTGAGCCCATGGCTTGCGATGGCCTCCGCACCATATGTATTGCCTACCGGGACTTTCCCGCAGCTCAGGAGCCCGACTGGGACAATGAGAACGAGGTCGTGGGCGACCTCACCTGCATAGCCGTCGTGGGCATCGAGGACCCCGTGCGGCCCGAGGTAGCCACCCTCTGGTCCGGGAGCGGCCCGGGTCGTTGGATGGGTGGAGGGGCAGCCCTGGTTCCCATACGGCCTCCACGGCACGGCCCCCTTCTGGTGCCTTCGCCACTCTCACACTACTTCCTGCTGGAGCCCAGAAAGGTTAGGAAAGGTGGGCAAGGGCAGGGCCCCGGGGTCCTCCAGGTCAGACCTCCCCGGCAGGACTGACAGGCTGGAGGGAGCGGCGAGGGAGAGGGAGAGTCAGGCACCCCTCCCAGGGCTCTGATTAGGAGGCGGCACTGGGCCACTGGAGCGGGAGTCCGACGGGACGCAGGTTTGGGGGGCAGGGGGCTGTCCCCGGTCACGGGTTCGGTTGGGGCCAAGTGATGTTCGGGACATCCCTGCAGAGATGTCAAGTGGGCAGGTAGCTGCAGGAGTGGAGCACTCAGAGCAGAAGGTCCTGGCCGGAGAGAGATTCCAGAAGCATGTTTATATGAGCGATGTCGCAGGGTGAGTGGACAGCTGGGACGGAGGTGGGAGGAGCCTGCAAAGAGACTTGAAGGAAAGGGCCAGGCAAGGAGCCAGCATGTGTAGCCGGCTTTACCAAGAGCTTTTGTGAAGAGGGAACAGAGAAACTGGGCAGAAGCCGAACAGGCTGTAGAGCGAAGAAGCAAAGGGGAGGGTTGCCGGTCCATAAAGACGGAAGAGCCTTGAGACAGGGAGAGCGAGCGGGCCCCAAGGGAAGAGAGCAAGCCACAGGGGTGCGGGTTGCCAGAGGCAGGGAGGGACCCTCTCTCACCTCCCAGGGCCTCTCCAGTGGCACCCACCTCATGTCAGAAGCAGGGCCACCCCGATCCTGCTGATTAGCCTGAAAACACGCGCGTTGCTGAGACGAGGGAGGACAGGCTTCTGGGCCTTTCTTCAGGAGACAGGTATTCACTGACATACCGGAGCAGGCGCCTAAGACCGGCCAGTTCCACAGTCAATGCTCGCTACGTGTACACAGCGACCGCAGGCCCTCGGCAGCAGTGTGTCCCCGCATTCTGAGGACACTGGGGCCTCTCTGTGCAGAAAGGGGACACCTGGAAGCTGGCCTGGGAGGAAGCGGATGGCAGCAGAGGGGACGGGGAGCAGCAGCCTGGGGGAGCAGGGAGAGAACATGCTGCTGTGGGCGACAGGGCCATCCCCGGAGACACAGGGCCTTGCCCTTCGTCAGGCCAGGGAGAAACTGAGGCATGGATGATTGGCCTGTGTCCAAACGGCAGAGCCGAATCATAAAGCTGCGTTGTGCTCGCATAGACCTGACGGCCCCCCCCCTTCTGAATGGAGATGTTCACCCCCCCACCCCCACCCCTGCCAGGCCGAAGGCGCCCGGCTGGTGTTCAGTGCTGCTCCTAGGCTGGCGGGTGCCAGAACACCTCACAGACCCAGGAGGGCAATGTCCCTGGACTGCCAGGACCCTGGCCACAACCATTTCTACTCCACAATAACCAGTCTGCCCCCACCCCTCTACCTCAGCCACGTGTCTACTGGTTCCAAGTAGTGAAAATACCTTATCATGTAGAACCTATAGCTGTGAATGCCTCTGGTTCTATGTTGTAAAATGGTGGGCGGCAGGGGCGGGGGGGGGGGGGGGGACAAGTGAGAAGTGTCCAGAGCTTGGCCACAAGCCAGCTGATGGCCAGAAGCCTGCCCTGAGTCAGGGCCCCAAAGCAACAGGCCTGCCCTTGGCCTTGCCATCTGGCAGGGTAGCTGGGGACAGAGGTCTCTTTGCCATTCTTCCAGAGCTAAGTGATACAGCCACCCTGGCAGCCAGCCTGGTAACCAGGGCCGATCCTGGCTCGGCCGCTCTGGACCTCCAGTTTGCAGAGGAAAATGAGATTGATGGAGCTGGTGATTTCTGTGGTCACCTTTCCAGACAAGACTCCAATGGTGCCCCTCAACAGCATAAAAGCTTCCAGTGGCTTCTCCCGGCTTTACTTGTGTCAGGGCCTGGGTCCGAGTCGTCGCCGGTCCCGGGGCCCAGCGCAATGAAGGAGGCACCTGGGGTCAGGGGGTGGGGGTGGGGGTCATGCTGAGGGAACGAAGGAGAGGTGCTGCGGAGCCGGACGGAGGGCAGGGCTCAGCCCAGATGCGGATGTGTCTCGCCTCGGTGGCCGCACCCATGCCTTTTGTCTCTTCCAGGTTCCTGAAGCTATCCGCAAATGCCAGCGTGCCGGCATCACAGTCCGCATGGTGACCGGGGACAACATCAACACGGCCCGGGCCATCGCGGCCAAGTGTGGCATCATCCAGCCCGGGGAGGACTTCTTGTGCCTGGAGGGAAAGGAGTTCAACAGGCGGATCCGCAACGAGAAAGGCGAGGTAGTTCCTGCTTCTGCTGCCCTCCCACCTCATTCCGGGGCTCTGGCTGTTTCTTCCCCCCCCCCTCCCCCCCCCGCCTCTGCTCGGTACCCCCTCCCCCGCTCCAGGCTCTGCAGCGTCTGTGTGCTTCCCCCTCCCAGATAGAACAGGAGCGTCTGGACAAGGTGTGGCCCAAGCTGAGGGTCCTCGCCCGATCGTCTCCCACCGACAAGCACACTCTGGTCAAAGGTAAGGGAGCTCGCTCACCCCTGCTGCCCCCTGCCGCCCCCTGCCGTGCCCCTTCCTGAGGTGCCATGATGCTGGCTGGGTGTGGCCATCGTCCGCACATGTGCTCTTGCCCCGGGGTTCCCAAAGCCAAGCTCCAGGGCCTGCCTAGGAAGCGGGGTCCCGGGCTGCACACGTGTTGCTGCTGGACATGGCCCTCCCTAAACTTCAGTTTCCTCCTCAGGAAAATGGGGATAATGATGGAGACGCCCTCGAAGGGCTGACATGCCAGAGCTCACTCTGCTTCCCTGGCTAGCAGCATGAATGGAGGACACCACTAGAGAATGGCCTCTCATTGTAACAGATGGGGAAACTAAGGCCCAGGACGGGGAGACATTTCTCCAAGTCACATAGTGCTTGACCGATGACACTTCATAGTTGACCGATGACAACTTTACCACCTGCCTCCCACCCAGTCACACCACCCTGTGTCATCTCACTGGGGGATGGGCCAGGGCAGGAGGAGGGGAGCAGGGCTGCCGGTCGAGGCACAAGGACTTGACCCCGAAGGCGACAAAAGGGCAGGGGATTGGGGGTGGTTGGCACGGTCGCGATCCCGAGGGGTTTCCCGAGTCAGCCAGCTGCCCCCACAGCCCCCAGACAAGGACCCACTCTGCATTCCAGGGATCATCGACAGCAGCACTGGCGAGCAGCGGCAGGTGGTGGCCGTGACCGGGGACGGCACCAACGATGGGCCAGCCCTCAAAAAGGCAGATGTGGGCTTTGCCATGGTAAGCCGCCCAGTGCCGGCCTGGCTCACCACATCAGGCGGGGCCTTGTGTCTCAAGGACATTGGCTTCGTGCAGAAAGGTGCGGGCTAGTGTTAAGGCAGGTTGCAGAGTGCTGAAGTCTGTCTCTCACGTCCTGGCCCCTGGGACCTCCAAGGGCTCATCTGGTCAGGGGATACAGGTGTGAGTTGTTTAAAGGCATTTGGCATGGGGATGCCCGAGGTGACAGTGGGCCTCAGGGGTGTGGGACGTGGGGCCTGCCACCTGTGCGCCCGCCTCAACCACTCCCCATGCAGTCTAAGCAAAACTCGGCCCCAGGGGCGATCACTGGAGTCCCCACATGAGCTTTTCCTCTGTGTTTCTCTCTGGTTACTTGTATGGAGCTCGTTATTTCTATAAAACCCTGACCCCGCCGCCCGGGTGGCCAGCCCCGGCATTCTGCAGCGAGCTGCGCTTGGTCACTGAAGGCACAAAGCAAGCGAGCCCCTTTCCCCACCTGCCACGAAGGAGCCCCCTTCACTCTGCCACATTCAGGGTAGCCCACTGTGGGCAGGCACCAGGGGCACGGGCCAGTCCGTCCCAGAGCTCAGGACAGAGAAGGGCACTGAGCCACAGCCCCTGGGCACTGTGAGAGCCAAGCCGAGCTGCTCAGGACCCGACCTCAGGGTGGCAGACAGGGTGTGCGGCTGTCCCTGCATCAGGGGCTGTGAGCAGCCAACACCCCCACGGGCCGGCAGGACATGTCCCTGCTCTGCGGAAGGCATCCCCGCCCAGGAGTCATGGAGCTCCTTATACAGCAGGCCGCTCTGGCATGCTAAGACCGGACAGAAGACCACTTGGTGGTCACGTGGTGGCAGCTGGGCCTCGTACGTGAGGCCGTGGTGGTGGCCGTGGTAGCAACACCCTCTCTGTTTATGAGCAAAGGCCCTTACCAGGCCATGAGACAACCTGCCCACTCCTAGTACAAAGTCGCATTGGATGAAACCAGATCTGTCTGCAGCTGGCGGGGAGCCTCATTTGGAAGGGAAGCCAGACAGTAAGCCCGGGTAGGCTGGGTCGTCAAGGGGGCTGGGGAAGAGGGGCCTGTGGACACTGTGTGTGTGCCCCCCAGGGCATTGCGGGGACTGATGTGGCCAAGGAGGCCTCAGACATCATCCTGACCGATGACAACTTCACCAGCATCGTCAAGGCGGTCATGTGGGGCCGGAACGTCTACGACAGCATCTCCAAGTTCCTGCAGTTCCAGCTGACAGTCAACGTGGTGGCCGTGATCGTGGCCTTCACGGGGGCCTGCATTACTCAGGTGGGCACTGGGGACCGCTGTGCCCAGGGAGGGCCCTGGGCTCTCCCTTCCACAAGGCACAGGGCCTGCAGGAGGCAGCTGGTTTCCCAGGCCCGGCCTGCTTCCTGCACCCTGACCCCAGTGCAGAGAGCAGGCCCCGGAAACCCCAT
This sequence comes from Neofelis nebulosa, assembly GCF_028018385.1. NCBI lineage: Eukaryota > Metazoa > Chordata > Mammalia > Carnivora > Felidae > Neofelis > Neofelis nebulosa. The sequence goes on from NC_080800.1 coordinate 126,328,976, forward strand.
CCCGGGAGTTGCAAGAGCCAGGGGGTTCTTTGCCACAGATTTTTTTTTTTTTTTGAGATAAAAGTCACATACCAAAAACTTCACCATTTGAGAGTACACAGTTCAGTGGCAATCAGTACACGCACAGTGTGCACGACCACTGCCTGTGTCTAGTTTCTGAACGTTTTCATCTCCCCTGAGAAGACCCCGGGGCCCATTAGCGGGCACTCCCCACCCCCTCCCCCACTCCCCAGCAACCACGGATCTGCTCTCTGTCCTTACAGACTTGCCTATTCTGGACATTTCATATAAAGGGAACCAAATAACATGTGGTCTTCCATGTCTGGCACCTTTTCATTCAGCACAATGTTTCCAGGGTCCATCCATGTTATAGCCAGTATCGGTACTTCATTCCTTTTGATGGCAGAATATTGCTCTGTCATATGGAGAGAGCACATTTCATTTGTCCCTTCCTTCGTCAGTGGGCATTGGGGTCATTTCCACCTTCTGGTGATTGTGACTGATGCTGCTGTGAGCACACCTGTACGAGTCTGTGTGTGGACCTACGTCTTCATTTCTCTTAGGTGTGGATCTAGGACTGGAAGTGCGGGCTGAGATGGGAACTCCATATTTAACCTTCGCAGGAACCTCTTCCCCTTTCCAATAGTCTCGTTCTCCCCAGTAGTGAGTGTCCAGAACTCGTCTCCCTTTGAAAGGTTTTTTAATTGAGATAAAATCCACATAACATAAACTGCACCGCAGTAACCATTTGAAAGTGCACAATTCAGTGGCCTTTGGCGCATTAACAATGTTGTCCAACCACCACCTCTAACTCATTCTACAACCTTCTTGTCACCTGTGTGCCCACTAAGCAGTCATTGCCCCCTCACCATGCCCCCAGCCCCTGACATCCACCCATCTGCTTTCTGTCTCTATGGATCTGTCAGTTCTGACTGGAGGTCAGAGTACCCACCAGTCGAGCACTTTCACGGTCTGGGATAACACACGGGTTGTCAATCTCCTGCTGACAATTTGGACCACACCTTCTAGGTCACTGCCACCAGGTGAGAGAAGGGAGGCTGGCAGCATTTTCAGAGCAGGAAATCCAAAAGCCCAGTGAAAACCCACTGCTAACCTTCGCACAGGGATGGAGATGTTAGATTTTGATGGGAAGGTCAGATCTGCCGCGTTTCACTGGAACGAATCCTTATGATGTTGCTCCCAGGCTGAGTTTCTTCCCACTGGAGTGGTGGGCCACTGGGCCTTCTGGCCCCATGTTAGGGTGACTGCCTCCTCTCGACAGGACTCTCCTCTCAAAGCTGTGCAGATGTTGTGGGTGAATTTGATCATGGACACATTTGCCTCTCTGGCCCTGGCGACAGAGCCACCCACTGAGTCACTGCTGCTACGGAAACCATACGGCCGGGACAAGCCCCTGATCTCCCGCACCATGATGAAGAATATCCTGGGCCACGCGGTCTACCAGCTCACCATCATCTTCACGCTGCTGTTCGTTGGTAGGTTGGCCCCGGGTCACACTGCCCTGCCGCTGGCCGCACAGGTTCGGGCCCTGTTTGCCAGTGGAAGGGACAGATGAGCACCCATGAACCAAATTTCCAGCACGGGCCCCTGCACGCTCACCTCCCCGCTGTCTCTCTGTGTGCGTGCCCCGTGCAGGTGTCATAGGCCCCTGTGCATCTGAGAAACTGCTGTCCTTCACTGAGACCCAGATCACCCCCATCCATCCACTCACCCTATGGCCATTTCTCCAGGGCACGGCGAGCAGAGCACTGTGCCACAGACAGTGGGAAGACGGGGACCAGGAAAGACAGGTGGAGGGATAGGGAGGGGATAGGAGAGATAGGAGAGGGAGAAGCAGTCGAGGTGAGGCAGAGAGTGGAAGACAGAGAAGAGGCCTGAGGGGCAGAGGAAAGGAGGGCGAAGGGGGAGAGAAGGAGGAAGGAAAAGGAGGAGGAAGGAAGAGAAAGAGGAGGAGGAGGAGGAGGAGGAAGGAGGGGTGGAGGGAGAGGAGGAGGAGCAGAGAGGAGTAACTGTCAGGAAGCCAGAAGAAGGGGGCACGAGAGAAGGCGGCTGTGGGTTGGGTATCCAGGGCCGGCTGGGCTCTGGCTCTGTCCAGCAGTTTCCTTGGGGTGGGTTTGTTGCTTTGTCTGCTTGTGGCGTCTCTCCGTTATGTCACCAACCCTGACCTTGAGGGCGCAGGCGCGTTCCCGGGAGCAGATTGGAAGCTCAGTTTGCAGGACAGTATTTGCTGAGGGGCAGGAGGGACAGTGTGTGGGGACCACAATGTCACTACTGGGGATCCTCTCGGGGGGCCTTTCTCTGATATCTCGGGAGCAGAAGCTTCTCTCTCATGGCCTGCCTGAGGGTCTACGCCTGGCCGCCCGGTCTTAGGGACAGGGCGGAGGAGGGCTGGCCCACCCTGTGCCCAGCCCCATTCAACCCAGAAGGCAAACGGTGTCTTCTTCCGGGGTTTCTGCGCCAGACCTCTGCTCCAGGGGTGAGCACGTGTTGTGGGGAGATACCCGTTACTTTCCCTCCAGGTCCCTGTCACCACAGGGTGGGGCTGCCTGTGGCCCTGCCACAGACCCCCTGGCGCTCCTCAGGCGACACTGGCCGGGAGCTGCCTCCACGCAGGGCTCCGCCCCCCTCACGTGCCCCCTCACGTGCAGGGGAGCTCTTCTTCGACATCGACAGTGGGAGGAACGCACCCCTGCACTCTCCACCATCAGAGCACTACACCATCATCTTCAACACCTTCGTCATGATGCAGCTTTTCAACGAGATCAACGCCCGCAAGATTCACGGCGAGCGAAACGTCTTCCACGGCATCTTCAGCAACCCCATCTTCTGTACCATCGTCCTGGGCACCTTTGCAATTCAGGTAGGCGGGGGGGTGGGGGGAGGGGGGGGCGGGGGCGACCGTATACTGGCACCAGACGAGGAGCAGGGGACCATGCCCACTACCGGCCTCCCCATCCCCGTTTACAGAACCAGAACCAGTTCCACCCCTCCCACTGTCCCAGGCCCCACCGGCATGCCTTGTGACCCCAGGCCCTCTGCGCTCCCCTGCTGGCTTCCAGAGAGCCTTCCAGGGCCTTCCTCAGAACGAGCCTCCTCATAGTTCCCTCTGCGTCTTCCACTCCCATTTCCAGCGCTGGATTCCTTGCCAGGGGACTATCATAACTTTAGAAGGTTCCCTTGGGATACTTTCTGTCCCCAGTGCTGACCATCGGCCTCTGCCTGCCACCGTGCTGTGGACAGGCTGGTCAGTCAACTCTTCGGGAGTCTGAGCCTTTAAAAGTAGGGTGTATTCATAGAAAGCATGACGTATAGTGAGGACAACAGGCCAGGATCGTTTGCTCCTCACAGGGATCAAAGGAGGGGGCCTGCCACGCCATGAGGGGTCCACCTGGGGAAGCACCTGGGTCGGTTGGGGACAGAGGGAGAGGGGGAGCCTTTACTGTGGTTTCTGGGGGAGAAACTGGGGTGGGGCGATCAGGCCGAGGACTCATGACTACGAATAATTTCAGGGTTCGGGGGGGTGCATAGCGCCATCTCTGCTTGTGTGCGCCCTGGCCTGGGGAATTAGGGCAGAAAGGACAGCACGGTATCAGAGGCGGTGGTGGCCTGGGCTCGGGATTGCTTGGTCTGTATTTAAACAGCTCACCCCCAGGAGGAGGGTTCTTCCCTAGGAAGGGGCAGTGAGGCAGCAGGAGTCCCAGGCAAGGCTGGCTGGGCATGTCACTGGGGCACCCGGGATGAGGCATGTCCAGCACGGGCGTGCAGGGCACACGGTAAAGCGTCAAGTTTACAGAAGTGGGAGATGTGGCTCATCTGCTGAGCCACGGCCAGAGCCCCATCTGCCGGGGGGACCCAATGGCCCATCTCTGACCTGCCTCCCTCCCATCCCACCCCTGCAGATTGTCATCGTCCAGTTCGGCGGAAAGCCCTTCAGCTGCTGCCCCCTGTCCACGGAGCAGTGGCTCTGGTGCCTGTTCGTTGGCGTTGGGGAGCTGGTCTGGGGACAGGTGAGTGTCTGCCTCGTCACCTTTCCCAGCCCCGACCCTTCCTTGTTTCCAGGGATGGACACAATGCCGGGTGGGGGTGGGGGGGGCCACGGCACCTCAGAGCCCGTGCTCAGGAAAGCATTCGGTGTGCTCAGGGTGGGCAACACAGCAGGGCTCAGGCCCGGGCCAGGCCACGGCTCAGGTACACGGCCACAGGCGACAGTTGTCAGCAGAGAGAGGGCAAAGGGCCACGTCTGGGATGTCACAAAGCCCCGGCAAAAATCACCCAGCACTCCCCTTTCCATGATAGAAGCCCAAAATCGTCCCCTAAAACTGGGCGGCTTGGAAAACGCTCACGGATGTGAAGCTAGACCACACCGTGCTAAATCCTCCAAGGGGCAGAAAGAAAGTGTCAAGGAAAATGAAGAAATATTTTGAGATGCTAGAACGTGAAAGTCAGACACCTGTAGCCCTTGATGGTTAAAGGCATGCACAGAGGGAGGCTTCCAGCACCCAATGGTGACGTGAGGAAGAAGAAGCCCATGCCACAGGCACGCAAGAGGCTTCTGAAAGCATTGCTCTGCAGTTCTAGAATATTGGTGCAGGACCCACTTTGCCCTGCGTCTTAGTCATATCTCAGGAAGCTGGAAGTCTGAGATCAAGCATATGTAAGGCAGGGTCCGAGAGAGACCGGGAGTGAGCTTCCACGGAAGCTTCCCTGAGCACCGGGGACTTCAGTGGGGGTCGGTCCTGTGGGCCCAGGGCTCCCGCGTGGCTGACCTCAGATCCTCAGTCTCTGACCCCCAGACGTGAAGCCGGGGCCCCACCAGGAATCACACTGTCAGCGTAGACGGCCCGGCAGGGCCCTCGGGGAAACTGAGACTGCCTTGTCAGGCAGGATGTGCCAGGGGCCTAGCGGTCCCCTCTCAGGAGCGGGGCGGGGGGGTGGGGCGCCAAGGCCAGACCTCCCCTCGCTGGAAAACGCTCCTTGGCCCCAACAGCTCCCGCACCCTGCTCCCCGGGGACCGCTCCTGGTCATGCAGCCTCGGGGACCAAAAAGGATGTCCCATCCCCCAGTCTGCCCACAGAGAACGGGTGTTTAGGAAACAGTGGTGCATGATGCTGGAGTGCAAGGGGCATACGCACTAGCTGTCAGAGGGAGGCGGGAGGTGTGGGTCCCTCCCCAGCCCCAGCAGAGCTCCTACCCCAAAAGGACCAGCTGTGCTCTGACAGCCACCTGCGCCTGCTACCCCTCGCCTCTGGCCCCCCAGGTCATCGCCACCATCCCCACCAGCCAGCTCAAGTGCCTGAAGGAAGCAGGGCACGGGCCAGGAAAGGATGAGATGACCGATGAAGAGCTGGCCGAGGGGGAGGAAGAGATCGACCATGCCGAGCGGGAGCTCCGCAGAGGCCAGATCCTCTGGTTCCGGGGCCTCAATCGGATTCAGACGCAGGTAAGCCACCGTGCCGCTTGGCTTCTCTGGCTATCCTGCCTTGAGAGGGTGGCGAGCAAGGGCCATCCCCGGATGTGCGTGCTGGCTGCGGTGCTGCAGACATGGCCCACCTCTGACGCTTCTGTCAGAGCCCAGGCGGCTCTCCCCCGCGCTGGGTGCCGGTGTCAGCTAAAGACGTGTGTTGTGATCAGTGGCTGTCTCTTGGGGTGGGTTGGAGGGGGCGCAGGCCACCCACTGTCTGCACGGCCGCTGGGCCTTGCCTCATTTGCCGGAAGCAGCCTGGTGACAGGGAGGTGACGTTGTTGGGAGGAGACAGATGCCCGTTCCAAACAGCCTTTGGTGAGCTCACCGTGCACTGGGTTATATCGTGAGCCCTATGGAAGCTTCTTTCTATGGAAGCTGCTTCTTTCTCTTCATCTCCGTCCCTAAGTCACATAGTCACAATGACCACTCAGCCACGGGCACTTTCGAAGGCTTCAGGAGACCCGTCTGCCAGAGCAGCCCCTGCTCTTTGCCCCAACCCTTCCCAGCTAGCCTTCTTGCCAGAATGTTCTGTACTCCGTCTCTCCGCATCCTTTCCTCACACTCGTGATCGCATCGCAGCCTGGCCTCTGCCCGCAGGGTCCCAGACGCAGTTCTCACCAAGGTCTGTGCGACCTACAGGGCCCGGAACTGGGCTGTCCCTCCATCCTGCGTCAAGCCCTCAGCTGTAGCCTCTGAATGCCACACCTTGAGCCAAGATGTCCACGGTGGGCTTGGCCAAGACCACGGTCCCTGAGCCAACCTCCTTTCAGCCCCTCAGCTCCCAGACACTCTTCCTGTCTCCCCGCACAGCTGGCGCAGCAGCATGGCCCATCCGTTCAGGTCCGCCCCCTTGAAAGCACGTCCCCAGTCCAGCCACCCCTGCCCCCCATCCTCCCGGCCTAGTCACCAGTGTCTGACCGGAGTAGTCTCCCTGCTGCCTCCCTAGCCCCCAGTGACACCTGTCACTCTCTGCCCTTCCCGTGCTTCCCAAAGCCCCGCCTCTGACCTTTCTCCACGTGCTGTCCAGGACCCCCAGCCCCCGTGCTTCTTCTCCTGGGGGTCCCACCAACGGGAAGGCCACTACCCTACACGTAGCCCTGCCCGGCCCCGCACTCCTGCCGCGGGCCCCTGGGCCTGGGGAATGGCTTCAGACCACACCTCTGCCCTGTGTCTGCCTCCAGCCTGTCACACATCACCACAAGCTCATCCCAAGGAATCTTTCACGCACCTCACCCAAAGCGCCCTCGGCAGCCGGTGCCTACCCTGCCCCCGGCCTGAGGCTCCCCGTACACACAGCTTGCCTGCTATTCCCATACGGTCCCCAGAAGTCTCCCGGGGCTCAGCCTCAGGGCCCCCTACTTCTTTCTTCCGCAGGCCCCAGCCTCAGCTCCAGCCACAAGCTCTCAGCCTCCTGCCCGCTGCTCCCACCTTCGTTCAGCTAGCTTGCCCCCTGCCCCGCCGTGGCCAGTGTAGCCTCTCTTCTGGTCTGAAGGGTCAAGTCCAGAGTCCTGACCATGGCCTTCAGGCCCCTGCCTCTTGGCATCACCCCACACACCCTGTGTCCCTTGTAACCCCTGCTGCTTTTCCAGATGTGCACCCGCTGTGCCTCCATGCCGGCCACGATCTGGGCCCCAGGGCTCCCCAGCTGCCGCTGTGTTCCCTCGGGGCCCCCCTCATCCGGCAGCAGCCCAGAGACCACCACTCTCTCCCGCCCCCGTAGGCCCTCGCGTGCCCAGGGCACTGGAATCAGTGAGGAGCAGAATGCCCCAGGGAACTTTCCAAAGCTGCAGACTCCTGGGCTGCCCCCAGGGCTTGGGATATCGTAGGGCTGGGTGAGGTGGCCCCAAATAAGTCCGGTTTAAGGAGCTCCCCAGGGATGCAAGGGGCTTCTCCAGTGGAGAAGCAGGAGTCCAGGTCTGTGGCTCATTCCCCCTTGCGCCCCAAGCCCCTAAGCCAGCGCGGCCAAGCAAGAATGTCTTAGGCCCCGGGTGCGCTGTGGAGCCTGGAGCCTGACACCCGTGAGCCCGAGGTGGTGGCCATTCTTCTGGCAGCTGGGACAGCCCCTGCCCAGTCTGAGGCATGGGGGGGGGGGGGGGGCTCAGTGGTGCCCGACCAGTGTGTGTCTGTGCCTTCCATGCGCCTGTGGGCTCTGAGTCCTGCCACCGCTTCCTGGCCGGTCGAGCGGGTCTCCTCAGTCAGAGCCTGGGAGTCACTGCCCCAGTAGACACTGGCCAGTCAGGTCCCTACTTCAAACATGATGCAATGGGGGGGGGGGGGGGCGCCCAGAGAGAAGGGACTTGCCCAAGGTCACCCAGTGACAGCGTCCCTCCCCCCCCCATCCCCTAGCATAGTGCATGTCCTTTCCAGAGAGCCCCTCACTGCTCCACAGGATCATCCCTTTGTCACATCCGATTCACCACCCTCCTCAAGAATGCTGAGCCAATCGGCTACTTGAGCTAACTTTTTAAGAGCATCTGTTCTTTTTGATTCAAAATACCTGCTTGAAGGACAGACATAAAGCGCCCCAGCGTGTAGGTGCCGGCAGCCAAGGGAGACATGCCTAGATTTCTGGATTTTGCAAACAACGGAGCTGCAGGGTTTGGGGGCCAGCACAGCTTTGCTAAGTGAAGGCATTTTGTAACCTGCTACCTGCTCTCACCGCCATTCCATACTAACATATTACTGCACCAGACAGGGGGGTCATTCCGGCATCAAAAAGAGTCCTTGAAACCCAGAACACGGAGCTTCTCGAAGCACTCACGACGTGGTCCATTTCACATTCCATTATAAACCAACGAGAAGCTTCAGCAGCAACTGGGTTTTGGGGGGCAGGGGGGGGCAATTGTGAGGTATTTTGATTGACACCGTCATCCCATCCGGACACCGTGAGGAGAGGGGTCCAATCAGAGGCAGAAAAGGCATCTTTTCCTTGCCTCGTCGCCCTGGCTGCAGTTAAGAGTGCATCACATCACGGGCCATCTTCCTTCAGGTCATCGGGGCACACTAGACACACTGTGCCAGCCCCCTGTGGCCACTCTGCGTTACGCACGGGTCTCAGCCCTGGCAGTGAGGTTGCCCTGCTCACGAGCGGGGTGTGTTGGGGGCAGGGGGCGTGGGGGAGGAGGGAGCTCGGGGGCAGAGTATGGGACAAAAGTCTTTTTCCACCGCGCGTGTAGGGATTGAAATGATGCACATCTTCATGTGCCAGCACTCAAGCTGCCTTCTTCCCAGAAGCCTGGCCCCATGTCAGACTCCCTGCCGAGTCTAGGGGCCACCACAAAGCCACCGCAGGGCTTGGGTGTGGCACAGGGCCGCCTACTCTGGGCCCAGAGTAGACAGCCAGTGGGCTCCAGGCTCCAGGACTACACATTTGCTTTGCCGCTCACGTCATCCAGTGAACTGTATGGCACTTTCCAGAAATCAGATCCACCTTCTAAGGCCAAAGATCTGCACACACACCCATCTCCCCACCCCACCCCACCCCCACCCCCGGAAGGCATTCCCAAAGGGGCAACCAAAGGTGTGCCACGTTGGCCTGCCCTCCCAGAACGTAGACACACGGTCTCCGGATGGGGAAACATTCACTGTGGCCACTCAGTCACAGGTCTCAGGTCTGAGTCACCCCCAGGCCCGCTCGCCAGTCAGAGATGGGGGTCGGGAAGTCAGAAGACACTAGGACTCCTAGTGAGTCCACCCCATGGTTGTCATTTCCCATAGACCCACGTCCCTTTTGACCCCTAGGAAGCCTAAGAGGGAGGGGGCTGCAAATAAAAGCCATCTCTGCTCCCGGGACACTCCAGTCTCTTTGCTCTCCCTCCTGCCGGGCCTGTGGCTCTGCAGAAAGGAGTCTGATAAAAGAAAGCAAGTGCTTTTGCATTTTAAATCCTTTCCTTTCACGGAGGCTCCCCCAGGGGCACCCGCCTCCATCACTCTGAAGAGATTGAGCCTCCCGGCAGGGCAGGGCAGGGCAGGGCAGGGCAGAGAAGCAGTTTGCGTCTGTTGCTTAGAGCAACGTAAACAAAGGGCATTTGGGGAAGGCCCCGGTCCCGGCACCAACCACGAGCACTGCCACAGGGAGCCTTGTCCTAACGGGAGCGGGGAGTGGAGCGAGTCCTACCCCTCAGGTATATCGGGGCGGAAAAGGGGGTGGAGAACCAGTGATCTGGGATCTCAAAGGACTGCCAGACCCAGGTATTTGTTGACAAGTGGCTCGCAAAGAGCGGCTGGTGACTGCGAGTGGCTCTTTCTGCAAAGGCTTGCCGCGCGCCCCCCCCCACCCCCGCCTCCCCGCCCTCCCGGTCTTCTGAGTGCTAATCATTTGCTCAGCAAACCCTCTCTCGGTGGAGGACACGGAGGCTGGCCCCAGCCGTGACCACGTGACCACGGCCCCGTCCGAAGCGCTGTCAGCCCCAAGGGGGCGGGGCGGCCTAGATGCCGTCTCCTGTCACCATTCGTGTACCCAGCGTGGCCCCTGCCCTCACCCAACCCCACCCCCGTGCGGTAGCCGGGACGCAGTGCAAGCCAAACTTTATCTCATTTTCTCTCCCACAGATGGAGGTAGTGAGTACCTTCAAGAGAAGCGGTTCATTTCAGGGTGCTGTGCGCCGGCGGTCTTCAGTCCTCAGCCAGCTCCATGACGTAACCAATCTTTCTACCCCTACTCACGTAATTCTCTCTGCTGCCAATCCCACCAGTGCCGCTGGGAGTGAGTCTTGAGTCCCCTTTTCTCTCATAAATGGCATCTCTGGGGGAGCAAAAGCCTCCCCAACTCTTCCTTCTCTTTTTTCCCCGTCCAGTCCTTTCTGCCCAGACGGTGTGTGTCTCCAAAGCCATATCCTCTTATGAAATGTACTGAATCCATGGCCCTGCCGGACCTTCTGTTCTTTGCCTTGTTTGGTTGTTCGCTGTTCGTTCCTCCTGTCGTTGGTTTGCTTTTCTTGAACTTGTCTGCATCTGCCAATGGTTCTTCACGAACTTGGGCCGCTTCTGGTGGCGTCCGGTGGCAGGATGGGGCCTTGGTCGGTGTTCTGCGGGGCAGCCAAAGGGAGGCTCGGGACCGCCTCGCAGGGCCGCAGGGGGAGGCGAGTGCCTTTCCGGCATCGTTCGCAACAGAATAATCCGGCCCACCTACTTGGGACTAAACTGACAGCTTCCAGAACTCTCCTGGAGGTGGTTTCCAAAGGCAGTGCACCTGAGGTGGGCTTCGGGAGGCCGCTGTCACGTGTCCCCAGGTGGGCTCAGTGGTGGCCGACTGCTTCTGCTCGGGTGTTACCTGCCCTGTAGGCCTTGGCCCTGAGCCGCCCGTATGTGAGGTGTCTGAGGGGTTCCTCAAACAGGAGTCATCCTCACACCCCCCGCCCACACTCTGCCATGTGTCCCTTTTGTTCCCAAGGCACCTTTGCTCTTTCCAAACAGGCGTCAGGATTGGAAGGTCTTAACATGGTCTGGTCCACATTCTCTCTCCTCCTTCCTCCAAGAAGCCGGGACAGGTAGATTCCTTCCTACATGTTCCAGTGAAACGTTCCCACCATGCTAGTCACGTTTTCAAGAGAACCCAGGGGCTGTCGTAAAGAGAGAAACTTCCGTGTTTGCTCGTATCTTTTTACAAAGACGAAGGGAAAGCTCTTAGAACCCACCGCCCCATGGTTTCCCTAATGAGAGAGAATGCAGGGAACGTCCCTGCTCCCGGCCACGGCCACCTGCTTTTGTAACAGACTCGACATCTCAAAAACCAAGCAGTAAACTTTCAAGTATGGGCCCAGAGCCCTTGCTGGGATGGTTCAATGCTACCTCTTTCCTTTCCTTCCAGTGAAACCTGGCAACTCTCACCTCCGTGAACACATCACTTCCCCACAGACGGGAGCTGTTAACCGTGCCTTTTTCCCTCACCAGACTCTGGCATTTTTCTTTTTGCTTGATTTCTTCTCTTTGCCTTTTGCCTTTTGTCTTGTCTTTTCTCTTTTTTTCTTTTTGCATTTTCTTCGCTTTTTTTTTTTTTTTTTTTTAGGAACTGGTGAGAGGTCCCCAGTGGGGGGGCATCCCTCCTCTTGCTCAAACTGTCGTTTCAGGCCACTCTGCCCTTTAAGGAAGGGATGTGGGCCGCACCAGACCCCGCTGGACCATGTGGTCCCCTTCGGAAACAGCACATACATGTGCGTGCACGCACACACCCCACCCCCAAACCACAGGCCACACACACCTCCGGCTCCCTTGCACACTCACTGGGCCCCCCACCTGGGCCACAGACATTGGCCAACAGCCATCACAGACAGGCTGGAAAGCTCCAGCCTTGTCCCAGAAGGGTCTCACCACCAGTCCACCCAGACAAGTCTCCACGGGGCTCAGCTACCTCCAGTCAACTGAGGACAGAAACGGTACTCAGCCTCCTGGGGGCGCGCCAGCTAGGGCAAGACTAGGACAGCGCACGTTCTTCCTGGAAATGAAGGGACAAGAGGGGGCGTGGTCTGCCGAAGGGGCACATACTGACCTGCCCCTGTCCCTCCCTCACCCGTGACTTTTTTCCACGTGTTTCTTTGCCATCTCTGTCTGTACTTCCTCTCTGTCTGTCTGTCCGTCCATCTGTCTGTTGACTTGAGGCAGGGGAGGCAGCCGACACAGCCCCCACTCCTCACGCCCCTCGGGCCTTCTCCATACCTCTGGCCTTGTTCCACTCCAGGGCCAGCCCGGGCCTCCCCTCCAGGATCCTGGCGAGGCCTGCTGTCTCTTGGCTCCCTCTGGATTCCTTGGGCTTCCTCCCTGGTGGGAGACTCTTTCTCTCCTCTTCCTAGCACCTTCCTTCCTTCTGCAGCCATCTGTCACCCCCGTCTTCCCACCTCTGGGAGCCCAGCAGTGCCTGGTAAGAACAGTGCGAAAGACACCACCCCTCCCCCTGGTCCTGAGCTACTCCAGGGGCATCTAACTAGTGCCTGTCTTAGGAGGGTGCTGGTGTGATAGCAAGGGGATCCCAATGTCCCAGCCCATCCCAGTTGAGCAGCAGCACCTCAGAAAAGACCCCACTGTGGAGGAAGATGCTGGTTGGAGGACCAGGCAACACCAGGGGACATGCCTGCTTCTGGAAGCCACCAACCAACACCACCTCCTGCCATCACCACTGCGTGGCAGATTGGTTTGGAACTCTCTGAGGGCCTAGAGAAACCATTAAACCCAGCACCCTCATTGTGCAAATCAGGGAAAGGCCCGGTGGTGGCGGCGGCGAAAAAAGTGACTAGATGCAGGTCCCCACCCTCTCTTGGAACTCACTGGAAGGAAGGCAAGGCACAGACCACAGCAGAGCTCCTAGCCGAGCATTGTAGAAGGTGCTGTGGGCGCAGGCCACAGGGTTTTCCTGAGCAGAACCCCAGCTCTGATGGGACATCTCCTATCACCCACCGCCCGGCCAGCCTGGCCCTTATCCCACATGCTGGAGCAAGGCCGCTGGTCTGACAGCACTTCCACTGAGAACCTGAGGCCCTCTGGGCCTTAGATGGCCCAGTGCAGGTTGTGTACAAGGAGCCCGAGGGCCACAGTGATAGGTGACGGCGCTCACCGACACGGGTCCCAGCACATGGCACCCAGGCCAGAGGTGGCCAGAGAATGTCCCTGGGGCCAGAGGGAAAGGAGAGCCCCTAGAGGGGTGACCAGGGAGAGTTAGAGACGCAGAGACCCTCGGAGTTCAGCACACCCACAGCCTCACCTCCTCAACCTTCTAGCCGACCTCTGACCCCGCCCCCCCAGGCTTCCCGCACCCGGCCACCCTCCCTGAGCCACACACAATACTCATTCTCAACCTGGGGTGTGGCATCTGCCCTCCATGGCGTCCACCTCATTTCACGGGACCTCAGCCGTGGCCTGGAGGCCAGCCCCTGTGAGTGGCTCCAGAAAGTGCATCCGTTAATAATAACCGCTTTCGGTCTTAAGGAAACCAGCCAGGAGGGAAATCTTGTCCCCTGCTGGGATGCCGGTCACCCCGGCTCCTCCCCGCTCACACACTAATGCCAGAGGCTTGGCGTCACACCCTGGCTGCGTGTGAGGGTCCAAGCCATGGCCCCAGATGGTATATGGGGTTCACCCACGTTTACTACCCAGCAGCAAGCCGGGTGCCAGACGGCTGCTTCCAGGTGTGAGCGGAGACACGGACACACCCCAGCCGCCCCCCCCCACCCCGCCACCTCCCCAGCCACACCTTCCAAAGCCTGTCCCCTGCAGCAGCACTGGGTCTCTATACTCGAACATTTATTGCTACAGTGCTTCACGATACGGCTCCTGACCCAACCGGGCGGAAGGCGCGGAGGTGGGCAGTGAGTTTGGTCACATGTGGCCTTGAAGAGCTCCCTCAGGGCTCTTTAGTTCGGATGAACCTAGCCTGAAAGAGATCATAGCAGTTGCTTTATTTTAATTGCCTTTGCAACATGAAAGCCTTGCATCCAACTTGGCAATGCTGATGCCGGGTAAGCCCCCATGATTTCCTTGCACACGTCCTTCTGGGGCCTGAGGAATCGAGCCAGCCCCATAGAGGAAGGAGCCCCGCAAAGCGAGCGCAGCCTCGTCTGCTGGAGTTTGCTCCTTTCTCAGGCAGTCCATCCATTTCAAGCCAAGTCTCTCTCTCCCCTTGGGTTTCTGGGTACTGGCATTTCTTCTCAGCTATTTGACAGTGTTGTTTCCACTCTAGGACTGGTATCACCCTGTCCTGCACGAGCCCTTCCTGCAAGCATGGGCCCCACCCCAGGGAAGGACCTTCCAGGCAATTCTTACAGTACGAGCCAGCTCGCAGCCCAAGGCAGACCCCAGGACCCCTGCTCCTAGGCCCTCCCCAGTGGGCACTTCCAGGCCAACTCCCAGGGCTGGGGGCTAGGGCCCAGGGAGCTCAAGAGACTTTTTTGAGGCCCTGCACCTGGCCACGGCCAGGATGAGAGGCAAGGCCCACTACCCGAAAGGCCAGGGACCCACCGTACCTGGGTCACCTCAGTGCCACGGCTTGTTGACATCGGCAGCGTGAATCTGGACTCTCCCAGTCCTGGACACAGATGCACGCACACAGGATGGGAGGTGACCTTCACGAAAGTTGCCAGCCGCTAGCATGTCTGATTTGCCCACATACACAGAGCCCTGCCTTTGGTTTAGGGTTCGATCCATCAGTGGGAGGGCCAGCTCTGGAGTTCAAGTTTCTTAATTCCTTGGTGAGGAAAGGGAACCTTCCTCTTCAACTGTGGGTATGTTGCCCCACACCTCTTTGTGTCGCTTTCAAGTCACGATTCACCCTCATGCCTGCAGGGAGGGTTTGGGACCTGGGAACCCCAAAGTACTTGGAAAGCAGTTCCCCTGGCTCTCCCCAGCTGCTCTGCTCAGAGTTTGCCGTAAACCCAGAGCTTGAATGCCAGGAGAGCAGAAAGTCCCCTCCCTCCCACAGAAGGTTCTGGATTAGTGGCTGGCACAGAGACAGGCATGTCCATCAAGCATGTGGTGGGCAGGGGGTGGGCGGGAGGGCTTTGCAGGAGCAGCAGTGAGACAGAAGTGGAGGGCGGAGAGCATGAGGACCCCTCCCCATCTGGGGCCTGCTTGTCCTACAGCACAGAGGAGAAAAGGCCAGAAGGTTGTCAAACGCAGTTTCTGTTGTTACTGTTGTCATCATCGTTCTGGAGCCTTGCTTTTGTTTTTCTCTTCTCTTCTTTTCTTTTCATTCCCTTTGTGCATTTCTTTAATGGGGCGGGTGCTCCCTCAGGCCTCCCCTTGCCTCCCAGTGTTCGCATCCCTACTCTGCCCCCATCACCACCTGCATTGCAAACTTGAGCGATTGAAGGTCAAAACAAAAGCGGAGTCCATCCACTTTGCCCCACTTTCAGCCTTGACCTTCAGCCCCTCTGCTCGCACCCCAAGCATCCATCAGTAGCATAGTGCTGTTGCAGAGTCTGACATAAGCATCCCTTCTGCTTTGGCTCTATGTGGCTGGCGTGGTGCTGTGAGTTTGGGCCATCACCTGCCCTGTCCCCACTAGTGGAGCTCATGGTTCAGGTGAAGGCAGGCCAGCGCTCACATGTCGGGGCGGGCGGCGGACAGCAAGGAACAAACAGAGAAGTAAGCTTATGCTAAGTGTCCGGGACAGCTTCTAGAAGGATGTATGTGTGAGCCGGGTTCTGAATAAAGAGAAAAAGCCAGCACAGGACAGTCTGGCAGAACAGTCTAGGCAGGCGAAAGGGCAGGTGTAACGTTGCTGGAGAAGACTTTCGGCAGAGTTGCCCACTCACTGAGCCCTTGCTGGGTGCAGGCGCTGTGCTGGGTGCTGAGAGCTGAGGAGCTCGGTGAATCAGACGGAGCCCTGTCTTCAGGGGGCTACGGCAAGGAGACGGAGGGTGAGGGGGAGCCTTGAGGCTCAGTGGGGAAGAGCTTGTGCACAGGCCCTGAGGCAGGGGTGTGCCAGTGTTCTTCCCGGAAGAGCCAAGAAGCTGAGGCTGGAAAAGAAGGATGAGAAAGAAAACGGCCCGAGGCAGGCCCTGACTTGGCAGGAGGTGCGGCTACAGAAGGGTTTAGACCAGTGGAGGATGTGACTTGTTCGGGCTCTTATTTGAAAAGATTGCTTGGGCTGCCATGCAGAGAATAGACGGTAGAGGTCAAGGGCACTGGCAGGAAGACCAGGGAGGAGGCGTGGGGCGGGTGAAGCTAAAGTAGCAGCCGGAGCCCACAGTCTGGAGATAGGGACCCGGCACTCATTAGAAGACAGATGGAACTTAGGGCCACGGCAGATTCGAGCACCTGGGAAGTGTGCGGGTGTAGATGAAGAGAAAAGGTCCCAAGATGAGCCCTGGGGCCCCCAGATGTGAGGGGGGTGGGGGTGGACGGAGACCCTGCACACCCGTACCCAGCCAGGAAGCGGGGATGTGGCATGGGGAGCGCTGGATGCCCAGCTGGGGAGGTACCTGGGGAGCAGGGGGTGAGGCGAGAAGCGGCCATTGCCAGCATCTAGAGGGGACCGCAGCGCCAAGACAGGGTCTCTTTTAAGAGAGACAAATGAGTACGCTAGGCGAGGGAGGAGGCAACATCCGTGAGTGGGTGCAGGGCCCGGGGCGGGGTACCCAGGCAGTGCAGGAGCAAGCTGGCTGGCGCTCCGATGTCAGGAAATTGGCGGGGGGGGGGGGGGGGAGCACGGCGGGTCTCGGTTGGGGTGAGACAGGAAGGTACGGAAGAGCCCTCCAGCCCCAGCCCGACCTGATCCCCCTCGGCCTTCCCAGGCACCTTGGCTGTAGCCTTAGGAGTCAAGTTTACTGGAAAGTGCTTTCATGTCTTTTACTTTCAGATTAGCCCTCAGCAAAATGGAGTTTCGGGGGGTTCAGTGCACGGAGTGGACCCAGAGCAGCTCCTTCACCTGCTGTGATGCTCAGAGTCCCGACACCAGCCAGGCTGGGAGGGCAGGGCCTGACTCAATAGTCGGAGAGGAGGGAGGCTGCAAGGCACCCCGGGGATGTCAGCCACACAGGCAAGAGCCAGGGAGAGATCAAGAGACCAGGCAGTCGGAGTCTCCGCCCCTGGGGGCTTGAGTCCCAAGGGGCCCCCAGGGCCCTGCAGGTGTCACAGCAGTGGAGGTAGAGGGGCCTCCGCCGTGAAGGGGTTGGGGGACTGGGGGCCATGGGGCATGCTGCTGTAGGACGCTGGGGTCGGGGGTCGGGGGTCGAGGTGCCTCTGTGGTTTCGCAGGAGCCCGGCACTAGAACCGGAAGACCAGGGCTGATGGGGCCAAGGCCGAGGGCCCTCCTGAGCCTCCTTCAGTCCGGTAGAGCCCTCGGCCATCCCAGGGGAGGTGGAGCAGTGCATGCTGGGAAGGGGTGCACGCTGGCCGCAGCCATAGGCGGAGGTGGTTCAAAGGGGAGATATGGTGTTACTGCAGCGTGTGGGCTGTCGGTGGCACTGACAGCCTTGAGGGTGGCAAGGTCCCCTTGGGAGTGGTAGAGATGGAGAGGCGACCTGATGGTCCCAGGTCGGGAGAGTAGCCTGAGGCGGCCTGAGGGGAAGGGCAACGTTTCCGCTCAGCCGTGGTCACTCTTGGTGGGCGGTCCTGAATTCGGCTGTGGGGATGTGGTCAAGCCCCCGTGGGTGAGCTCGGGTCTCTAGGGCAGGCCTCTCTTCGACACTGCTGGCTGTCACCAAACCAGTGTCCCAGGAAGTGACTGTGTTCTTCAGTGTTGGGTGGCCTGAAAACACCCCATCGTAACACCAATACCAGTGACTTGTTAACAGCCCAGGATGGGAATGCGGGGAAATGGGACCTGTAGGAAGGCCAGAAGAGACTCTGGCGGCCAGGAGCCCCAAGAGCCCCAACCGTGAGTTTGCGCCAGCGGCCCTGGCACCCCCTGTTGGTGATTGAGTGACTGCTCGAGTCCGCACTCTGTTGATAGGCGGAAAACAAGGCTAGGGACAAGACAGTCATTAAAGTGAGGCTGGTTATACCTGGGAGGAGCACCCTGAAGGAACATTCCAGAGCTGCAGAAGCTGAAGAGGGAAGGGCTGGCTGCCCTTTTTGGGCAGAGACGATGGAGTTCAGCCAGGTGCAGGGAGACCTGGGATGGGTCTCAGCAGGGCTCTGGCCTGATCACTTGACCCAGATCCAAATGAGGGGAGGAGCTCAGCTAGAGGAAAGGGTGTAGCCCAGGTCATCAGATCATTGCAGGAAAACTTACCACAAAGGCCCCCAGGGTCAAGGGCAGTGGGATCCAGCTTACTCTCCTTTCTCCACCACTGCCAGGTAGCCGCAATAAACGTCCCGGTAGCTCTCCCACAGTTCTGGCACCAGGAAAGGCCCAAATAATGAGTCCACATCTGCCGTGACTCCAAAAACTGAATTCTATTTCTTTTTATTAAAAATGTCAAATGATGCTTACCTCAATTTCTGTGTTAGCCCTTTCTCAGGAGCCAGTCTGGGGGAACTAAGGAACTGAGTGCAAGTAGTTGGCCATCTGTAATCCAAAAGATGTGACTTCACCAAATTCAAAGAAAATCCTAACCAGACTTAAGATCTGGAGTTAGAAAATTCCAATTTTACGGAGCTCTTTGGCTGATTATTTTTGCACTCAAATGACTGAGATTCAACTGGTTTAAATTGATTTAAATTGTGCTTGGCCAAGCAGTGACAGTCCTGGGTTCCAGACACTGGAGGGTTGAAGGAGACTCATTGTCAGCGCTGTGATTCATGGTCTAAACTAGGGGGCAGCAAACTTCTCCTATAATGGACCTTAGAGTAATTATTTTTACTTTGCAAGCCAGGTCTCTGTCGCCACTACCCAACTCTGTCCTATGATCTCAAAGACCCCCACGAACCATGCAGAAATGAATGGGTGTGGTTGTGTGCCAGTAAAATTGTATTTATAAACCCAAGCCAAGGGCCAGGGTTAGCCCCTGGGCCCCAGTTTGCCGACACCTCGTCTAAACCAAGAAAACCAAATCCTAGAACCTTTGACCTGGAAATGACGTTACAACCGATGTTGTGTCCAGCCACTCACATAGGAAGGAGCTGGCTTCCCCATCTCAGCACAAGGCCAGCTGGCTCACGCGGGGCCCTGCAGAGGCCTTCCCTCTGCCCAACAGAGGTCGACTCTGGCTTCTAGAACCCAGAGGGAGCCCAGGGTGGGGGGCCAGGGTGGGAACAAAGAGAGGCAGCAGCTCTGTGAGGATATTTGAGCACACATCTAAGTGCAGGTGGGACTGAAGAGACGACAGGGTAATTCTGGGAGCACGAGCCTGTAGGAGGTGGCTGAGCCCAGCTGGGGCCGAGGGCCACGGTAGCCAGGGATCAGGGCATTGTGGGATGTGCTTCCCTGCGGGGAGTTATGCTGATCTGAGGTCTGCAAATGCCAGTGGAGCAGCCAGGAACAAGGGCAGGAGACGCACAGGCAGAAGTCCTTGAAGGGAAACGACCACCCAATCAGCCACAGGCCAGGAGGGTTGTAAGGAGGCTTGAGGAACCATCTCGGTGGGTCAGGGCCTCCCAGCAGGATAGGCTTGGTGGGTGCAAATTCAAAGCGGGGCCATTTTCAGTCTTGGATGCCTCCAGATGGGAGACTGGCAGGCTCTCGCGCCTGGAGCTCTGAGGAGACGCCGGGGCCACAGTCTCTGATTGTAGCCAGATGAGTCCCCGGCGAAGAGGTGGGCCTGGGCGTTTGAATAGAGGGGAGGAGGACAGGTTCCAGGCCGGGGCTCTCGGGCACCATGGGACAGAGGAAGGAGAAGTGGAGGAGACAGGGCCAGAGCAGTCAGGGAGGTAGGAGGAGGGTCACGCGGTGGCAATGTCAGGGAAACCAGGAGGGCTTTCCAGGAAGCAGGGCAGTCAGCTGTGTTGAGTGGCCCCAAGATGGAGACACAAAAGTAGCCAGTGCGCTTAGCAGCAGGAAGACTGATGGCCACGTGGGTCCGGGCACGGTTCGTGCTAGTTACAGTTACGAGAGCTGGCGGGAGAGAGGAAGAGTCTATAGAGAAGCTGGGGAGGGTGACCCATTTGAGGATAGGCTGGGGACTTTCTCTTACCAGAAAGTTCTTGAGACTTTCTGGTAAGAGAAAGTGGGGAGTCCACTCTCTACCATTCTCCCTTTTTCAAATCATCTTTTTGTTCTACCAAGTTGGAATTCAGATTTGGCAGAGGGCCCGGGGGCCACCTAAGCCAGTCCTGCCCGCTCCTGGAGCTGGGAAAGTGGGGGTAACAGCTAAGAGTCCCAGGCATTTACCACTCATGAGTTCCAAAATATGTGCACAGGTCAGCCTAGAGAAAGCTACCGCCCTTTGTCCCGCATATGGATCAGTTGATGAGACATAGCCCCAAACCCGAACACCCTTACTGCAACCACACAGAGCTGCCCGTTGTTCCATTCCAATGGATGGCCATTTGTCAGCGGTGACCTTGTGCTATTGGTGTGGGTGGAATTTGCCAGCATTAGCCAGCCATTGACTATCTCCTTCCTTCCTTCCTTCCTTCCTTCCTTCCTTCCTTCCTTCCCTCCTTCCTTCCCTCCTTCCTTCCTTCCCTCCTTCCTTCCTCTCCTCCTTCCTTCCTCTCCTCCTTCCTTCCTCCCCTCCTTCCTTCCTCCCCTCCTCCTTTCCTTCCATCCTTTCTCCCTCCCTGTCTTCCTGCTCCCCCCTCGCACCCCTGTCCTTGCACCTTCCACTCCAGATCCGGGTGGTGAAAGCGTTCCGTAGCTCACTCTATGAAGGCCTGGAGAAACCGGAATCCAAGACCTCCATTCATAACTTCATGGCGACGCCCGAGTTTCTGATCAATGACTACACCCACAACATCCCACTCATCGATGACACGGACGTGGACGAGAACGAGGAGCGCCTGCGGGCCCCCCCGCCCCCGTCCCCCAACCAGAACAACAACGCCATAGACAGCGGCATCTACCTGACCACGCACGGCACCAAGTCAGCTACCTCGTCAGTGTTTTCTTCCAGACCTGGGAGCCCGCTCCACAGCGTGGAGACGTCCCTCTAGGGGACCCCGCTCTCAGCACGCGCACGCCACACGCACGCGCGCTCGGGCGGGATGGCGCAGGCCTGCAAGGAGGATGGTGCCCCGACGGCGCTTGCGGGAAGCCGATCCATCCAAGGCTTCCTACCCGGGACTGAAGACGAGGAGGGAGAAACTAGAGAGTGACAAGAGCTGTGTTTCCCTTTTTTCTATCGAAGCATTTTTTTTTTTTAACGGACACTACAACTCTGCCAGACGGGTCGCTGTCCGGGCTGTGTGGTGGGGCAGGGGCCCGTTCGCTGGGAGCTCGGCGGCACCCTAGGGAGAGCCCTGCAGGGCCTGGAAGGATGCCCAGCCCGGACCACCCACCGCCGGGAGCCGCCTGCAGGTGTACCAGCGCCACCAAGCGCCCGTTCCCCGGGACACATGTGCAGTCCGTATGTGTGTGCGTGTGCATAGATATGAGCGTGCGTATAGACATATACGTACCTATATGACCAGATGCATATTTAAAGAATAAGGAGCTATTTATCAGCATGAATTTCCATTCCTCTTATCGGGTGTTTTCATTTTGAAACCTCATTATTTATTGTGGCAGGTTTTTTTTCAGGGAACTAGACTGCAAGAATATCTTTTTGGTGGCTTGCCCCCCCCCTCGCTGCCCCCCACTTTCCGCCCAGCCTCCGTTCCCCATCCCAGCCCTTCCTCCCCGCACAGTTCCCGAGGATGTTGCACTTTGAGACCCCTGCCTATAGAGGAAAACAAAACAAAACAAAACCCTTGCAATGGAATTTTTTATTTAAAAGGAAAATACCAAAGTATTGATGAGAAAGATCCCCTCCAGGGCCTGGAAAGGGGACTTTTGCTTTCGGTTTCAACTGGTTTCAACTCCAAGTCCTGGATTCTGGCTGGTGGGCTTTCTTTGTCCGCACCCCTACGTCAACAGCATGAAGCACCACCCCCTGCCTCGCTGACGCCTTGGGAGAACCCAGAATTCCTGGAGCAGCCCCAGGAGAGCCAGGGCCAGAGGTGGGGGGTGGGGCAAGCAGCAAGAGTGAGGCAAAAAGCGGCAGAGGAAGAGGTACCATCACAACCCAAGAGGAGCTGATATGACTGCAACCGAGAAGTTGTACCGAGGTGTCTGTCGAGTGGCTGGAGCAAGTTCTCGGTCATCGCCCGCCAAAGCACTCTTCCGACCCGGATCTTCTCCTTCAAGGACAACTGTGACCCACAAAGGCAGCCACCTACGGTGACGTGGGGGAAACAGATGTGGCAGCGAAGCCCCTGGGAGCAACGGCACCTCGTCGCTGTCGCTGCGATCACACCTGGCGCTCTCTCTCACGGGCGGGGAAGGCTGAGGAGGCCAGCCTCGCCATGCCGGCTGAGCACCCCGTCTGCACGTGGGAGAGCTGGGCCTGGGCTCCCCAGACGGTTCCCTCGGGAGCCTCTCCTTGCAGTGTGGGCACGCCTCGTGCCAAGCCTCAGTTTCCCCGTGAACGTGCACTGACCAGAACAAGCAGAGGTCCCTTTACCTTCTGAGTTCACATGTCTTGTGTTTTGCAGAGAGGCAGTTCGGGTGCATGTGCCTACCACTTGAGCCTGGGGCTGAGCCACTGAGGGCCAGCCGCGAGCGGAGGGAGGCGGGAAGGAATGGGAACCGCCGGTGTGGGTGGCCGGCAAGGCTGGCTCGCAGCACGCACCCTGTCCTAGGCCCACGGGCAGGGACTCGTCTCACCTCCACCCGCATCCATGAGCACCGAGGTCGCCATTCCCACCGCTAACAGGAATGGCGCGTCACCCCTGAGCGGGAGTAGTCAAATCTCGGGCAAAGGAATTTTGGTTAGAAAAGAAAATCCCACTGAAAATGCCAGCTACAGATAACTTAAAGCCATCCCTTTATTCCAAAGGGCACATTGAGAATGTTACCCATTTGTAAATTGTTCCCTAATGTCCTTGTTTAACCGACAAAAAAAGGGCAACTCAATCTGTTGAGGGTCTGTGTGTTCTGAAACTAGAAATAACATTGGAAATCTTTTCATTCTCTGTTATAGACACATCAGTAGAACTAATGGTCACTATAGATTCCAAAAAACCCTCACTGCTGCTGTACAAAGTTGCCTACGGTACGTGTGGATTGTTTAGTCCCCCAGGTTGCCAGGTGTGGGGTTCAAAAAAGGGGCGCCGTGACCTCGGAGTGTTGCTCTGCTTTCTGTACGGTCTTCAGGCCGAGGCACCTGTCTCATCAGGAAGCCCGTCTCTATAAAGCATATTATACGGAATGGCTTGGTCAACTGTGTTCAGTTATTAAATACGTTTTCCATTTTTATCTGCCTGTTATAAAGATGAACGAAAATTATCTTAATGAGGAAGACCAGATGCATCATAACTTAAAGTCTGTAATAATTTCCTAATTTAAAGAATAGTCCGAAATTTCCATGTATTAAAAAAAAAAAAAATGAAAGCCTCCTACAGCCCCAGTCTGGGTAACGTGTGTAATTTGTTAGTTTTTCGGGAATTGTCATCCGGAATGAAAAGGAGGTGTCTGCATCCACTTCGCCAGGCCGAGATGAGCCCCAGGGGAGGCAGAGCACCCCCCCCCCCGCCACCAGGTGTGTGGCCACCTCCCCAATCCTTCAGGGAGGCAGCAAGGGCTCGCCTGCCCCATCGGGTCAGAGGCGCTCCCAGTGGAGGTCTGCGTGGTGACCCTCTGACTGTCTTGACCTAGAGGGGCCTGGCCTGGACGTCCAGGCTGGCGTCCTCAAAGGAAGGCGAGGGCTGGGAACAGCAACCCAAACGGGAGAGCCTGGGACACACTCGGGCTCCGTCTTTTTTTCTTTTTTTCTTACGGCAAAATACATACCACGTAAAGGTCGCCATCCTAACCGTTTTTAGGCAAACAGTTCAATGGCATGGACTACTTGCACACCGCTGTGCAGTCATCCCCACCGTCCGTCTCTAGAACATCTTCATGTCCCCAAACTGAATTCTGTTCCCATTAGACACTAACTCCCCACCCCGCTCCCCCAGCCCCTGCTACCCACCATCTTTTCTGTCTCTGTGAATGTGAGTTCACATCTGTGTGAGTCTTAGAGTTACTCAAAGCAACTCGCAGAACTGGAATCCTACAATTTCTGTGTGCGACAGGCTCATTTCGCGCAGCACAGGGTCCCCAGGTTTCGTGCATGTTGTAGCCTGTGTCAGAATTTCCTTCCTTTCTGAAGCCGGGTAACATTCCATCGAACTCGTAGACCGTAGTTTCTTTGTCCACTCATCTGTCAGTGGACACTCGAGTTGCTTTTACCTTTCGCCTGCTGTGAATCGTGCTGCTGTGAACCCAGGTGTGCAAATAACCCTGTGAGTCCCCGCTTTCGATCCTCTTGGGTCTGCACCCAAAAGTGGGATTGTTGGGTCATATGGTAACGCCATGTGTCATTTTTTGAGGACCCCTCCCCCACCAGCAGTGCACATGGGTTCCAATCACAGACTTCCTCTTTAATCCAAAGCCATGGAAAGAAAACCCATTATTTTACTCCTTCCCTTGCTCTGTGGGTCATTCCCCCATCTGTTCCTTTGCTCACTATGTGTCTTTGAACACCTGTTGGGAGGACGTCTGTGCCCCGTGACCCACCCCTCTGCTCTGCCAGCAGAGCCATGAAGGCAGCTCGGGTCTAAAACTTGCCACGTCTCCTCTCCTTGTGCTTCTATTTCTCCACTCCACACATCACCCTTTTAAACTTGGCAATGCCGGCGGGTGCATTTTCCAGGGAAGCTGCCAACAAAGGACAAAAATGACTTCTAAGTTCCCTCCCAACCGCCAGAGCCCACACTTCTAAAAAAGGCAAAGAGACAAACACCAGAAAACAGCAGAAAAACAAATAGCGGAGAGCCCTTGCTTCACTGACGTGGGAGTCCATCTGAAACCACAAGGCGAAGTGAGTCTAGCTTGGGCCAAGTGCCTTATCATGAGAGCTGGCACCTCATGGACAGATGTTGCGCTGCCCCAAAACCGTTCGTTTCTGTCCGTGGAGACTCTTGTCCAGTCCTGCTATCAAATATGGCCCAGGTTCCCGTGGAAAAGAATCGGTAGCCAGCCATCCCTCCACAAAGCCGCCCCCGTTTCCCCACCCAGCCAGAGGTCAGAGAGCAAGGTGTCGGCAGGGCGGCGCTCCCTCCGAAGGTTCTAGGGGGAGGCTCCGTCCTCGTCTCTTCCAGCCTCTGGTGTTGCTGGCAGTGCGTGGCCTTCCTTGGCCAGTAGGCACAGCACTGCGGTCTCTGTTGTCACATGGCCTGCTCCCTGCTCGTGTCTGTCACCGTGTCTGCTCTCAGCTTCTTATAAGGATACCAGTCCCGTGGGATTCAGGCCCACCCTACTCCCGCAGGATCTCATCTGACACTGACAAAGACCCTATTTCCAAATAAGGACCGGTCCTCACATTCCAGGGGTTAGGACGTAAACACATCTTCTGGGGGACACCATTCACGCAACCACAGCTGGAAAAGAAGAGTCCCTCACAGGACCTGGATTGCCCCCCTCCTCCCACTGGTTTGACAGGCCAAGCAAGGCTCAGCCATTTATCACGTTACAGTAATTAAGACATGCTGGGGGGGGGCGCTTGGGGGGCTCAGCCGATTTAAGCGTCTCACTCTTGATGTCAGCTCAGGTCTTGATCTCGGGGTCCTGAGTTCGAGTCCTCCACTGGGCTTAAAATAAAAGACATGCTCTGGACTAAAAAGCTCCTGGAAGTTTTAGGTTCTGGAAAATCTGTCAACCCCTTATTGTGACCAATCCCTTTCCTTCATCAGGAAAACACAGACGCCCCCTGAGTGATGAGCACGGACAGCACAGGCCCCCAGGCCAGCACACAAGCCAGCAAGTGCCTGGGCAGCGTGATAGGCACACACGAGGGTCCAGGAATTTTCAAGTAGTAAGCAGCAATCGCCGATCATTTGGGCCAACCTGCTCAATTTACAAGGTGGGAAACTGAGTCCCACAGACGGGAACTTGCTGGCTATGCAGGCATCGTAAAAGGAAACCTAGAGCTACAAACTGCCCAGAGAGCCCGTCATTAGCCGCAGCAGACCAGAGCTGACGGAGCCACGCTCTCCCCGTTCGGCACAGCGGCTCCCAGCCAGGGCTGGGGATGTTCACCAAATCCCTACAGAGCTTTATCCAACTATCCTCCCTTCTTTCTGGTAAGTCCTGGGGCCGAGGGTGGGGAGGAAACAGAGTGGAACAGGTGCAGATGGAGAGAGCTCTCTTAGATGTACCGTCCCCTCCACCTGGCCCTCCCATCCAGAGCAGGGGGTTCTGGTCTCTGAGAAACTGACCTCACATCGATTGTGGGGGAGCCAGCTGCCTCGCTGGGGGCTAAACCCTGAGGTCCAAAGATTTCCAAAGCCATCGAAGCTTCTCTAAGTGCCGGTGATCTTGTCAGGGGAGAGAAGACAGAGAACCCGCCAGTGAAACACCCATCACCTAGTTCCATTCCAATCAACAGTAAGTGCTGGCCAAGGGCAGTGCCCGGTCAATGCAGGACAGGCAAGACTGGGATACGGGGGGGAGGGGGGTCCTGGGCCCAGCCTGTTGGGCGGAAGGACTTGAGAGAGACAAGGTGCTTTTTAAATAGCAGAAGACAGAAAGGACCAGTGAGAGAGCCAAAGCTGCCCACAGAGGCCTGCCGCTGGCCCCTCGCCACCCACCCCCCTCCCCGTGCTCAGAGCGCCAGCCCCATGCCCTGGGCCTGGGCACCAACCCTGTCCTCGGAGAGCTCCCAGGTGAGCTGGGTGGACACACACGGAAAGGACCTGGTGGAAACGTGGACATTTTCTCTGATCCCTCATCCTGAAGACAAATAACACAGCTGCTTAGTAAACTCACGCAAGCCTCGCTGCCTGACTTGTCACCAGTGTGTGAGCCCTCCCTGTCTCCTCCACCAGAGACAAGCGCTTGGAGGCACCCTGGCCGACCCCAGGCATTGCAGCGGGTTCCCACACCTGTGGGCGCCGGAGGGCGTGGCAGCCAGTCCCCAGAGCCCATGCTCCGCTGGCCCTCACACCATCATGTGTTGAAGGACGGCCCCACCAATGTGTGTCGAGCCCAATGTGCATCCCCACGGAGAACAACCTAGGCTGCTCTGTTTCTCTGGGCAGCCCAAAGCAGTTCTTCTGGAAAAAGGGCCTTCTGGGTAGGTCAGGAGGGAGCCATGGCTCTGAGATTCTCTAGACTCTCCCAAAGTAAGCCTCGCTCGCTGAGCGGGACTGCCAGGCTCTGCGAATGTTCCAGTGGAGGAGCGAGGACACGTGGACTCCCTCGGGGCACGCCACCGTGACGTGAGCACACGCTGGGCCATCACGCCGTGAGAAAGCGATGGATACCCCTGCCCCCAAGAACACCGCAGGTGCACGAGGGGCAGTTCCGCCCAGAGAGAGCATTTTAGGGGAAACTGAGGCTGGGTGGCACCCATCAAAAGCCCAGAGCAGCACAGGCCACAGGGCAATGACAGGACATCACATTTGACTTGTATCATCTTTTATTATACAAAATAGAATTCCATCTATGTCACACATTCATCCTTTCTATAAATCTGGCTTTTAAAAAATCCCCAAGGGTGCAGTCTTATCTGTTCTCTGGTTTTCCTTCCAATGATGTCACAGCTCAACTGCATTTAGTGCCCTCTCAAAGGACAAAATCAGACAGGGACGCCTTGCGGGCCCTTCCCCTGGCCCGCCCCGGCCTGCCCGCAGGACGTATGGCTCCTGTCACCGTCTGGACCACAGCTGCTAGGGACAGTCAAAGCATGAGAATCAAAGTGGCAGCATATGTCATCGCCTTCACCAGCCTGTCTCCAGAAGCACAAAACCAGTCCTCGCAGCTGGTCCTCTGGGGACCAGCTGTCACGGCGATGTGGTGGCGCTGTCCCCAGGCGGCCGAGCATCCCGGGCTTCTCTTTGGGCAGGCCTGGACCAGGGCCTTAGGGGATCTCTGTGTCCATGGTATAAATCTGAATGAGATCAGACACAATGTTATCAATGATTGGCTTGGTAAGGTCGTCACTAAACACCTAGAAAGGAGAAGGAAAACAGGTTCTGATTAGACACCCTCTGCATCAGACAAGGCACCCTCCAGTAAGCGCGGAATCACACTGCATAGGGGAGACAGCCCGGGGACTTGGCTATCACAAATAATGGTGGCTCTCTGCAAAGCCAGTTTACTTCCAGCCTGCCAAGGCTGATCACAAAGCAGAGAACATTCCAGATGGAAGAGGACTTGGTGATCACCCAGTCCAGATGGGACAGGGAGTTGGTGACCGAGCTGGGCCAGGAGTCCATTTCCAGGGGTTAGCAGGCTAGATCACCCAAAGCCCCCTCCACCGTGGGCCGGGCCTGGAGAGCACCTGGGCCAGACGTCCTCCTGACTGTGCGCGAGAGCTCATCAAAGCGTAAAGTGAATCCCCAGGGACCCAAACCACGAGGAGTGTGCAGCTCGGGGCTAACCCTGCATGTTCCCAAGGAAGTTCTGGCCCTTGCCCAGCCCCTGGGAAAGGACTTCTAGGCCCCTGGCACATCCTGCCTGACGAGAGGGTCTCGGATTCCCTGAGGGCCCTGCCAGGCCGTCTGCACCGACAGCGTGATTCCTGGTGGGGCCCCGGCTTCACGTCTTGGGGGCAGAGACTGAGGATCTGAGGTCAGCCACGCGGGAGCCCCGGGCCCACAGGACCGACCCCCACTGAAGTCCCCGGACGCCGGCGCTCAGGGGAGCTTCCCCGGAGGCGGCATCCTGCGCGCCTCGTCGCGCGTCACCGCGGGACGGACCGCACTGCCCCACGACCCCCCTGGCCAGGGACCCGGAAGCCCGGCCCCGGTCTGTCCCGGACCCCGCCCTACGCCCCTTGGTCCTTGCTGACTACCCCCGTATCCTCTCACTGTAAGCAGCCATTGTAACGGCCACAACCACGAGTAGGACAGCTCTGCTGAGTTCCGTGGCCCTCCTAGTGCAGCACCGAGCCCTAGGGTGCTCTCGGGGACCCGTGATGACATGGAAAGTAAAAGGCAAAACAAGGAGATCTTGGTTTGATGCTGTGGCCCACCTCAGGCCCAGGGCTTGCTGCTTGGGGAACCAAAGTGCCAGGAGGGTTAAGGTTTTGGGCCGAGCCAGGGCAAAAAGTAGACCCGAGTCCACCCCCTCTACGGCCCCCAAAGAAAGCTAGGACCCTCCACAAGCCACTACTGCAGGTAGGAAACAGTGACCTGAAAATCCCCTAAGCCCTGGCTCACAGAGATTGGCCATCTCACCCCAGACTCTGGGTAGAAAATCAATGCTTCAGAAACATGTGTGTTCCTGGAGACCCCAAGCAGAGCAACACCGTTAAAAAGTAGTCCAGGGCCAGAAGCTGGAAGCAGCCCAAGCGTCCATCCACGGAGGAACGCGCAGACACAACGTGCTCGGTCCACAGCATGGAACAGAATTCAGCCTTAGCAAGGACAGAAATCCTGCACCTACTACAACATGCTACGGCTTGAGAGGCACTGCCCCGTCCGCCCAGCGGCCCGACACGGCTTGGCACAAAGGCCCGCCTCGCCACTGTCACACGCCAGTGCGGGCAGGCTGCTGGGGGAGAAGCACATCAGGCTCGACCGAGTGTCCCGCCCAGCCCCCAGGAGACAAGTGACCACAGACAGGCGGTTACTGCAAGGAGGAAAAGCGTTTCCCAGCTCAGACTTCAGTGTCCCGGGGCCGGGCAGGCGGGGGCGTCATCCGGAGCCGCTTATCATTAGGCAACTGGTCCTTGCACGTCACGAGCCCCAAGGGCAGCTTCGGCTGCTCCTGGCACGTGTGGCCCAGAGCCAGCCAGAACAGGTAAAGAGCTGAGTGAACGGGGATGCGCCACCCCGTCCTGCCCGGCACCTTTGGCTGGTGAGGGCCATGCACGGCAGCCAGAGGCAGCAAGGTGGCGCCCAGTGAAGTTCAGGAGCAAGTGAAAAGAAAGGAGAGAAGAAAGGAAGACACAAACAGAGGCGAGCGAGACGATGGGAAACAAGCGATGGCACCACAGGTCTAAGCAGCCCAGAGACGGGCTGCCGTGCCCACCAAACGTCCTGTGTGAGCAGGGCCAGGAAGTGGCAGCCCCTTGTGCTCCCACCCGATTCCAACAGAGCAGGGACACCACGGTCACGTGATCTGGAAGCCCCCGAGAAGCCCCAGCATGGAGCAAGATGCCTCTTCAACCCCATGCTGCCAGAGGAGGCGTGTCTCACCCGAGAGCGGGACGACACATGCGTGTGCTCAAGGGTGCACGAGCACCTACTATGTGTCAGTGTGCTCAAGGGTGCACGAGCACCTGCTATGTGCCAGCTCTAGGCCCTGGTCATAGGGCGGCTGATAGAGCAGACAACATCCTTGACCTCCAGGCACTGACAGTGCGATTGGGTGGGGGGTGGGCGGTTCCACAGGCAATAAAGGACATAGAACAAAAAGCAGGAAAAGCCGGGTGTCCGGGGAGGGCAAGCAGGCTGGGGGAGGAGCATCAGGAAAGGAGAGACATCATCCGAGCCAAGAGCGGCAGGAAGGGAGGGGCAGCCAGGAGCACACACGGGAAGGTACCCAGGTGGCATCCTCTGTTCATGAAACAGATGACACATTTTAGATTTCTGGCCACTGGGGGTTTTGCAGGGGACGAAACCTTCAGTCACCGAAAATACTGCTTGCAGAGGACCTCCTACAGGGCAAGGCCACACAATGAGGGGTTATGACAAAGGAGCAGCAAGCTTCAAGTATGGGAAAGGACAAACTGCAAATGATCTCCAAATTCCAAAGTCGATAGGGCTGCAGAAGTCCTTGAGGGCAGCAGCCCTTCCCACAGACTCGCCCTCTACAAACAGCACTGTGCATTCGGCAGGTCTGGGGGAGGCCAACGAATCTTCCAAGCACCAGGCTCCTTATCCACCCTCTAGCCACCCACCCAGCCCTCCACCCGTCTGTCATCTATCTACCTGTCTGTCATCAGTCCATCCTTTCAGAGGACCCCCTATAACTTCTCCTGATGCGAATCCATGCATATTAAGCCGTGATCTATGGTAAGCTCCCACTCGGTCCAATAAAAGTGCTCGGTTGAGCAAAGTGCCTCTCAAGTGGCGGCCATCCCCACCCCGGGACACTTGGTGATGTCCGGAGACACTTCTGGTCGCCATGATCGAGGCAGGGGATACTCCCGGCACCTACAGAGCGTGATCTAGCCCCCAACGTCCACAGGGCCAAGGTGGAGGGCCTCTCCTGCCTTAGACTACTGTGACGGGCGACGTTCGAGCTTCAATGTCCCGCAGTGGCACGTATCTCCCTTCACGGAGAATCACTACAAGCAGGCACAGGCACCCGGGTACCGGGACTCCTGAAAGTCCTCAGGCGAAGGAAAGCAGAACACTCAGCAGTCACCTCACCTGCCACCACGGCTTCTCGGCCTCGGCCTCGGCGGGCACCTCGACCCCGTAGGCCTGCAGGGCCAGGTGGAGCACTGCCACGGCTATGTGCTGAGCCCGGAACCGGAGGCACAGCCCCCCATGGTAGCTGTCCCGCAGCAGGGCCCAGGCAGTGACGGAAATGGGGGTCCGCTGCCAGCTGTAACGATTCAGCCAGTTCTTGAGGGAAATCAGGTAGTGGAGCAGGTACTGCAAAGACACACCAGTCAGCCGGTTGGCCTTCAGGGCTCCAGTCCCTAGCCACCTGCCTCCCCACTGCGAGGCGCTGTGGCCCCCGCGTCCACCCGCCACTCTCTGCTCAAGCCCTCCAACGGCTCCCTGTGTCACTTAGGAAAAAGCCCCGCTGGGGGCGCCTGGATGGCTCAGTCAGCTGAGCACGTGACTTTTGATCTCAGCTCAGGTCTTGACCTCAGGGTTGTGAGTTCGAGCCCCATGTGGGGCTCCACACTGGGCGTGAAGCCCACTTCAAAAAAAAAAAAAAATGAAAAAAGCCCCAGTATCTTCCACTGGCCCCCAAGCCCTGCCAGCCCTGCCCTGCCCCACCCCCTACCATGTGGGAACAGGCCAAGCACGGTTCCCTCATGGCCTGGTCATTTACTGCTCCCTCTGCCTGAAATCATCTCTCCCCACTGAGCCGGTCCCTGTGTGCCCACCCACC
This sequence comes from Neofelis nebulosa, assembly GCF_028018385.1. NCBI lineage: Eukaryota > Metazoa > Chordata > Mammalia > Carnivora > Felidae > Neofelis > Neofelis nebulosa. The sequence continues at coordinate 126,361,033 of NC_080800.1, forward strand.
GTCAACTGGCGGCCCCGCTCCCGGAACCCGCCTGGGCCGCTCTCGATGGCCACCCGTGCCACAGTCCATCTCCATCACGGGCCCCTGCTCTCGTCATCGTCAGAGGTCATTCGGCACATCCCCCTGCCCAACTCCACACCGGCGCCAGAAATCGCGCCCTCGTCTTCCGGTCCAAACATCGTGCCAGCCTGTGCGCCCAGCCTGAGGTCGGGGACTGCCCAGAGACAGGACGCCTGCTTTCAGGGGGACTAAAACTGGTGACTGTGTGTCCCGGTACAGCCCTTGGCTGTAAACTCTTAACGACCTGTCGGCTCAGCTCCCTGTCAGCTCTCGCTCTGGGAAGACAGCCGCTTTGCTTGAACCGCCCGGTCCACAGGCGTGAACACACAGGCGCGGGACTCTTGCACGCCATGGGACAGGGGGCTCAACTGCTGCCCTACACCCCGTCCCAACCCGACGGAAGGGGAAGGCCACTAGGCTCAGGGTAACGCTGAGCCCCGCTCCCCTGCCCGATTACCCCCTTGGCCGCTGCCGCTCGTCCTCAGACTTGGTGCCACGAGTGCCCCCCCTAGAGCCAGAGCGGCTGCTGCCTTTCCCATGCATCATGCCACCAAATGAAAGCACAACTGTTTCAAAATCTCCACCAGGGGCTTCTGGGATAGGAAAGGCGGTTTGGAAGGGGGGGGGGCGGGGGGGGCGGAGATTACAAGAACCCCCCGGGGGTGATGGGGTGCTTTTATATTTTAACTGCGCTGGCAAACAGATGAAGGCAGTGACGTGACGAAATGGTGTGGCACCGTGCAGTACAAGTAAGAAGCAACAACCCCGGTAACGACTACAGGGTCCCACAGTGTCTCTGTCCCAAGTAGGATTCTCTGTTACTTCCTCCGACTGCTTGTAAATCTACAATTACCTCAATACAAATTTCAGTTGGGTTTTTTATTTATTTTTTTAACGTGCATCTATTTTTGAGAGAGAGAGACAGAGCATGAGTGGGGGAGAGACAGAGACAGGGAGAGACGGAATCGGAAGCAGGCTCCAGGCTCTGCGCTGACAACACAGAGCCCGATGCGGGACTCAAACTCACGAACCGCAAGATCATGACCTGAGCCAGATTCAGAAGCTTAACTGACTGAGCCACCCAGGCGCCCCAATAAAACTTTCAATCAGAAAAGAGGCAAAATCCTGGTCAAGACACCCCCGTCCCAACCCCCCACTGCCCCACATGTGTCCCTGCAGGCCACCTTTCCAAGCTGCCCACATGGGGGCCTGGACCCCAAAGTATCACCACATCCAAGTACTCAAAGGGTGTCACACAGTCCTGCTGGGCCTTGTCGATTCCTAGCCGTTAAAAGTGTGCCACTCAACTCTGTGACTCAGCTCGTCTTGTGGGTTTGTAAGCACAGCTGAGCAGGATGTGAGCTCTGCAGCCGAGCAGCACCTCTCAGGGACAGGGCCTCGGGGAGATCACGAAAGCAACCCCGTTTCCCCGTGGTCCACTGAGCATACCATCTATGTGGGTCACGGGGTCTGCCAGGGCTTTGGAGAATCACACGGATCTCGGCTTGTGGCCTTGGCCACGCAGGCAGAAAGGCAGACGCCGACATCGGAACTGCCCGAGAGAACCCTGAAAGCGGAACAAGCGAGGCCACCAAGCCAGTCACCGTGTGCAGCCGGGGGCCCCCAGTTCCCAGAGGTGGCTCTGCTCTGCCTCGCACACCCGACATGTTCTTGAGGGTTCAGTGGGTGCCGTCTCAGGACAAAAGAGAAAAATGAGCTCGTGCCTCCGGAGACAGTTGCCAATTCCCCAGCATGTACCTTGTGTGGGTGCTGGAAGGAGACTTGGAAACGCAGGACTCTCAGCATGAGGAGTTCACACTGCACTATACTGTCCCGCAGGGCCCAGAAGCGGGAGTCCAGCTCCAAGGGTTCACTGCCCGGGTGAAAGTACCTGCACGGAGAGACAGCAACGCTTATGGCAGCCAGGGAAGTTTCCGTGAGGAGCCCCTCGAGTCGGGTGACATCCAGATACACACTGCAGCGTTCTTCGGCCCAGCCTACTTATGTTTTGCTTTCGTTTTTGTTTTCTTGAGTAAGAGATAGCGCGCGAGTGGGAGAGGGGCAGAGAGAGAGGGAGACGCAGAATCCGAAGCGGGCTCCAGGCTTTGAGCTGTCGGCACACAGCCCGCTGTGGGGCTCCAACCCACGATCCGTGAGATCGTGACCTGAGCGCAAGCCGGACGCTTAACCGACTGAGCCACCCAGGCGCCCCTCCTACTTATGTTTTTATAAGTCATCCTTCATTTATACGTCTAGGATACGGCATCAGAACAGTAACCAGCAGACAAAAAGCAGCCCGCTTCTGGCTTTAGCCCTGACGGGCTGTACCAATCCCTCGGCAAGAGGTCAAGTGTAAAGATGACCTCTCTGCACCTGCTCCGGAGGGACCGGAAGCTCTTACTCTGGGCCCAAGGAAGGCGTGTAAACACATCATGGGGCTGCTGCGTGCAGAAGACTCCATGTATTTCAGCTGTTTGTTTCCCGGACCCTACTGTCCTTATTGGCACCCTATACATCCACGACAGTCCCAGCTACGCAGGATCACCAACATGTACGGATTCCCACTCAAGGGACCAAAATTCTCTGCCGATGATTCAGCCTCCCTAGCTCTTCACTCACGGTCCAACCTCCCCACAGAACACCCCCCCCCGCCCCCACTGGGTGCCATGTCTAATCAGTGATCCACACAATGTCCCCTCTGCCGGTCCTCCCTGCTGGGGACCTGGCAATTACAGGTGGACTCTGGCGGCCCTCCCTTGGTTCCCTCGCCTGTTCTGCTCTTCGTCTTGAACGGTACGCTGTGAGCCTGTCATGCTTGGGGGGTAAGGAGTGCCTTTTCTGCTCCCTGTTTATTAAAAGAGAAGCAGCAGAAAACAGTTTTCTTTTCTAATCATGAGTTTCTAGAAAGGTTATGCCATGCTGCTATCAGTAACTCTCCATAAATTGCTTCCTCCCGGGCCCACTGGCTCTCCGTGCGGCCCGGCTGGCTGGACCCCCACGTCCTTCTGCGATAGGAACAGGGCTACTTGCACCCCGAGGTGCCGCCCACAGAGCACCGCGCCCACACGGGGACAAGAGATGCTTGCCAGCAACTCTGACTCCGTTTCTCACACCATCTCAATAAAGTAATTGCCTGACTCAGTCCACACAACACAACTGGTTTGATCCATCCGGTCCAAAAGTCCAGGTGAATCCTCTTTGATACATCTCTCCAAGATCCCCGTGCTCTAGGCATGTCCCCCAGCCCATGACGCCGGGGCCTCTGCCATACCCAAGTCCTCCGCACTCCTTTGGCCTGTGACGCCTCCCTTCATCTGGCCTCGCTTTCTCTCCCACTGACCCCCATGGCTTTCTGACGGGCTCATTCCTGCCTCTGCTGCTAGTGCTTCTTGCCCCAGTTCGAGACCACCCCCCCGCTCCCGGCCGGGGCTTCCTTCTGAGCTCGACAGCTGGCACCTCTCAAATGCCTGCACCCGGGAGCCATTACCTGTTGGACACGTTGATGATGTCACGAGTGCGCAGGTGCTGTTCCTCCACTTTGCCGGCCAAGTAAAGGGCAGACATGGCGACCAAGTAGGGGTCATAGGCGTCCAGGGTGATCTCGCAGAAGAACTTATGGTAAATGGTGCAAGCAGTGGCAACGGCAATGGACTGCATCCCTAGCTTGACACCTACCGAGAGAAAGCAGGCAGGAGAGGAGTCGGATCCAGCGCCCGCCCTCGGCCTAAGTGAGCGGGGAGGCACGGGTCGGCCCGGAGGGTGTATGCCCCTCGCTCAGACAAGCCCCAGGCCCTGGAGCCCAGCTGGCTGTGGCTGCTGGGTCTTCCGCTGGGTCCTCGACCCGAGGGGTTCTGAGCCAGGCTTCTCAGATTCTAATGGGCTAACAAGCCCCCCGGGGGTGGGGGGGGGAGTGCTCAAATGCAGATCCCACACTTCCACCAAGCCCCCCCCCCACCACCACCACCGAGACACCCGAGCTACGGAACTGAAGACCATATAAGGACAAGCAAGGCTTCAGACTAGTCCTCACTTAGCACTTGGGCCTATCAGCTTCCACACAACATCGCCAGCATCGTGGCCGGGACCACACCCGGCCGTGTGTCCGCTGCTACCTTACCAAACATTTAACTAGAGGTCACCCCCACCCCCATGGCGCACCCAACAAAAATCCTGCCGAGATGACAGCAGGTGAAAAAGCCCTCTACCACAAAGTCCCAGTGTTGCCAACTAAAGATTTTACTCAGCCCTGGTTTCCTTGTCTGAAAGTGAAAAAAGGTGAAAACCCAGCAGGGTCGTTGCCAAAGGCAACTGCAGGCAGAGCAGGGAAAATAGCAACACCTGTGACCTCAGACAGCACCCCCCCCCCTCCTGGGGAAGGACAGTGACACCCTGAAAAGGGAACGGAACTCCAAAACCGGAACACGTGCTGGTTTGATTTGGGGGTTAAAGCCCAGCTCCCACCCCACCTCTGGACGGCTCCTAAGGTAACCACTGCACTGGGTCCCAGAACCAATGATATAAATTCGCCACGAGCAGGGTTAAGAAGAGAAGGTTAGGGGCGCCTGGGTGGCTCAGTCGGTTGCGCGTCCGACTTTGGCTCAGGTCACGATCTCGCGGTTTGTGAGTTCGAGCCCCGTGTCGGGCTCTGTGCTGACAGCTCAGAGCCTGCAGCCTGCTTCGGATTCTGATTCTGGGTCTCCGGCTCTCTCTGCCCCTCCCCCATTTGTGCTCTGTCTCTATCAAAAATAAATAAAATGTAAAAAAAAAAATTTTAAGAAGAGAAGGTTAAATGACTCCCAATAGACTGAAAGAAGGTGGCAATCACATGCAATATCGGCCAAGGCGTAGGAGTTTCCTGGGGCTACTGCAACCAATGACCACAAAGTCAGTGGCTTCAAACATTGTTTCTCTCTCACTGGGTGTGGTGAGAAGTCTGAAATGAGTCTTAGAGGGCTAAATTCCAGGTGTCAGCAGGGCGGGTTCCTTCTAGAGCCTGCAGGAGACAATGTTTCCTTGCCGTTTCCAGCTTCTAGACGTGTCTGCAATCTTCTATGCTCCCATCGTTACATGGACTTCTCGGCCTGTCACTTTGGCCTCTCTCGTTAAGGATATGACAGGTGTGGGGCGCCTGGGTGGCTCAGTCGGTTAAGCGGCCAACTTCGGCTCAGGTCATGATCTCGCGGTCCGTGAGTTCGAGCCTGGCGTCGGGCTCTGTGCTGACCGCTCAGAGCCTGGAGCCTGTTTCAGATTCTGTGTCTCCCTCTCTCTCTGACCCTCCCCCGTTCATGCTCTGTCTCTCTGTCTCAAAAATAAATAAACGTTAAAAAAAATTAAAAAAAAAAAAAGGATGTGACAGGTGTGATTATCTCAGGCCTAGTGAATAATCTAGGATAGTTGCCCCATATCAAGATGCTTAATCCCACCTCCAAATGTCCTTTGCTACCTGAGGTAAGTCACAGGTCCTGTGAATTAGGATGGGGACATCTTTGCAGGACTAGTGTTTAGCGTCACACAGAGGGCTAGGGCATGTGCAACACATTGTATAAAGAAGTCCTTTAAGGGGCGCCTGGGTGGCTCAGTCGGTTAAGCGGCCGACTTCGGCTCAGGTCATGATCTCACGGTCTGTGAGTTCGAGCCCCGCGTCGGGCTCTGTGCTGACAGCTCAGAGCCTGGAGCCTGTTTCAGATTCTGTGTCTCCCTCTCTCTGACCCTCCCCTGTTCATGCTCTGTCTCTCTGTCTCAAAAATAAATAAACGTTAAAAAAAAAATTTAAAAAAAAAAAAAAAGAAGTCCTTTAAGAGTGGTACCTCGAAGAGCTCTTAGCAGTTCAAGATTTGAATTTCAGTTACATAGACAGTTTCTGCAGGGGACCCCTCGCTCCTAGAGGTGTCAGATAAGGTGGTATCACTGCACATGACCCTCCAAGTCTTGTTCTAATTTTTAAATTTTTTAAAATGTTTTCAACGTTTATTTATTATTAAGAGACAGAGCGTGAACAGGGGAGGGGCAGAGAGAGAGGGAGACACCGAATCCAAAGCAGGCTCCAGGCTCCGAGCTGTCGGCACAGAGCCCGACGCGGGGCTCGAACTTTGGAAGTGTGAGATCATGGCCTGAGCTGAAGTCGGATGCCTAACGGACCAAGTCACCCAGGCGCCCCCCTCCTCGTCTTGTTTTCTGTGGCAAATGCTCAAAGCACCGCCCGCTTCCCTGGTGTCCAGGGCCCGTCCAAGCACACGCACGGCAGCATCTGAGCGGTCGCTGCCATCCTCCTTCGGACGTTGTGCCACTCTTCCTCGAAATGAAATGTACAGGGGCGCCTGGTGGCGCAGTCGGTTAAGCGTCCGACTTCAGCCAGGTCACGATCTCGCGGTCCGTGAGTTCGAGCCCCGCGTCAGGCTCTGGGCTGATGGCTCGGAGCCTGGAGCCTGTTTCCGATTCTGTGTCTCCCTCTCTCTCTGCCCCTCCCCCGTTCATGCTCTGTCTCTCTCTGTCCCAAAAATAAATAAAAAAAAAAAAAACGTTGAAAAAAAAAAAAAGAAATGAAATGTACAGATCACTGGGCTTAACTGTCCTGCATCATTTCCACGGGCTCTGCTGACCTTGACTTGACGGCCGACTCCCCCAAACCCCTTTCCCGGCATAGTGCACACGAAGTAACAAAGATCGGAAATAAAGTGTGTGCCAGCCGAGCAAGATAATGTTGCCAGAGACGGAAACAATGTTTCCACAGGAACCTCCTTCGCTTCATTGTGTCGCCTTTAGGAGTAGCCGCGCCCGACACCCGTGTGGACACCCTGGTGGGGCTCAACACGCCAGCCGCACCCTGGGTCCGCGGTGTGACGCGACCTCGGTGACAAGGGTCGTCAGGAGCGTCACCAAGGGCCGCGCCAAAAGCCTCCACGCGACCCAGCGCGCGGGCAGGCAGGCGTGCCCGAAGGCACGGTAGGCCACCCGGCCGCGGGCACCCCGACTCGGCCACCTCCTAGCTGGGGCCGGCCCCTTTCCACGTCCTCTCCTTGGGCCCCCGCGCCCGGGCGAGACACGGCCGTGACCGTGGCCGCCTCGCGGCTCAAAGCCTAGCACGCGGGGCGCGGACGCACCGGGGCCTGTGCCCCCGAGCCGGGCCTGTCCCCCTGGGCCAGGCCGGCCGCGCCAGCCCCGCGTCGTGCGCGTCCCCTCTGCGCGCGGCGGCCTCCCGGGGCGCCAAGCCCGCCTCCCCGCCGCGGTTACCTGCCTCCATGATGAACCGCGTCACTCGGAAGTGCACCCTGGCCTCGGGCGCCGGCCGCCCCTCGGCACCCCGCGCCTTGTCCCCTGCTCCGCCACTGTCGGGACCAAAGGCCTCCATGAGGCCCCGCCCCGCGGCCCCAGACCCCCCCCCCCCCCCCGCCGTAAGGAGAAGGGGCCTGCGCGCGCGGCGGCCGGGTCCGGGGGGTCCTCGCGACCCGCGCGGCCGCCCCGTCCCGTCCCGGCCCGCCCCGGCCCGCCCCGGCCCGTCCCCCAGCCCGCCCCAGCCCGTCCCCCGGCAGCAACCCCCCTCCCCAGGGGAGGGGGTGGAAATGACCGCCAGGCCGCGCGCAGGCGCGGGCGCAGGCGCACAGGCCGGGCCGGCTGGGAGGCTGGCTGGCGCCCGCCCTGTCCCCGAACACCACGTGCCTCGCCCTAGAGCGCTGACGCCCCGCCCCTGGGAGCCCAGTATCCCGCCCCCGAGAGCCTCAAGTCCCGCCCCCGGGAGCCGCACGCCTAGTGCCCGTGCAGCCCGGGACCCGCTGGGCCGCTTCGCGAGGTCACGGGCACCCCCAGGCATCTTAGCCGCAAGCCCCCTAGGTCCCTCTAAGGTGTCCTTCCAGCCTGCTGGCCCAGCGGGGTTTAGGACTGGGAGAGCTGGCGGCGTCTGCCAACCCCGGGGCCAGGGGCGCTTACGGGTGCTTTCGCTGGGACTCCAGCGGCTCCCAGCAGAAGAAAGCGTGTGAGTCAGTGTCAGCGTGCGTAAACGCTGAATCCCGCGTTACCAAAGTCCCCAGACAGGCAGATGAGCCCCGAAAGGGAATGTGCCAAGAATGACTGCATCACGGGGTTTTGTCTCTGGGGTCTTCCTCTGCGTCCCTGAGAGGTCTGGCTTCCGCTCACCTTCCCAGCCTGGCACACGTTAGGAGCTCACCAAATGAATGAACGTTGTGAACCACCCAACTCACAATGCCATGTCACGCTTCCTTTGTGTGCCTTCCACAAGCAGGAAATCATGCATCGGGCCTCAGATATGCAGCACCAAAGGGACTCCGCAGCCAACGACTCAGACCATCTGGGTGGTTCTGATACAGCCGGATGGTTGCCATGATTTGAGAGAGTTGAGAACCTTGAGAGGAAAAAGCCACTGCTCCCAAGCTCTTCCGCCAGGGTGACCGGACTCCGCCGACGAGCCTCACGCGTCCGGGACAGCCTCGTCTCCTTCCTCAGCTGGCCCGAGTCTTCTCTCCACACCAGCTGGGGTTGTTTCCTGTGGCTGCCGTCACAGGTGACCCCAAAGTGAGGGACTTAAAACAAATCTTTCCTCTTCCAGCTGCTGGTGGCCCCAGGTGTTCCTTGGCTCGTGGCCACATCCCTTCGGTCTCTGCCTCTGTTCTCACCTGGCCTTCTCCTCTGTGTGTCTGTGTGTCTCCCGTTTCTCTATTACCAAATAAGGTCATGGGCACAGGTTCCAGGGGTCACGACACAGGCACGTCTTTTAGGGGGCTACTCTTCGGTCCACAATACCAACCACCAGCCAGAGGGAGCTTCCCGAAACGTAAGCCAGAACGGACTCTGCCCTGCCTACCACCTCCCAGGGCCCCTTCAGCTAACGGCTCTCGGCTCCCACCGCTTTGCCGTCCGTGCCAACAGCCTGGCGCGGCTCCCCGGAGGTGGTAGTCTGCCACCTGAGGGTCTTCAAAATGTTCGGCCAAGGGGAGGGACTCGCGCCGCCTACCCTGTCCCCAGCTCTTGCTGTCTGCGGCAAGGCGCGGGCCCCCTGGGCAGAGTACCTGTGTGCGCTGTGCGTTTGTGTGCGGGTGCGCGTGCGGGTGGAGGGACTCAGGGCCCCAAGCCCCCTGTGCAGCTAACCCCCGTCATGCCTGGAGCACCGTGTCACTGCTGACTGTCCCCTACCCGAGGCCGAAACCCAGACCACGCAGAATGGCAGCCGAAAGCGGCATACCATGCACGCCACCCCCCACACTCACCCACAAACGTGCACACGCATCAGGCACGCCCCCCTCCCCGCGCACACAGAGGGCTGCACCGTGCATACACGTTACACACCCAAATCCTATCACTCTGTCCTCTGGCCCCCGGCCGGAGGCCTGCCGGTGACCTCCTCATCCCCCGTGTTTGTCAGTTAAACAGCACGGCTTGAACTCCTCCTTCCCGCACTGCCCCCCCCCCCCCCGGGCCTTTTGTGGTGTGAAGTCTCAGCTCAGCAAGTAATAGGTGCCTGTGAATGTGAGTCAAGGGAATGACTCAATGAACACATTAATTTTTAAAACCCTGGGTCACAGGGCACCCTCCTGGCAGGCAGCCTGGACACAGTGGTTGACAAATGAATAATTCACTAGCCACCGGTCGGAGCCAGCAAACCTCCAGGCTGCTTGGCTCTCCCACCACCAAGCCACACCCACGGTGCCGGCCCTCCCTTCCCGGTCACCTGTCACCACTCCCCGAACGTGGCTTCCCCCCTCTCACCACCCGCCCATCCCCTGACCTTGCCCCGGGGATTATCTCCAGACCCTGTACAGAGAAGGATTCTGTGACATTTGCCAACACTTCCTCCAATTGCCTTGGCAATGGCGCCGTCTCCTAATGAGGGAGGGAGGGCTCGGGCTGAGGCTCAAAGGGTGGGGCAGAGAAGGGAGAGACGCACTGGGGGCGCAGGGGAGAGGCCGTGTCCAGGCCAGGCCACCGGAAGGCTGGGTGGTCTTCATCAAACACAGGGGATGATTTCCAAAGTGCTGACCCTGCCCACCTCCTCCCCAGTGGCCTTCACCCTGGGAGCGGTCGGTTGGAGAGCAGCGTCATCCAAGTCCAGTCCCATCACCTGTCCTTGGAACCTGAGAACGTCACTCCGCTGTCACCCCTTCTTGCCCACCTCGCCCCCTCTCCTCCAACACCTCCCGGGCCTCCGATCGCTCGCCATCAGCGAGCCCAACCGCCTTCCTCTGGGTCTGCCTCCGGGTTTCCGCTGCCCTCTTCCCTACTGCCCTTCTCAGCTCTGCAACTCAGAAGCCGTGGGTGTCCCCGGACGCCACAGGCTCCTGCCTGCTCTGCCCATGGCCCCCTGCACCCGGCCCCTGCTGCGTGACACTGTCCCCCGCCCACACTATCTGTCTCTTGGTCCGTTTGGGCTACTACAGCCAAATACCACAGACTCGGTGGCTCATCTCTTTCTCAAATTTCCGGAGGCGGGAAGTCCAAGACCAGTGCACCGGGACAGTTGGCTTCTGGTGAGGACCCTGTTCCGGGTTGCAGAAAGCCAAGTTCTCACCGTGTTCTCACATGGTAGGAGGGGCAAACCACCGTCTGGGGTTTCTTTTATAAGAGTACTGATTCCATTCATGAGGCTCTGCCCTCGGGAGCTACTCAGCCGCCCCCCTCCGAATACCATCACCTCGGCCATTTGGTTTCACCATGCGGGTTTGGGAGGAGGGACACATTCAGACCCTAGGCCCACTGAGGTCATGTGCCACTTCCAAGCTATCTCCTCCCAGCGACACCTGTGGCAGGCGACCTCCCTGTAATGCAGGGTCTGGCTCCTTACTTTAAAGTGTGATGGCCGACAGCTTCGAAGCCTCATCCTCCCTGTCCCTTGTGCCCCACACGGGGGCAAGCTGATGTCAAAGCCTCCGGGCTCCCTTCCTCGGCATCAGAGGGGAGTTCGCACCACCCACAGGAACCCCCGCCCCTGCTCTAGCTCCAAACAAGACAGAGACACCCCCCCACCCCCCGCCCAGTCTCCTTTCCATGCCCTCTCAAGTCGTCTTCTGACTACCTTGGGGGCCTGCCGTGCGATCCCAGGAAGCCTCAGTGTGTGAGTAAGGAACCTTTTCAGAACCTCTTGGGGGGTGTGGTGCCATCAGTCTCCATGCCCAAGGCAAATTTGGGGTGGGAGGTCAATCCCGTTTCTAAAGGGGGACCACAACACACTCCTTCCTGCCCCAAACACTCTCCTCTTGTGGACTCATCGCCCCCACTCTCCTGGCTCCCTGCCTCCCTCCCCCACGGACTGAGTGCCTGCATGAGCCAGGCTCAGGCCTGCTGCTGGGACGAAGCAGACAGGGTCTCCCTTCAGTTGCCTTGCCCTCCTCCCCCACCTCGCATGCTGCACACAAAGCAACCTTTGTCAAACCAAAGTCTGGTCGGGGGCCCTCCCTTCTCAGAGCCTGCAAAGCCATATTAGCTGCCTGGACACAGCTCTATTTACCTGGCAGGTCAGGGTTCAGTTTTACTAAAGAAGGTGGAAGTTTCCTTACAAGTGGGGAAACTGTGGGGATAATGGCTCTTGGTTAATCTACTACCTGAGATTATTTCCTTTTTCACAGTTTTGAGTAAAAACCAGCTCTACAGAGAGAAATATTGAACAGCTCTGAACACCCATGAGATCTCGTGTGACCAAGTTGGACCCCAGAAGTGTGGAGAGTCGGCATGAGGGTTAGAAAACCCACTCCAGCAATAGATATGTACAAATAGCTGCTACAGCTCCAGAGACAAAAAGTAGATTCGTGGGTGCCAGGGGCTGGGAGAGGGTGGGAGGGGTGTTGGGGGAGCAACGGAAGTAACTGTTAATAGGGACAGGGCTTCTTTGGGGAAGTGATAAACACGTTCCGGAATTAGATTGTGGTGATGGTGGCACAAGTCTGGATATACTAAAAACCATTGCATTGTATAGTTTAAATGGGTGCATTTTATGGTATGTGAATTATATCTCAATAAAGCTGCTGTGTAGAAACATTACCATGGATAGCTGTGCCACCAAGGACAAAATCCTCCCATGGGGAGAAGGCGTTTCAGAAGGGAGAGCCAAAGACTGGCCAGCAAAGGGAATCAGAGGGCAGAGCCGTGCTGGTGGAGCGACCACAAGGTGTTCTTCAAAGAGCTAAGGCTCTGCGTGGACAAGCACACGGACCCATGCAGCAGAAGCTGACAAGCCGGGGGGAGGGCAGTAGGACAGCTGCAGCGAGGGTGGTGACACTGTGCTACAGAAAGGTCCGGGGACCCTGGGGAAGACAGGGAGTTCAGGGAGGACCCAGAGGTGTAACACATGCCCTCAAAGTCCAGAAATGGGGCTAACGGTATCAATTCTGAAACCCAAGACTCTGATAGGTGAGGCCCCTTGACAAGGAAAGCTTGGGTCTGGTGGAAACATCCTGCCTGTCATTCTGCTTACCCGAGGCCCTCCACCCAGACTGAAAGTCGATGCAGACAGACATCTTGACCCGAGTCCATCTGATGGGTGATCTCCTTAACCCATAGGCCACTTGAAAACAGAGACAGGGACCAGAGCGATGTGGCCCCAAGCCAAGGGATGCCTGGAACTACCGGAGGCTGGGAGACTCCTCGCCTCGTGCCCTGTTCTCGGAGGGAAGAAGGCTTGAGGAGGCATAATTTGTCTGAGGGCGCTGAGAAATAAAACAGATGAAAAGGGTGCAGATGAAGAAATCAGATCCAAGAAGGTCAGGTGGCTTCTCAAGGTCACCCAGCACATGGATGCCATTCCAGATGTGGCGCTTTGAGCTGCTGGCGCAGTACTTTCCTTGTTATCCCGAATGGGCCCCATTGAGGTTGGAAAGTGTTGCCATCCTTGCCAGCACCTCTGTCCTGTGTGCTGTGTCATTGTGCCCTGTACGTCTCTAACCGTAGCCCTCCCAGTGTTTCCACCAGACCCTCTCGGGGTTACTGTCCACAAAGCCTTTCCTGTGGTTGGGACCACTGAGGCTTGGGGCCAGAACCGCTGCCTTCCTCACTCTCCCCCTGGCTTCCTCACTCCCATATCTTTGGCCGTGGGGCCAGCACAACGCAGATTTTCACTCACGTGTCCACCGTCATTTGACCAACTCTGTGTCCAGGCTCAAAGTCCAGAGGGAGAATCTGATTGGATGAGCCTAGTTAATGAACACATCACCCTGAAACAGGAAGCCACCTTTGGTCAGCTAGGGGCAGTCCAGTGTTGGTTCTGGTCCCTGTGGAAGGGAACGTGTGAAGGGAGGCAGTGACCGGCCAACTCGGTTCGGGAGCCCAGGGACATCCATTCGACAGGGCCACTGCAAGCACACCTGCGTCCACTGCCTTGGGTCCACACTTTGCGCACCACTCCCTTACACCTAGAAAGGGACTCAGAAAAGGACAAGTGAAGCCAGTCAGAGATCTTGTCTCTGCTATTTGTTTAATGGGCAGGGAACTCAAACCCTCATGGCAGGCAGTCAATAGAGGCAACTATTAGAAGAGTTACAATGTTAGGGAGAAGTCAAGCAAGTGAAATGATAACAAAGTGCTTCTGGACTGGAAAGGGAAAGACAAAACTCTCTCTTCACGGATGATACAATCTTGTATACAGAAAATCTGAAGGAATCCACAAAAACCAACCAACCAACCAAACAACAACCTATTAGACTGAATAAAAAAGTTCAGCAGAATTCTAGATCAATATATACCAACCAACTGTATTTCTGTACACTATCGAGAAACAATCCAGAATGAAGTTAACGGTTCTATTTACCATGGTATCAAAAAGAATAAAATACCTAGGAATAAAGGTAACAAAAGAAGGGCAACATTTGTACA